>NC_140934.1:27605519-28070519 GCF_014529385.1 Adiantum capillus-veneris | reverse complement strand
ACGCCGCGACGGACGTCGGCACAGCGAGAACTCACCTAACATATAATGTCAGCTAAGGACGAAGCTCGACCCGCAGGCGCGTGGAAGCAAGCATAAGGTGTCAACCTACACTCGACCGACTCCTAACTAATTTCTACAGAGGTCTCTACCAATTGTCTAAGTCACAGCCTTCAAGAGTGCATAAGAGGAAACTTCCTACAACGCTTTCTAGAGCCGAACACCCATCAAACAATCTCGAAACACCATAGAACTTGAAGGAGACCCTACTAATACCACTAGGTCGCTCTCCCTAAGGTCTATGAACCAAAATCCCAACCCAAAATACCCGGTGCAGAAACACGTAGGATGTATGGCCGAAATCTGCAGGTCTTCGTTTCCGAAATCTAAAGTGCCTAATGTGTAGTTCTACTCAATGTGAACGCGTGGATATGCTGCAATGCAAAATCGGACAACGTATGCTCACCCAAACACCCGATGAAGCTCGTAGAAGGAGCTTGCAAAACCAGACCGTACGCGCGCAATGTAGGTATCGGCGCGTAGCTCTCGTCGGGGGCAACACGCTGCACTTCTCCGCACTCGATTCCAACCATCGGAGCACACGTAGCGTCAAGATGAAGCTCACACTCTCTCTCTCGTACACAGTACGCTCACTCACAGACTTCAAAACTTGTTTTTAAAATGACAAAAGGTTTTTCCATTAACACTAGGTTGGTAACCTAACAGGACATAAAAGTGTCCTTTCAGGGTTTTGAAAAAAACCTCCAAAACCATAGTAGATCCACTCATTTTATAAAATCCTTTCATGAGGTTATAGTTCAAGGCCTACTACACATGGAAAAAATAAGAAACTTGTAAAATTTCTCATATTTTGGTCACACAAAGCCTCCAAAGTTGATGGACCAGTGCATTTTCATCAAAACAGTCATTTCTTACGTTTTGTTGCATAAAAATAAGATTAGAGATTTTTGTAGGACTTGAGATAAATTCCCTAGTTAACTTCAATGGGTTGGTGATCAGAACATATGATTGCTTCTCACTCACTATTTTTTGTTTTGCCAAAATAAATAGGTACAAAAAAGTTGAATTTTTACCATTCTGCAAACCTATCATCAAAGTTTCTATAGCCACGCTCAATACAAATAATATATGCATGTTTTCTTAGCTCCCTATTGTCCTTTAGGTTCAGAAGGATCCATGGAGCATGTCAAAAGAATAATACATTTCTTACCAAGGGGAATCTTGGGGACAAAGATGAAGTGTTAAATACAGCAAACATGAAAAAACTGGGCTCAACATTATGAGTTGTAGAATCCCATAGAAACTATTCAATATCTAGCCAAATTTGATCCTTATGACTAGATATGGTTACTACCTACAAAATGCATGTAGTTGTCACAAGAAACTAACAATATTGAAAAAGCTATACTTGATATAGTAGAATGTTTCGTTTTCTTCTATAATTGAAATAATCAACCATTGTTGTGTACTATGCAAAATAGGGTATTAGGTGCCCCAAAACTCAAGGAATATTAGCTTTATGTTACAATATGCGACATAGAAAATAAAAAATGCATTTGGATATCATGAAATCCACCAAAAAAATCATAGAAGAGCTAAAATTGGCTAAAAAACAGGATTTGACAATTTCTGTAATTTGGTCATAACTTACAACTTTAATATTTATTTCTCCCTAGAAGCATCAGGACATGTTGAGGACTACTAAAGATAGTTCTCTAACATTATACACCTCACAAACATGAATTCTAGAGTGGTATAGTTGCAAAAAGTTGAAAAAAGCCAAAAACAGGACTCGTTTTTTCACACAGTTTAGGTTGTGAAATGTTGTGCAAGGACAATGTTAAAGATGGAATTGATATACCAAAAAAATGTCGAGTTTTTTTCAGCTCATGAGACAACTTTTTAGATAGATAGCACCTCAAAATCCATTTTGAAACTCTTGACATAATTCAAGGAAAATGGTCACTTAACAGGACATAAAAGTGTCCCAGGACATAAAAGTGTCCCAGGACATAAAAGTGTCCCATTACCAACCTAGTGTTAAGGTCAAAAAGTGGTATATATACCTTACAATTTCTCAAACCCTAAAGTTCCAAAATCAACCATCTACTCAATCTAACTATCAAACTGGGATACAATATGGAAACTTCTGTAAGTCCCAATATTACAAGGTGAAAAATCAGGTTTTCCTCAATGAATGAATAATCACAAAAAATAATAGTCTTCCGAATAGTTAGATGCCGTGGGGTGTGTCCAGCTTCTAACACTTCCCCCGTCCTTGCTCATGTCTTCCCCGACATGGCCGTTGATCTGCTTCTTTATCGTATCGTTTCTCGCATCTTTAGCAGAGATTCGTATCTAGCATGTAGGTTCATCATTGTCAGGCCAAAAATGTCAGTGTTTATGGTGAAGAAGCCTGTGTAGAAAACTTCTTCAAAAGCTGGAGGTGATAGGATGGTAGAAACATTATCCTTTGATACAACGCATGTATCACCTCCTTGGAAGGCTGACCAGACAGATCATAAGCGCATCTGTATGTATCCTGGAAGAAGAAGATGCTGTCGGTCACCTGGCCTAGCTTGAAGGTCTCGAACACTACTAAGAGGGTTCTGCAGATTTTCCTTATCATAATGCATGTAAGGTCAGGTGAGCCAGTGAACAACTTTATGGCGCCCGTTAGGGTTTTCACCATGTATTGGACACTTATTCTCTCACCTGCCTTCAAGCCCGGCAGCTTAGGGTAGTTCAGCCAAGTGGGTTGGCTCCTTTGCAATATTTCCTGCGCTTTCCACATCCTAATCCTTGGTAGAGGACAAAAGCTGAGGTTGTCTCTGATATTTTTCGGTGCCTCTACCAAGTGGATTAGGTATTGTGGGTACTTTGTAAGCCAGGCTTTCCTCCACTTTGGCTGAGAATCCACAATGAGCTTGACCCCTTCTGGTTTTGAGGTATCTGCATTGTAAAGGGGTACGGCTGGCTCTTCTCTGATCCGCTTGTTTATGGTAGCTGCCTCATATTTCAACAATGGATATGGGAGAGAGGAATGAAGCCACTCGCGCCTGAAGTTGCTGGCGTCGATCTTCTGAATGGTCATAGACTTGAAGACCCTCTGCTCCCACTCCAAGGCTTCCTTTGTGGTTTCTCTGAGCTCCACCTCTATTGCTTTACGCAATTTTTCTTCCTCTTCTTGTGTTAGATCATGTGGCTCTTGAGAGGATCCTTCTAGGATTTCCTCTTGCATAGTCATGTCCACAGGATCTGCCACATTTTCTAGGTCAATGCCCTCATTGGCTACTGGTCCTGTGCTCTGTGGCTCTCCTCCTTGCTGTCCTTTCAACTCCTCAATTTGCCTGAGGAGTTTTTGCTTTTCCGTTTCAGCTTCTTCGCCCATATTCACAAGGAGGTCATTAAGTTCGGCGTTTATTCTTTCCGCCTCCTCGAGCTTTCTCTTCATGCTTTCCACTTCCTCTTGCAGGGCTTTTTGGCCCTCTTCCATTCTCGTTTGCATGACTATAGATCCTTCTGCCATCATCAATCTCTCATTTTTCTCTAGAGTCAGCTCTTTCTGAAGTTCTTGCATTTGCTCTTCATAGAGTTGACTCTCAGTCGTGATTTGAGTCGAGCTAGTAGCTCTGACTCTAGCAGGTGATGCTCGCAGCCTCTGGATGGTCTGATCTTTGACTTTGAGTTGGTCTTTGAGCTCAAGGACCTCATCTTGGCTTGCTTCTTGATCTATCTCTGCTCTTTCCTTGGCATTTCTCATGGCTTCTACTTCTTTAGATTCTTCTGCCAGCTGTAGTGTCAAGTTATCTCTTTCCTTCTCGACATCTAGCAGTGACTTCCTGAGCTGCTGACACTCTTCTTCAACTGCTTGCATTCTTTTTCCGGCTGCCTGATTTGCTTCTTCCATTGCCTGGCAGTTTTGTAGTGCCCTTGCTAGGCTGGCCTGTAGCTCTGCTTCCCTTTCCTTTTGCCTTTGGCCTTGTCCTTGCAGAGCGTCTACTTCCATTTTAATCTTTACTTCAGTGGCCTTGAGAGCTGTCATCTCTTTCTCTGAAGCCATGGATTGTGCTCTCAACCCTGTTAGCTTTGTCATCACCACGTCCCAGTCGTTGGAGGATGGGTGCAGGTCCACTGTATCTGTAGCAATTTCCTTTAACTCTACTAGCCTGATGCCTTGCATCTGTTCTTTAGGCCCTGTCCTCGCCAAGTCGAATGCGACTGTGGCGGCTTCTTCCTTCGTATATCCTGTAGCTAGCAGGTCCAAAAATGCACAATAAGAATCTTCTAATTCTTTTTGCTCACTTTGAGGCTTGGCCTCTTCTTTCGGCTCCGGCTCTTGTCTCTGCTCTTGCTCACCTGCTTGCTGTTCTTCTTGTTTCTCCTCAGCCTCCTTATCTTCTGGTGGAGGGCTACTAGGAGGTGGTGAGGGCGGTGGTGATGGCTGTGGGCTGGGTTTAGGGCTGGCCGGTAGAGATGTTGGCTTGCCCTTTAAATCCCTGTCTGCTTTAGTTTTTCTTTCTCTTTCTTGGCTCTCTTGCTCATCTAGCAGTTTTTGCCTTATTTGCTGTACTTCCTCCTTTATGAAAGGGACATGTGGAATGTTCTCTGGTGCAGCATCAAGAATCTCAAAATTCTTGATATAGTCTTCAAATCGGTCCCTTTGCACTCTTCTGGACGATCCTGACATAGACTCTAGAGAAGGCTTCCAGAGTTCACTTAAATCACCCTTGAGGGCTCTCTCTGCTCGGAAGCTCTCCATCAGCCTCTCTAGTCTTGCCGCTTTCTGTGACCTTGTTTCTTTGGCCGGCATTTGAGAAAATTCCTTCTTCCCTTTCTTCTGCTTGGGCTGCTCCTCTTGAACTGGCTCTAGCCGTCTTTTCAATCTTGTTGCCACCCTTGGTGCTCTTTGCGGCTCATCTTCCTTGTCTTCTTTTAGCCTCAGCCAATCATTTTGAGACGGGGGGGTCAGGCCACCTTCCTTTTGCGTGTAGTGCCCCATAAATCACCTTGGTGATTAGTTCTCCTGGCACTAGATAGGTGGGCTTCTTGTTACCCATCTTTACTAGGTTGTCATGTATATATTCCGCATAGTTGATTATCTTTGGGGTGCCTTTCGTCATTGCCCACGTGAATGTCGGGGCAATTGCACCTGGCGGCATCCTGTACTTTTGTGGCCTCTTCGTGCACATGTGGAAGTACTGGTTGTATGACTGGCTCATGATTGCCACTCTTGGGTTGGCAATGTCTTCAAAGGTGTAATTCCCCTTTTTCTCATGGTACACCTTTACCTTATCCCTTCTTTTTGTTACACTATCCCCCTCGTTGGAGAGGTCTAGTTCATTTGCTACAACCCGCTCAGTGATTATTATCTCCGTTTCTGGCCTGCCTTGTAGATCTGTTACTTTGGCCACTCCATACTCTTTGATGGTTGTCACAAACTCCCAGACTCTTTTGATGTCCACCCCTGCCGGTATTGCTTCAAAGTAATTATGGAGATCAATCTTCTCCAAGTATCCGGCCATCTTGCTTCCTACGAACTCATTGAGTTCTCGCGGCAGCATTGGTAGCTCTATAACATTGCCTTCAATGTCTTTGAACACTCCTTGGTAGATCTTTAGGTCATTGGACTCTAACAGATCCTCTTGTATCCATGTGCTGGTGGGCTTTAGTGTTCCTTCTGGAATGACGAAGGGTCTTCCAGATAATCCTTGATGGTCATTCTTTTCTTCTTTGCCGGTGACTTCGAGGCTGCCATAGATCCTGTTGCACTCAGTAGTCCGAAGTTAGCGTTTTTTCCATATTAGCTGCGAAACTAAGTTTTAACTATCCAAATGACTTGAAAATTGAAAATAAAGCTTAAAAGGAACTTGTGAAGCTGTGCATGTGCTCATAGTGCAAATATGGCCAAAAATTTTCATCTAGACATCCTACGCGTAAGATGTCTTTTTCATCAGAATTGGTTCATACTTGCCATGCTAATAGTGTATGGCTCATGGAACATGGCTATATGCTTGGATTTGAATTTGGATATCAAAAAGTGGATTTTTGGACTGATCTAGGCTTTAGGTCACAATTTGGGTAGAAAGTCCATCATAGGTAGCAATTGATGTCCAAATGGGTTGGAAATTGGTATATGGGCTTATTGCACCATGGTATTGGCTCCCATGATGTCAATCTCTGCACAGAAGGCTAAATTTATGCTGGAGACATCCTACGCGTAGAATGTCTTTTTCATCAAAATGACATGAAACTTGTCCTGTGGGTTATCCTTGGCCTATGGAACATGGCCATGTTCTTGGATTTGGATTTGGACAAGATTTGATGCTTGTAAGGGCCCGTGTGGTGTTTTTGGGCTCAAAAAGTGTATCTTGAAGGTGTTGGGGGTCAAAAATGATTAGAATTTCTTCAAACTTGATATATGAGCTCCTGATGATGAGGTGATTGGATCTGGAATGATCAAACATCCCTTGCCTGTCAAAAAATTCAAATAGACATCCTACGCGTAGGATGTCTATTTCATCATTTTTTGCTTCTGATCACACAGATTGGTTGTTGATGTGTTGGTGAATGTGTTGTGCAAGTTTCATTGGATTTGGACAAGATTTGGTAGGTCTATGGCCCATTACTGCCTCTATGCCCTAACTTTGCGTTTTTTATGCATATGAGGTCAATTTTGGTCCAAATGTGATGAGACTTGGTGGATAGCTTGTAAATGTCATTCAGAGAATGTGCATGATGAAAAATGTTGGAGTATGTGCCCAAAAGTGCCCTTGAGACATCCTACGCGTAGGATGTCTCTTGGTGATTTTTTCATAGATGGTGCTCCCAGTGCTTGCCCTTGGCCCCCCTAAGTCCCTTTTGAGCCTAATTTCAACAAAAAAGTCAAATGGATGGAGAATAACTCCCTGTGTGGACTTCAGAGCCTCCGAGCCGTTTTCTGACTTTTGGAGTGCTTTTTGGCTATGAAATTTCTTGATGTTGGTCTCCATAGCTTCCCGATCCCTTGGGGATCCTTGCCGTATGGTTTTTGTCGACTTTGGCTTCATCGGAGCTTCATTTGGCAATTTGTCGCTCTAGAAGCACCCGTGGTTGCGTTTACATACCTTCGATGATTTGTGGTGGTCTACCACCATAGGACTTGGTTGTTGATGGTTTAGGAAAGCCGCTCGTGAAGTTTGGTGGCAAACGGGCTTGCGGTTTGGCCGCAAGAGCAATTTGACGCTTTGTGTGTCTGATGCCGTTTCTAAAGTTTAGTGCCACTTCGGGTCACTTTTTGGTCATGTGGGTCATATAGACTTGTCGAGCATGTCGAGATGCTCCTACCCATGAATTTTGGTAGCATTTGGTCGCCGTTTCATCGATTTCCCATTTGGTGGCCTCTTGCGGGTTTCTGGGAATTAGGGTTTTTTTCGATGGTTTCCTACTGCCTTTGGACATCCAGGACTGGTCTCCTAAGCTAGGGTAAGCTGCCGATGAAGTCTTGTTGCTTTCGGGTTAGCCGTTAGGCCGCCGTCTCTACTTGTAGGTCTCTACCGCCCGCTTTGTGTGTGACCCCTACGCTAGTTTTCGCGACATAATGACAAACATGCGCGAAAAGCTCAAAGTGGTGAGCCTACCTCTCATGTCTGGAGCTCGTCGGGTAGTCGTGCACGTCGTAGAAGCTGCTGGAAGGTCGGTCCGCTCTAGGTGGCAGAAGCTCTCTCCACAAAGTCAATAGTGAGAATGAGCTAAAAATGAGGTGAAAATTTCTTATAATGGAGGTCCCCGAACCACTTTTCATGAAATTTGACATGTGCTCCTATCTTCTTGCGAGATGCGGTTTAGGCTCAAAAATTTCTTGATTTGGACTCCATTTGCTCTGTTTACCAGAAATTTGACATTTCGGTCAAAACCTGGCCAAAACACACTTTCCGCACCAGTCTCATAATTGCACCCCCACTGTACCATAGGTTGTCCTATAGTCACTGGTCATCCCCATTTTATTTTTTTTTCATTACGACTGTTTTTCACCTGCTTTTTATATTTTTGAAGTTTTTCTGCCGAAAATTAGCAAAATTAAAAGGAAAATAGCAAATCGAACCCAAAAAATTCCCAAAAATCATAATAATTCACAAACATCACCGCAAAACATTATATACACTCACATGCAATTTTTATGGCCGGATTTCTCCGTTTTACCAATATTTTGCTCGAAAAATGGCTATTTCTACTTATATACACACACCTAGGGGCTTGATTTGGCGTTTGGCCCCATATTCCTGTAGATACATGCTGTATAAGGGCATCTATACTTGGGTTACTCCAGAAAAGTTCGCAATCAAACAACAACCCTTAAGATAGTCGAAAATCATGCCCTTTTTTGCTGTTTCTGTTATTGGTTCCACATTTGAGAATGCCTCCCCCCCTTCTAGTCGGAGTCCTCCCGGATGACAAGGTATCGCCTCGGAGTATGTGACGTGCATAGGTTGAAAAAGTTGTGCTAATGTCTGGCCGATTAATGTGGCCCTACTTTATGCATACTCGGTCAATGCATGGAGAAATTGATGTTGTGCAAGAGAAGGGAATAAGCAAGATGCTTATTGGCATTCGCCATCGATGTTTCCTGTTTTCTTTGCAAGTAACAGTTGTAACTCTACTGCTCTCTGTTTAATTGTCTTTTTTGCAAAAGGCAATTGCTTTGCCGAAACTGTTGATAGAGCCGTAGCTGTTTCTAAGGAGAGAATTGGCTGGGCCGGAATGGCTATGGGCCGTATTGCCTTTGCTTTCCATTGGTATTTTGTTTCTGGCTGGTTGTTGTAGATGTTGTGTCACTTCCTTGTTTGCCACTGGTTTGTTGTTGATTGGCATTCACATAAGTCGGTTTTCCTTTTTTAAATGCAGCTATCTGCCTTCCATTGTTGCTTGTACTGAAGGGAGTTACTTTTGCTTTTGTTTTGGTATCCAAATGCAAGTGACATTTGGGTTATGGCTAAGCATTTTCTTGGGGATCCATACCTTTTTTAGGCCCTTGGTTTTTGGTTGAACCATCTGCTTCATTGGAATTCTTTTGTTGCATTGTTGTTTGTCTGCCATGTCATTTCTATCCTTCTGCATCCATACTTGTTTCTTTTGTTTTGGTAACCTAGATCTTGGCATTGCGGCCGGAGACTTCATATGCCTGTAATTAGCATGGTTGGATTTTACTTTATTGTTGGTCTCGGGTATCATGTTGTTCTTTGATGGCATTTGTGCTTTTGGATTTGTTTCCAGTGATTGCATGGCTTGCAACTGATCATTCTGGTATTGCTGAGCAAAGCTTATCACATGTTGTTCATGTTCATGCTGAATTTTGACTGCCTTTGCATTCCAATCTATCTGCACATTGTACTCTTTTTGCCAAGGTTGCCCCAACATCATTGGGTGTTGTGTGCTTTCATTCTCCACCACATAGAATTTGTGTGGGTAAATATATTGATGTATCTGTACATGCAATATAGTCCATCCCAATGTTTTCAACGGGTGTGATGTGCTACTTTCCAGCACTTGAGGAGTAGGATGAAGTTGACCTGTGAATTTGAGCTGTTGGTATAATCCGCAAGAGATCAAATTTGCTTGAGCTCCCGAATCAAGCAATGCTGTCGATTCAACTTGATTGTTTGCTGCCCAATTTGACCGCAATTATTGGCTCCATTGTTTCTTCATCCAACTTCGTCAGTCGAATGGCATTGATTCGCAATGGTAGTCCACTTTGTTGTTGTTGTCACAGAATTCTTTTTGCAATGCGTTCTTGTGCTTCTGCTTGAGCTTCCTCTCGTACTCTCTATTTTTCCTTCATTCTTTGTTTTCCTTGATGAATTTGTTGGAGCATCTCCTGTGTGAGTGGTAGATGATACCTCCTCAATCTACATCCATTAATCCAGTTCGGCATTTCTTCACCTGCTAATGTAGCAAGCTTGACAGCTCCACTTTGTGATAGATCACTAATCACAAATGGTCCCATCCGTCGCTTTTTAAGTTTCTTGGCATGTTGCTTCAAAGTATAAACAAGTACGTAATCACCTGTTTTGAACTCTCTAGTGTACACATGTTTGTCAAAAAAATCTTTTTGTCTTCTCTTTTTAGCATAGATTGAAGCTACAGCTCGTAAGCGGAGTTCATCTAGCTTTTCAAGATCATGTATTCTGGAAGAGAGCTCATGCCCTGTCCATTCTAAGTTTTTTGCTACTCGTAGAGTTGGAATTAAAAACTCTATGGGTAGTATAGCATTTAGGCCAAACACCATATTGTATGGTGTTGTTCCAATTGATGTTTTGTAAGCTACCCTGTATGCCCATAGTGTTGAGTGTAGCTGCCGATCCCAATCTGTTCTTGATTCTGACACTATTTTAGTGAGAACCATGCATAGTGTTTTATTTGTGGTCTCAGCTTGCCCATTGGCCTGTGGATGGTATGGTGCAGATTTCCTATGTATGACCATGAATTCCTCTAGCAGATATTCAATGACTTCATTGAGAAAATGTGTCCCACGATCACTGACAATTTCTATTGGTAACCCGTAACGTACAAAAACATTCTCATACAAAAATTGTGCAGTGGTGCGTGCATCAGCTGTTTGTGTTGCCTTGGCTTCGACCCATTTTGTGAGATAGTCCGTAGCCACTATGATATATTGGGTATGGGTGCGATATGCAGGGGTGATATAGGTCCCACAAAATCAATGCCCCATTTTGCAAATGCTCTTGCTCCCATCATTGGCCTTAATGGCATCTCATCGCTTTTTATTGGCACCTTGGTGCGTTGACATGCGTCACAACTCTTTACAAACTCTTCAGCATCCATGTGCAATGTAGGCCACCAAATTCCTGCGGTTAAGAAAATTTTTGTCGTCTTATCGCCCGAAAAATGGCCTCCACTTATTCCGCTATGTGCGTGTTCTAGAATCAGCAGGTATTCGCTTTCACTTGCACAGATTTTAAGTTGATTGTCCTTTCCTCGCTTATAGAGTTGGTTCCCAATTAACTGAAAGTCACGAGCTTCCAGCTCTATAGCTTTTTTCCTTGCTCTTGTGATGTTCGCGGGGAACATCCTGGTGGTTAAGAAGTCAATGATATATTGACTCCATGCAGATGCTATGTTTACCTGAAACAAAGTTGTGTGATCCACAGGTCGTTTGGCACTACATATAGTACAATTGGTAACATAAGAATGTGTGTCCGCATACATAGTTGGCCAATAAACCTCTAACTGTTTCAGTCTCTGGTGTGTTTTCACTGTTGAACAATGAAATGCACAATCCTGGACATGTGCCTCTTCAAGGTAGCACTCAAATTCTTCCGGATTTATACATAATCGTAGGATTAGGTCCGATCCAAGATGATACAGCCGTCCTGCCTATCGACTGGAAGTTTTTTGTTTGTCGAATTGTTTGTTGTTTGGATCTATATTCCGTATTATCAAACTTACTTCCAAAGGAAAGAATGCTAACAATTTCCTGAGACCATTTGGGTACCATTTCAATATTGAAAAGATACGCATTTGGTATGTCATCATCTACTCCTTCAGGAGCTTCCCCGTTGTGTATCCTTGAAAGATGATCTGCTCGTAGATGGGTTTTACCCTTTTAGACCACCACTGTGAAGTCAAATTCTAGCAATATAATAAACCAACGTACGATTCTCCCTGTATTGCATGGTTTATTTACCAGATACAAAAGAGCTTGATGATTTGTGAAGAACACAAATTTGTTTGCAAGCAAATAATGCCGAAATTTCTTTACAGCATAAATCATTCCTAACCCTTCCCACTCGGTGGTTGTGTAGTTCTTTTCTGCACTGTTTAACTGTCGGCTCGCATAGCAAACCGGAAAATCCATTGTTCCGTCTCCAGGTTGAGCCAGAATACTTCCAATGGCATATGCAGAAGCATCAATGTGAACATGGAATATCTTTTCCCAATCTGGTGCCTTCAGTACAGGTGCTAATATAAGGTTTTCCTTCAGCTTTTGGAATGAAGTTTCACACTCCTCGGTCCACTCAAAATTGACTAGCAAACGATACAGAGGTTGTGCGATAACCACATACATGTATATGAATCTTCGATAATATCCGCATTGTCCCATGAAGGATTGCACTTGTTTCGCATTAGTAGGCCTGGGTAGGTCTACAATGACTTTGACTTTGTCTAGGTCTGTGTTTATGCCATTTCTTGAGACAATGTGTCCTAAGATGCAGCCTTGCTTAACCATGAATACACACTTTTCCGGGTTAAGACAGATTTGATATGTCCTGCATTTTTCAAAGACCTTTTGCAAATGGTCGATATGCTCCTCTCATAGAAGAGAGTGTACACAAAGATCATCCATGTAAATTTCTGAGAATATTCTTAGATATTCCTTGAATGATTGATTCATTAACCTCTGGAAAGTGGCTGGGGCATTAGTTAAGCCAAATGGCATAACTCGATACGCATAAATTCCCCATTCTGTGGCAAACGCTGTTTTGTGTTGATCCTCCCTTGCTATTGCCAGTTGGTTGTTTCCTGAAAACCCATCCAGAAAGGAATAAGCCCGTTTCTCGGCCACACGCTCAAGTACATGTTTTGTGATTGGCAAGGGATAATTATCCCTTATGGTGGCTGCATTTACCCTTTTGAGTTTTACACACACACGCAATTTTCCATTCCTTTTGGGAACTACCACAATGGGTGACACCCAATCTGTATGTTCAATTTCATAGATGAATTCAGCTTCCATCAATTTATCAATCTCCTCTTTGATTCGTTTAGCAAATGTGTCATTATATGTATAAGGACGTTGTTTGCTAGGTTTTGCATCCGATTTCAAAAGAATTGTATGTTGGCATATCGATGGATCAACTCCTTTGAGATCTTTATAGGACCAAGCAAAGACATCTTTATACTTCTTGAGAAGTTGTGTTAGTTGTTCTTCCTCTTCAGGCTCTAAATCGTTAGGTATATAGACCGGCTGAGGCTTTTCACCTGGTTCTGCAAGGTCTATCCTTTTTGCATTTTCTGGCCCATCGTAAGATTCTTGGTTGGTTCTTTCCCTGACTGGTGGTGTCATGATGATTTTTCTGTCCTGGATAGTAAATTTCCGATAGTGTGATGGTACATTCATGTTTTCCTTTTCTGACTTCCCTTTACCATCACTATCTTCTTCAGTAGTCCATATATCTCTCAAAGACCGTTTCAATTCTTGGTATTTCTGTTTACGCTCCAGTTTGGTCCACTCTTGGTCTTTTGTTGTTTCTTTTTTTTATTTTTGTGATTTTGTTTCGGTTTTAGCTTTTCGTACCTGTTTTATTTCCTCTCACGTTCTTTCTTTTTGATCTTTTGAGAATCTTCCTGATATGTGATCTTTTACACAATCCTCTGCTTTTAGAAGCATCAAATAGTGAGTTTTACCTTTTATCTTGGGCATCAGGTTCTCTCTCACTTTGTTTCCTGCTCATTTCCTCCTATAGCGTTCTTGGCGTCTAGGGTGTTGATTAGCAAAATCATAAAACTTGATATTCTCGGTTTCATTTCCACGCTCACTTGAGGTGTCTGAACACTCATTATCTGCATCATCATTTACTTCCAAATGTTCAGAGGAGTTGTAAAACTCTTCTTGTTCTGGTGGTTCTACCGTCTCTTTTTCTCCTGGTATAACGCTTACCACGTAATAGGGTAGCACATCATAGCCATCCTTATCGCAAAATTTTGTTGTTGGACTATCTGTAATGGTACAGGCATCCAATGTTGCTAGTATGTGTTCCCATTCGAGAGGTTCCAAGGCATCTTCAAGGAAAGGTTTAGGAATATACTCTTTGTTCTCAATTGCTCTTTCTAAGATGCATTCCTCTCTTCTTAAGCTTCCACAATGTGAAGCTCTGCACATCCATAGCTCTTTTGGTTGCCCTAACCATGCTGGGAGTTCTGATCCTGCTACTGTAGCTGAATCAAACTCTTCCACAGGTGTTTGGTTCACATCTTTGTAACTATGGTCTTTCAGGTGTATTTTAGTTGTTGTCTCGCCATGTCTGAGGTATATGTGGTCATAACCCCAATCTTGGACCATCTTCAATTGTCGCATGAATGGTCGTCCCAAGATGATCTCATAATTGTTCTTTTTGTCGAAATCGACTATTGCAAATGTATGCGCATACTCGATTCCGCACGAAGTGACAATCACTTTCTCTAAGAGTCCTAGAGGCTTCTCCATGAACCCATCTGCCAATTACAGTTTCATCCTGGTAGCCCTTAAAGCTGGTTTTCCCCATTTTTTCCAGATTTTCTTGGTGGCGATAGCAACTCCCGCTCCACTGTCAAGAATAGCTTTGGAAACTACTCCTTGGAATTCTACTGGTAGCGTGGTGTTCCCATCTTCCCCTTCGCAGTACTCTCCAACCTTATTCAATGGTACTGGCCTAGTGTTTAGTTGAGGCCTGTCCAACTCTCTGATCCCTTCTTGAAGCCTCAGGGTGGGGTCTTTCACTCCAAATTTTTCTACGCATTTACCTACTGTGGTCCACATATTTGGTCGTAACCTTAGGAGTTCTGCCAAGGTGATTGTGCATGCCACCGGGGTGGACTACAACTCAATCAATCCTTGCGAATCCATCACTTTGTTAGAGGAAAGTATTTGAGATGGGATTGCTCTCACCTCCGACTTGGCTTCGTACTGTCCTAGGTAAGAGGGTAAAGTTCTCAACGAGTCTGGTTGGCTCTGCCCCAAACTAATTGATCCTTGGTCTCCTCCTTGTGAATGTATCTCAAAGTTCATTTGCGATCTTGCCTCAAATTCTTCAATAGGAGGTAAGGTTACATTATTTTCTTTTCTCGTGCTCTTCAGGTGGTTACTCATCCTATTAGCCTCATTGGCCTTACGGATTTGCTTCCATAGATCATCTAGACCGTTACAGTCCTTACCCATTTCTGCCAAGATTTTAGGCTGGAACCCGTCACTTGTCCCATCTGTGGTATTTGGCACTATGATAGGCTCTCCTCTGGACTCATAGGCATTAGTGAGTCCTTCCTTCGTTTCTACATGTTTCTCTAAAGTTGGTTGGATAGGGGTTGGAGCTGGTGCCTCGTGCCAATTTGCAGGTTTACCCAGCGGGTCTTCCATCAATGATTGAGCTGTTTCGATCATCTTTTTACACATATCCATCCTCTGTTTTTCTATTCTGCATATGGATAAGTGATCCACCTTTGCTCCTGGGTTTGGTTCTTTTTAAGTCTAGCTTCATAAGCTTTTAGAAGTGCATCCAACTGCTCATTTACCTTGTCAGCCAGTACAGATCCTCCTAATCCTGCACTTTTGGGCTCTGCTATTTCCTTGGGTGCTATGGTTGCCGTGGTGTGTGAGCTTAAGCTAGCTAGATCCTCTAACTGCTCTAATATCTCCTTTGTATGTTTTAACTCCTCCGATAGAGTTGTTTGCTCTCGTTCATTCGTGGCTTTCCTACGCGCCTTTCTAGCTTTCCAAGCGCTTCTCTGATTTTTCGTTTCTGAACTTTGGGCATCGGTTTTTGGTTCTTGATAGCCTTGTGACATGTGTCCCCCTTTCCCCTTTTTTGAGAGCTTTAGATAATTAAATAATTTATTGAAACTCTCATTGGACCTTTTAGTCTTTTGGCCAATAGGAATCAAGCAAGCCGTTGGGCTGCTGGATGCTCATTGGACCCCTTAGTAGATTGTCCAATAGTCTTCTAGGGAGCTTAATTGCTATTGGTTCTTTTATCAAGAATTCTTAAATTGATTAGACTAATTTTACTCTAGCCTAATTCTCATTGGTCCACCTCTATGGCCATCCAGAGGGGAGATTGGGGGCAACTACCCTAGGAGCTTGCCATGTGTCCATTCTTCGCTTTGGGGAGAGCTTGGGAGTGTGTGTGTGTGTGTTTCTCGCTCATCCCCTACCATTAGGGCTCTCCTCCTCCTTCCTAGGGATGTGGGAAGACTTTTTAGTCTTCCCATAACCATCCAGTTATTTCCACCTTTTAGCCATTGGACTTTTTAGTCTTCCCATAACGATCCAGTTATTTCCACCTTTAGCCATTGGAACTTTTAGTTAATTTTTGGAAACTTAGCTTATGGAAGTCTTAATGGAGATAAACCTTAGGTCTTTTTAAGCCCCATTGAAGCACATTTCTCTTTTGCAGACTGGCCCCCTTTTGGATCCCTATTTCCCCTCCTTTGGATCCCTGCTGAGACCGATCTGACAGCCTCACCAATATTCTAGCTTTTACTCCCCTGGTACTTCCCCATATTAAATGATCAGTTTAACATGAGAAAATCATTTGGGAGAATTAGATATTAGTTTTTATGACAACCCTATTGTCTCATTGGTCCATATTGGATGTTTCCATTGTATTTTGGTTGATAATAGCACTTGTTGGTCTCATGGTTTAGCCATTTACCCTTAATGACACACCATTTAAATGGCCTCATTTACCCCATGGGTTTCCCTTGTGGCAGATCTTGTCTTGGATCTCTCACTAGCATCCTCTACATATTGCTCATCATGTCATAATTGCACTTGAGCAATTATCTTCTATGTCATTCATTGGAGCTGCCACAGTGGGTCCTACTTGTGATGGCATAGTAGATATGATTTGCTCACTTTGTGTATCCTTAACAATGATCTCTTCATTGAAGCTCTCCCAATTGTCCCCCAAGTCCATAGAAAATGTATGCTTCCAAGGTGTTATGTTTTTTGCTATACAGTATAGCATGCAACTCTTTGTTGAGTAAGCCTTCTAGGAAAAAATAGACAAGCCTTTCTTCGGTTGGGATTTCCAACTTCAAAAAAATGTACTACCTTGTCCTACTTACACACTGTCTTAGAGTCCCCCCTTGTTTTTGTTTGAAGCTATAGATTTGTGCTACCATATTGTGCTTGATTCCCATCTTTGGTGGAAATAAGCAACAAATCTTTTTACCAATGTTGATAGCTTTGTGATAGATCCAAGAGATATGTTTTGAAAGAAACTCAAAACCTTACCTTCTAGGGTCATTCCATATCTGTCGAATGAGTATGGAAGTCATATGTTTTTTTTGCTCTCAAAACTTTCCTGAAGCTTGCTAGGTGGTCATATGGATCCCTAAATCCACTGTGTTTTTTGAGCCATTTTTGAAAATTAGCAAGGATGACTCTTCAATTATGCATAACACCCACTATTCTGGCTGGTGGTCCTTCATTCAAGCCTTCAAACTAGTTCCTTGGTAATGGTGACTTGTTTGGCCCTCTTATGGTCTTGATGTCACCTGTTCTTCCTTAGTTTGTGGTGGCTATTACTCCTCTCACCCAATTCTCATCATTGAAGTGGTTCCTTGGGTTGTAATGCCCCGTTCATTGGCCATACTACCAAAATATCTATCATGTATTCCAAATCTTTGTTCCATTCTAGGTCCCATTCCCATGATCGCATCTCTAATCGTGTAACCCTAATGTTTGGTATGTTCAACCTCTTTTGGAGTCATCATAAGAAAGTTATTATTATAACAATCTCTAAAGAGGTGTACAAGAATGTTGTACCCTTCTCCCTAATCTTGAAGATGTACATGATTTTTGCATGATTTTTAAGGGTGTCGATTGCTCTGGTTTAGCATGAGTTGTCCAAAGAAAATCTGTTACGCTGTTGTCCTCTCAACAATAAACTCCCAGTCTTGGGTTATCAATCGGTATGCGTTTTTGAGGTTTGCAACTACTTGGTCATACCCTTCTAGCTCTAACATTGCTAGTCTCTCTTTAGTAGTCATGTTCAAAATCAACGTGTCAACTTCCAAACCCCATTTATCCACAGTGTTAGGATTTCCAAGTTCTAGATATTGCACTCCATTTTGATCCATGTAGAAGGTCTCTTGTTTGTTGGTTTTTACCTCCTCCTCGAATTTGATAGTGTGGTCATCAACTCTAGACACATACCTTTCATTAGGATCCAAATAAATCTGACCCACATGCTAGCTGGTTCTAAGGAAGGTCAATGTGTGTTTGAACTTGAGAGAGGTCCCAACCTAGAAGTGAGTAGAAAAGGAAGACATCTCTAAACTAGAGCTAGAGTAAGCGTCTAGTACTTATTACACTATGGTTTCTAACAGTCCCCCTTGGTTTATGCTCCCTATTGGATACTCTGCTCTTGATATCCCTATTATATCCCTGATTTTCTATGACACGGCTTGATCTAAGGTACATAAAGACCCAAAATGCTCAATGATGTAGAATACATGGCCTTCAAAACCTATACCAACCTATTTCAATTGTCATAATTCCAAACTAGCTATCATTCAAGCTTGATCTCAATCATCCATGTATAATAAAAAGTATATAAGTTAGTCTATTAACTTCAAATATGTACAAGGACTCTTGGTCAAAATTTTCAGCTTCAATTATGCAAAAGTAGCCAAAGGACCAATCTACAATCTTTAGTCCCTAAAAAACCCAATTCTAATAGTGTCCAAATGACTCCAAATTTTTATGGTTATCTGGATGATAGGTCTACTAACCTTGGAAACCAAAAAATGTCCAAAATCAGCTTTCTCGATAACGCGAGATAATAAGAGTGTTTAAGATTTATTGGCACAAAAAAGGAACTCTTTTTCACTTTTGTTGGTTTCCACTAGTCAAGGGTATGTTCAATAACTCTGAATGGGATTTTATAATTTTGTGGCAAGTTTAGCTCAATCTGTGAGTCTAGCAATTTTAGCTATAATTTAAGTAGCTATGCAAATCAAAACTTCTCCAAATTAATTGGGACCAGCTGTCAGCACCACTCTTTGGCGCCTCATGGCATTGCAAAAGTATCTCTCTCTCTCTCTCTCTCTCTCTCTCTCTCTCTCTCTCTTCGCCCTTTTTGATGCATGACAACTATCTCTCTCTCGCTCCCCATGTGTCGCCTCTGCCTTTTTCAACCTCAAACCCACCAAAGCATCTCAGTAGATTCCTATGAAAAGAAATGCAAAAATGATTGCCGGAACATATTAGGCCTAATTGTGAACTTACAACTCCAAATGATACCAAACTTGAATCAGGGTCTTAATACACCATGTTCTATCATGTAGTGTTGTCAAATAGTCAAAATTGAGTATTTTCAAGTCCTAGGATAAAAAGCGTGCATATTATCTAGGTGCCCAAGTTTGTTTATTTTTTTCCACTTTTTCAACTCACGTAGTTAAAGCAAGGTTTTTGCAAGAGTTGTCAACAATTTCTCTTCTGTTTTGACTATACTTACATTCAAGTATGTGCCTATAATCATTTTTCTATTTCTTTTCATAAGAATCTCAGAAGATACTCTTATAGCTTTGAGGGAAAAGGGAGGGAAGGTGGCATGTGGAGGGGAAGAGAGAGAAAGGTTCCATGTGTTGGCATCAATAATTTTGTATATTTGGAAAAATGATTTTTTGCCACGCTGCAAATGATTGTGGATAGCTGCCACGAGCTGCAATGGACGATGAAGGAGCAGTAGGAACGCGCGTGAGTGAGCAAGGGAAGTGATGACCCACACTCCTGGAAGTAGGAGGGAACCACAAACCAGAGCATGGACGAAGGCCGAGGTGGTCAGAGGCAGCTTTTGCAACAGAGCCCTCGATGGCCCTTTGGTGATTGCGCTAAGCCCACCTCTTTGCTGCCCACCTCTGTTAGCGGGAGGCTGAGCAGTGAAACCAGGGGCTTCTCTCTCTCTCTCTCTCTCTCTCTCTCTCTCTCTCTCTCTCTCTCTCGCCTTGATTGCAGGCAGCAGGCTCAGGGCCTTGCGCAAAGAGAGTCCTGTCTTGTGTGATGCAGTGGAGGTGGGGGCATCACATGTACGCAGTGGGAGATTGGATATGGGGGCAGGGGCCGAGGTCGCCATGGCGGTGGATGGAGGGGCCTCCTCTGTCGAGTGCGAGCGGCGAGCATGTCGCTGCACATGAACCGGGGAGAATTCAAAATGTTAGCGCCAAAGGGAATCTGATTCATTAATTAATTAATGAAAGGGTCATCGACGCAGAATGGGCAAAAGTGAAAGTCAATTTGGCTTAAATGTTATACTCAAACAAAATCAAAACTTTTAGACCCTTTACAAACGTGTTCACACTTCACCTAGACAAGATGCACTTGAGAAAAAAGTTTAAATTAGGCCTAATAAAATGCACTTATTATTTACAAGTTAGAAAATTTACTTCGTTTGGACGTTTGACGCTATTCAGGTCTTACGTAACCTATTGCAAGTACTTTTGGCTAGAAAAATTCACATTTGCATGCATCTAACATAGAAGAGACAATAATCACTTTTTTAGACAAACCTTGAAATTTTTCTTAAAAATTTATGTTTGACTTACTAATGAATCTCCACAGCTTCATCAAGATCAATGTTGACCACAAATGTTGTTTTTGGTCTCTCGAGCTCACGTCATAATTTCTACACCTGAAAACTCTTAAAGTTTTTTACAGCACTTCACTGATGAAAATTCAGAGGGTGAGATAGGTCAAAAATCCATCTCAATATCTACTTACCCTACTCCTAGTGGAAAGTGTACAACAACACTGGTTTTTTATTTTTGAAGTGAGCGTTAATTCTCATCTATGACATAGCCCAAGTCATCAATTACTTAGAACCAACCTAGTCTAATCCTAAAAATTCCTCGATGAGTATGACTACTCCCAAGACACCTCTGCACATGGAAAGACGACACTCCTCAATTGTACAATTTTTAAAAGTTGGTTTTTGACTCTAGGTGAACCTAAAGGAAGTTTTGGACAATACTACGTGACAACTAAGGTAGTCCTTAGTTAAGGTCATCTTGTCCCCAAAAACAATGCCAAAATGTTGGCTCCATTGTAGCATAGGTCTAATGAATCAACAAAATTATCAATCCATGGATGGTAGCGACCTGGCTAGGTCATAGAAGTATCACATATAGGTGAGTGTGTGAGAGTAATGAGTAATAAAAGAGTGGGGAAATCCTGAGAGACCATTTATAATAGGAAGAAGAGAGAACTAATGGAAGGGATCAGTGTTACACACACACACACACACACACACACACACACCCTTATGCTAATCACGCATTGCTCTTCTTTGCATTCCCTACTAACCCTTGTAGGCACATCCTTATCACAAGCTCACCCAAGCACATGATGTGACGATTAGAGAAATATATGCACAAATCCTAATCTTATACTAGTCTCATCATGCATAAAACACCATAATTCAACATAGAATAGGCAATCACGTGATTAGAGGGCAATTAGCTCTTAATACACACACATTAAGACACTAATACACACACATTAAGACATTAATACACACACATTAAGACACTAATACACACACATTAAGACATTAATACACAAATTTTAATGAAAAACATTGAGAAGCAATGGACTCAACTTTGATGCATGCATTGACCTTTTCATGAAGAGAGGACATGCGTCTCCAATCCTTCACCTCCATCAGCTCCTTCTTCTTCTTCTCTACTCTATGTTTTCTCACAATATGATCTCCTCTCCTTTCACATAACTTACAATGTACTTATATGCCTAGAAGAAAAGGTCAAATGCCCAAGGAACATAAAGTAAATTAATAGATACAACAGAACTCATAGAGAGCATGTGACTCTATACATAGCAAATGGAAAAATGTGTGCATGTCACTATCCTTCTATGGTGGATTCCCAATTTTTCTACCTGTTTGAGGTGCTTCTATCTTAGGAATTTTCCCATCTTTGGGCTCTAATGCCATGCTTGTAGTAGTGGGGCAAGCTCTTGCAAAGTGCCCAAATTCATTGCACTTACATCATGTACCAAAGAAGGTGCCAAATTTTAGGGGGATGATCTTCAGATCCAGCCCCACATTTACTACAATTTCTTTGGTTTGGGGCCTTTTGAGATCCCACCAGATGCAAACCTTATTTTTTGTGGTACCTTCCTTTTTGTCGGATGGCACAAATATCATGGTTCCCAAGGAGGCTACCAAGTCTTTCAAGTTATCCCTCAGCCAGAACAGGAGGTTGACAAACTCAACCCATACGAGACCCATATCCTTGAAGGTGTCGATGGAATCAAAGGAGAGATTCTAGGGGAGCATGGATGCTGAAAAGTGAGCTTTTGGACAAGATTGTGGTTACCATTGTTGTGTTGTGAAACTAGATTAAGAAGAAGCCTTTTACCAGATATTTTAAAAAAACCAATGATCCACTCTAATTTAAGATATTCAGGTTGTAGAGCCAATTTATCAATTTGGCATTGGAGCACACCCTGCCCATAAACCCAAAGACTAATGTGGAGCTGGCTAGCACAATAATATTTCTCTTGATCAGGGCAAGAGGGAGAGCCAGAGTGAGAGTATCTTTAATTTCCACTCTTTGCGGGAGCGTCCTCTTGATGCTGGATTGGCCCTATTACCCTTGGAAGCTTCCATAAATAAGGTTGGTGCCACTGAACACTCCAATGACCTCTTGTTTAATGATAGTGTGCTTAGGATATAAGAAAGCTCTTTTTCTATCTATATTTTGTGCATTCTAATCTTTCATATTCATTGCACCAGTGCCATCGGGCTGCATACGTTGCCGCCCATTTCACAGTATTGTGATGCAATGCCTTCCAAGCCTTCTTTTATGAGATCGGTCAGAGGGTTCTTAGATGGCCCCTTGGCCCTCAATACCACCTCCATGCAAGAAGATTTGGACGTTCTCTCCATCATGCCAGCTTGAGTTGGAAGTTCCCAAAAGGGCAATGCCACCTAGAGAAGCCACAAAGAAGCAAGGCCCGATGGGATCATGCCCTAAGTTGAGAGGTAGCCCAAGGATAATACCTATCTAAGGGAGCAATTATTATCGAGTGGCTTAGACAAACACACACCCAAAAGCTCCCCAACACTCATATGCACAGCCATTGTTAGGGGTCTTCACTATGCACAGCCATTGTTCTTAGTGCACAACACCTAAAATGCATATGATGGTCAAACCTTTGTTTCATTTCCTACGATCCTCCCCTTCACTTTCGCATCTTAGACATTTTCATTACAATTTATTTATTTGAAGTGATAAAGTTTTTCACACATGGAAATGTTAGGCTCTGAGTATTTTCTCAAGTTGTTTAATAAGAGGAATAGAACTGTTTCGTTGTGAACTAGTGTGTGACACGTGGAAGTAATGACCTTTTATTATTTTTCTCAAGCTCGTTAATAAAGGGTATAAAAGGATAACTATGTTTCTTGAGTTAAAATTTTTGACTTGCAAGCTACCTTTATAATCTTTCATATAAAAGAAACCAAGTTCCTCAAAGTTTATTCATTTAACTTAGGTTATAAGATGTTTTTCTTCTCAATTTGGAAGATTCGGCTAGAATCTTGATGACTTCTTGCAAAGTAGAGTCAGTAGGTCGTCTGAACCCATTTCTTTTTAATGGGAATCATTAGGAGATTTTCAATAAAAGAAATGGGTTGACCATGACATAGAACTCCTGCCTTATCCTAATTGTTAGAGTGCCCTAAGTTAGTGTTAGGTTAGAATTCTCTAGGTTATTTAGTGTAACGATAAGTTTTTAGTTATGGCATCAGGGTAGCATGCTCTTCCCTAAAGGAAGTCATTAGTGCTTTAAGCTTAAACCTTTAGTGTTCTAAAAGACTATGTAAAGGTCTGAAATTCTACAAAGGTCTTGAGAATGTTAGGGTTTTGAATCTTTCTGACTTAAAGCACATCAGTGTTTGAGTGGCTAAGCACTATGTAAGAGCGTGAAAGTCTACAAAGGTCTTGAGTACATTACGGTTTTAAGTTTGAAACTATATGAGTACATTAGGAGTAGATTTCAAATTCTTTTTATTCTCCAAGAATCACTATTGAAGTTATTCCCTCCATTTTTAGATTTTTAGGTTACAAAATTCAAGATAGGGTTGATGGCCACCACAAATAATGGTTTAGACTAGGTTTAGTCATTGAAATGTGCTAAATGTTGTAATGATTGACCACACTTACTATTACTTGTTAATTTGTTGTATAATCTCTAGATTAATTATGGATGATAGGATGATGTGTCCTTGTGTGCGATGTAAGCATTAGATTTTTTGAAAACAAAAGATTTGTGATCAACACATACGCAAGATCGATATTTTTTTTGTAGTGCAATTACAAGATTTTCCTTATCAATCTCATGGTCAGGTGACAATAGGTAAACCCCCACTCTTAGATATTACTTCTAACTCATCTTGGACACAACAAAGTAGGTGAATATTAAACAAACCATCACCGATGGATCCTACCCCAGCAACACCCGATGCCACATTCCAAGAAGTTGAGATGGGATAAATGTTGGATGTATTCTTTGACATGGACCCCATCATTGAAAACCAAGGTAGAGAAAACATTCAAGGCCCACTACCTCTCAACCTCAATCACCGTGTCCACATCAACACCATGAGAGCGAGGATGAGAAAGGTAAGATGATATGAAGTCTTTCTCATATGCCGCTTTACAATGGAGCAAAAACTTCTACTCTTTGCATAGCTTTGGAAATGCTTAATTTGCATTCTATTTAAGGATGGTTTGATGCGAGTGTCACATAGCTTTTCATTTAAATATACTATATTCTAAACTTCAAAACAAAGTTAATATAATATGATTAATGTGTTGATGTGTTGCACTTGTTTAAATTGTTTGAGTGGTAAGGACCATCTTGACAGGTTTCAACAACAGAGAGATGTAGCTAGAATATGTTTGGAGTCAATTGGATCATCACATCTTGGGAGTGGAGGCTATGATACTTTTTGGCATGAGTTTGTAAGTGAAATATACTATTTACATTTAGCATTCACATATGTTATTGTTAATGTTTAAGTATTTATCTAAGGTAGAGGGGACTGGCACATTCAAATCACCACCCAACCATGCCTTACATAAGCCCTCGGCCATGCTATCTTTAGGATCCCTTCAACGCATGTTCGTGAACGTTGTTGGCCTCATCGATCTTACCTTAGGTCTGACATTACTCTGTTTACTTGGTTAAACAACCAACTTGGTTAACTTGAGAGATTGCAAAAGTGGATTGAATAAACTATACAAAGTTTAATCAACTTATCTATCACTGACCTCTATTGGTGATTGATATAGCCACAATTAATCTCATAGAGAGACTATACATAGAGTGCAAAATGCCTTATAATCTATTAATGTTATGAATGTGCATGCCGCTCCAATCAGCCTTTGCCACCGAAATTATTCATGATACGACGTGCTTAAAATGGTTTAATAAATAGTTTTGACTGGCACCTAGGGACTTTGTTGTGACACATAATTCAAATAACAAGCACCAATGTTAGTCCCAAAAACTTGTATTATCCACATGTGGAATATGTCTCATATAAGGATGTAAAAAAAAAGACATCCATCAAGTACGAGATGTACTTGTGCATGGAGGTAGCTTTAATCACTCAGCAACATGAGTGTGAGGGACACTCATAAACTTTGACCACACTAGCTAAACCAAACTCCATGAGTTCCTAGACCAATCCATAACAGCAAAGTGTAAAAATGTATCTAGTACACTACTCTCCCAAAATCCTTTGCTTCTACATGACATTGTCATGTGTCTAAAGAGCAAAATGGATGACAACATTCAAGCTTATACATCCTACTTAGAAAAGCCAATCAAAAAATTTTCAAAAAATGAAATAAAACCAAATCACATGCATACCTGGAGGTCGAACATAACGTTCATTTACATGTAGTGAAGTGCACTTGACCAAAAATCATACTTAAAAAGGCCCAGTATGTTTTTAACCTATGAAACACTAAATTAGAGATTATTGAAAAACAAGAAATATTGAATTGGTAACCCTAGGTGTTTCCTTGGAAATCCAAATCCCTTGGTTAGATTTTTCATGCAAATTGCTTGAAGTAGAAATGACCAGCACAGTCCAAAAGAGTTTGTAATCAACTTGTGCAGTTGAACCTATCCACTATCCCTTGGTATGCGTACTTTTACCCTTGAAAGTACAATTCTGTGAAGAGGCCAATCACTGACCATTACCACTCATGGAGTGATTTGACTTTAGCTGGGCCATACCCTTGGAAATACCACTCCTACAGGCACAATGAATGCTATAAAGTAAATGTCAAGTTGGAATTGTATTAAAAACTAGATATTGAAATAGTCATACCTCTCTGTGAGAAAAAGAGGAAAACTTCCAACAACCAAAAGAAGGTATTTATACTAGGTTTTCTTGGGTATTCAAGTAAGAGATTACCTACTTTGAGACTCTCTTAGTTTATTCATGTCATCTCATGAATTAGTTGCTTGATAGCTAGGCCATGCCTACTTGCTACCATAAAAAGCATAATCTATATTGGCTACACCTTGTGCATAGAGCCAAAGATATAAAGAGCCCGCCATTGTAGACATATACAATGATCACAAGCCAATCTACCAACCTCAATTCCTCTTGAACAAAGGAGTTCATGATATAATGGAAGTATAAAAAATGATTCAGGGGAAAGAATCCCACCGTAATGGCATGCCATGCATGCATAGCAAAAACATAAAGTGATAAGACCATGGCTTCAATGACGGTTTGAACAACACGTGACTCGATGCCATACGTGCCTTGCACAATGTGCACTGGCATGGATACATCATAGTTTGTCATAGCCAAACAAAAAAACATGACTTATATCTTTATGGTGTCAATGCGCTCAACCTATGTGTCATTAACCTTGATCCTAAGTCAATGGATAGTACTGTGGCATGGAATAGAAGCCTTGCTTCTCCTTCAGGTTTTCAAAACATTTTGCTTTGTGTCACAAGGAAATATCTTCCAAAGTAAAGGTTAAAACACAAAAAACAAGAAGAACTTTAAACTTTCTAATCTTAGTACTGTGGCATGGAATAGAAGCCTTGCTTCTCCTTAAGGTTTTCAAGACACTTTGCTTTGCACGGCAAGGAATTATATTCAAAGTAAAGGTTAAAACACAAAAAACAAGAAGAACTTTAAAGTTTCTAATCTTATTGCCCTCTAAGACGAGTTGCCTTTGCCTAAATCTGGCTCATAGCCATGCATGCTGAGAAATTTAGAGATGTCGATGTACTCTGCATGCCCTTATGGATTGGTTCATACCGACCTCTGATGAAAAAGTAGGCATACATGTTGCATAGTCTCCCAAGCTCATATGGTGGTATTATATTCCAAACTTTGAAAACTTCTATGCAATATTCTTGAAAGTGAAGCCTTGATCTGAATTCATCAAAAGATAAGACAAGATGGAGCCCGTCCTCATAGCAAATAGGCACTCCTACTGATATAAATATATGTCAATGTAAAAGAAAATTGACCTGGTTGAGTTTTTATAGAGAAACAGACTTGCCAAATCGTGCATCTTATTGTGAGAATCCTTAGATTTCCCAATCTTGAAATAGATAGCTCAAGAAACTTAGCTATCAAAGTTCATCTTTAGTGCCAAACTATTCTTGATCGAAGCAAAATTTATTGTCAAGTTGGCATTGTAGAAAATTTTGCAATAGTAATAGGTTCAAAATGTGAAACTAAAATTTAACACGGTTATAAACTTTTTGGGATCCCCACCCTTGGCATCTAAAGTCATAGTATCACTTGGTGTGATTTTGCTAATGCAAGGTGGATACCATAAGTAGAAGCACATACAATATTGAATTTTAAGTCCTACTTGGGATGAGTACTAGTTATTGAACTCATCAAAACTTGCCTAGGATCCTTGCCCTAGCAAAATGTATAACCCCAATGTCATTGCCTACTTCTTGCACAACAAAGAGCTAAGATGCCAAACATCTAGCACCTCTCTTCAAGGCTAGCAATAGGCCTTGCCTTTGCATCATCATAGCCTTGTCATGCTTCAACTTTAGACATTTTTGCTAAAATTTCTAAAATGCAAAAGTGAAATCTCATACTTACTAGCTATCCTTAAAATGGACGAACTCTGCCCTCCTTGAGAGCTATACTGACAAAAATTTGGGCTCCACAAGCCCTTGCTTCTCCTTGTACTTCTGATCTTGTGAAATTGTAAGGGTTTCAAAACACATAGAGTGATTTTGGTTTGCATAGGCACACAAGCAATGCTGATTTTTGTAACATTATTGACAACAATATTTAATTTTTTTGGAGTGATGTGTACCTAATGGGATCCCGCTTAAATCCATTTCTAGGTTGAATCTGGTAGATTCACAACCCTTTGCATGCCCATGCTTCTCTACAACCACATCAAGAATTGCATGGATCCTGCAGGAGTTTGGTACTTGCCTATAACCTTGTTGATCGTTGTAAATAGTTGCATAAAGGTGCCTTGCTTTCCCTTTAACGGTCTAGGGTTGTTACACATAGCCAGAAGCCAGTGACTGTATGATAATATGAGAAGATTACCATCGATCCGCTCAATTTTCAAAGTGGTGAAGCTTCGAGGGCTAACACTTTAAAAGAATTTGGAGAGAGAGAGAGAGAGAGAGAGAGAGAGAGAGAGAGAGAGAGAGAGAGAGAGAGAGAGAGAGAGAGGGGGGGGGGGGGGGGGGGGGGGGGGGGGAGAGAGAGATATATATATTTAGATAGATATATTTTATTATCATCCTTGGAGGTCAAGTATGAACTATAGGACCAAAGTTACATTTGATGTAGTATGTGTGAAGTTACATTTGATGTAGTATGTGTGTGACTAACAAGTGATTCTTGATGCTTCAAAATCGTGGTGATGAGAGTTGCATTGGAGAGCCCACACTATGGTTGGGAGAGGAAAGTGTGTAAGTCTAAGTCATGGTGGTGAGGGAAGCAAGTTTAGATGTGAACAAAAGCTAAGCACTCTAGTAGTGTGTGGTACTGAGACTCTCAAACTTGCACTAACACTAGTCCTGTAAAAAATCAGCCACTTTTGTGGCTTTTTGAGACTTATGAAAAAAATTTCTCAACACTATGTTAGTTATCTAAATAGAAAATGATTTCAAGGAATTATGACCAACGCTCAATATGAGTTGATAAAAAATAGTACATAGCTAAATGAAGGTTTGAAGGTGTCTTTCCATTGGCATCTTCTACAACTAATTTGTGCGAATGGACAAATTTTTTATATTTTCTTTTGAAAGTAAACCAAATCATTGTTACGTAGGCCCAGACTTCTTTGAAAAACCCCTCAATATGTATGTGATAGATGTACCAAGCTTTTTTAACCCATATACAAAGACTGCCGACATTTTTTACCTCTCCAAGTTAAGAGTTGAAGTGCGGTTTTACGTAAAATTTACTAATTTTAGAAAAGTAATTTTTTTATTTTTGAGCTTTTCATGTAAATTGTGTATTTAGAAACCTTTTTTATATCTTGCACCCATAATTAAGAAGTTTCATGAAATTTTGATGTCATATACAAAAGTTATGTTTCATTTACTAGAAACCTGATGTGAGCCATTTTTGTGGCTTCAGCCACTTTTGTGGCTCATTACAAGTCTAGTGCTAAGCATAATGTGCACAATCAATTTGACTCTTCTCCATTGCCCCAAGGCCCTATCTTGCGTTGAAGGGAGTGGGAGCTTAGCTGAATGGCTGCAACAAGGGGATAGACTCAAGCATGTAAGGATGATTACAATTTCCTCTTTTAGTGAAGAACATGGTTTTGTAGTTGGGGGCAATATGGGTGGTGTAAAGTATGAAGTGTGCATTGGATTCCTCCCAAGCCGTAATACATTGGCATTGTAGAAAATCTTTATTCACTTGAGAGTCAATTGAGGCATCATGTAGCAAGAGTAATGCATCCCATCTCCCAAACCACTTCTTGATGTCTCACATCCATCCCGTGCTCAAGATCTTGCTTTTATATGTCTTTTGAACTTTTTTGCTTGCTTCTCATGCAATTGTAGGAAGTTGATGTGAGGGGTTTGGACGCATCTTTATCATGTACTCCACAACCCTTTCCATTCCCCTAACCTCGATTGGAAGACATCCCAACTCAAGAAGTAGGAGCATATTTGGTGTTTGTGTCTTAACTTGGAGAAAGGTTGTAAGAAAACACTTTTGGATTCTCAAACTCTTTCCAAGTAGACATTGAGATGCTCTTGCCCCACACTTCAACTCCATAAAGAAGAATCGGTGTCACCAATGTGTCAAAAAGATACTTCTTGAGAATCCAACACTTGATGTTTCCTACGTTGCACATGTTCTCAAATGCATAGTAATCTCTCTTTCCCGCTTCCAAATGACACGTAGCACATTCATGCCACTTGTGATTGATCAGAATCTGAAGGCCAAGGTACTTAAATCTCTCAACACCTTCAAGTATCTCATTGTTGTACACAATGCATTATGGTTGGTTTTCACAAGCATAACCTTTGTTTTGGATTCATTCACAATCAGCCGACTATGCAAAAAAATAGTTCTCAAGGACAACAATAAGCTTTTTTGCATCCTCTTAAGTGTGTGCTAGAAGTACTACATCGTCCACATACAACAAAGCATGATTATTGCATTGCAAATAGTGACCTCTCCAATCCCTTCATCTTGCATAAAGTCAAGTACCATTTGTTCCAATTGATCAATGCATAGACCAAAGAGACTTGGTGACAATGGATATCCTTGTTTTGCCCCATATTGTTTGTTTTTTTTTTTTGAAATTCCTCTTCCCATACGCAGTGACATATCCCTTTTTCATAGATTCAAGAAACCGCAAGCATAAACTCACTTGGCACTTGGAGATCTTCCATCCTTCTCCAAAAAATGCTACATGGAATCACACCAAAGGATTTCTTAAAGTCCATAAAGCAACAATACAATCGGTTGCCTTTCAACCGACTTTCATCCATGAGAGTGACAAGATGATCAATGATGTTATGGTGTCGACAAAAACCTGCTTGTCCTTTTGCACGCTTGCCATTATCTTCGACCCAATCACTCAGTTTTATCTCCATTATGCACCCAAAACCCTTTGCCATAATAGACCTAATCATTATAGTCCGGTAGTTTTTTACATTCTTTACATCCCCTCCTTTATGCAAAGGCTTGACCTAATTAGTACTCCAATCATAAGGCATACCATGTTGAAGTGCAAGGTTGAATATATCACACATCCACTCATGTGAAATCTCTCAATCATTTAATCATTTTTGGCCTGATACCTTGAAGATCTCGCGCTTTGCAAGTGGCCAACTTTTTGAGCCCACCGCATACAACCTCAATAGTAAAAAAAGAGGTCATGCATAAGAGTAAACCATAAAATGGCATTTTTCCAGCATTTAGTTGCGCATATAGTTGCCACCAATGTGTGTACATATCCATAAGACTCAAGTTACCAAAACTCTCAACCCACTTGCCCCTCAAGTATCTCCAAATTTTCCACATGCACGCACCTTTTCTTGGACTTGAAAAAAATGATGCTTTACTTCCCATCTTTTTCTCTTTTTTTGAATCGATTGCCTTGTATGTATGCAATTGATTGTGATAGTTGTCTTTGTCCATAGCTAGGTCCATAGTTGCATCAAGCTTTATCAAGAACTTTCGAGCATCTTGACATCTTTATCAAACCACCTTTTGTGTGAATATATCTTTGTTGATACCATGGACATGCTTTATGGCTAAGGATTCTTTGCTTCCATATGGTGAAATTTGTGCCATCAAATTTCTTAATGTAATAATCTTCTTTCCCAGAAGATGTAGTCATATTGACAAGAGCTCATTGCGAGAGAGTAACGCTAAGAACTTATGGAAATTTTGTTGCTAAAGATTCAGCCGTCTACTCTATTCAAAGATGAAAATCTCAACTAGAAACTCAATAAAAACCACTACAATGTCAATGCAAAAGAGTGCGGTAAGCAAACTAAAGGACTTGCGGGAAAAATCCAATAGTGTTTTCTCTGTACAGGGTTCAAAATCTCAAGTAAAACTGCGTAAAAAGAATGCATAAAAAAACAAAGAGTGCTGACTGGGCATAAACTAGCATATACTTCTCAAAGAGACTATCGAAAGACTTCCAACTTGGTGTCAAAGCACCTATACCCATCTATACATGTCCTATGGCAAGGCCATGAATGGAGATTTCTAGCTCATCTCTAGCAACCTAACCCACCTCATATTGGGTAACCTGGTCCCAAATGGTCGACTTTACACGCAATGACCCTCACAAAAGGCTATGCAGACAAAACTAGCCACAGTCTCACAAGGGGCTCTTCCGGATTGAGTCTCAAAAATCAGTGATGGCTCGGGACCCTCAAAAAAGGGGCCCTCTTTGCCTTCTATCTAAGCTGCAAAAGAAGAGCCCGAGATTGCCAAAATAAGCCCAAACTGGCTCCACAATGAGGTACAATGGTAGTATCCGCAACACAGCGTACATCCAAAATATAAAATTTTCATTGAAAGATCGCAAGACACGTGCTGACATAGGCGCCAATGATATGCAAGCAAAATTTTGAACTCAAGTAAGCTCCCCACAAGGAGTTAAAAAGTGCTCTCCAGAGAGCTCAAGCACACACAATGTGCTAATTATGCATATCCATACCCATAAAGCTCCCAAAAGAGAAGCAATCACTGGTCAAAAATTTCCCACTGAACCTGGAATTTGTCATTGACAAAACTGTCAACTATAGCCAACTAGGCTAGGCAAAATCAAACCATAGATGCCATGCATGCGATAATTGACCCCTGCCAAGTGTAAGAGCAACAACATACTCGTAGTGGGAAGCCTACCAAGAGAACTAGTAAAACTTGTAGTTGTGTAGGCTTGTGAGTCTGGAAAACTAATCTAAACCAATAACTTGTGAGCCGTCAATGGCTAAGTATCACATAACCCAACCACAGTATGCATACATCACAAAAACTATGCAAAATAGGGCACTACGGAGCCGAGAAGTAACTATCAAAATTGCTCTCTTTGAGGATGCCGTACAAATTGATGTGTCGACGTCAAGATCGTGTGTTGATGCCAAATCTGGTGCCAATGTCAATCTCAAAGAAGTCGATGCCGAGAAGAACTGCTAGATGTCGATGTCGATTTCCACCGTCAAACAGAAACACCTTGCCAATGTGATTGTTGATGCAAAATGCCAAGAAATCTGATGCGCACTCTTGTGCTCTATGCCAAAACCATCAACCTCGAAGATTCTTTGCCGATGCCGCAATCCAAAGAGATGATGTCGATGCTCCAATATCAAAGAGGTGTGGTGTGTGTGTGTGTGTGTGTGTGTGTGTGTGTGTGTGTGTGTGTGTGTGTGTGTGTGTGTGTGTGTGTGTGTGTGTGTGTGTGGGTATTAATATCGTGCATATTGCTACAAAAAATATGGTCAGAAATAGGTCAATGGACAACACAATTGCGTGAAAAATGTGCCAAAACCCCCAAAATGACTCCTCTATTGTGCAGATATGAGTTCGTATGAGGAAATTATGGCCAAAAATACATTTTTTGGGTCAAAAAATGCACCTGTGGAAACCTATTTTGCTAATATGTCAAACAATGGGTTGAATGACCACACACAACAAATTAACAAAAACAAGGTTTTGATGGTCCTCAACAACAAGAAAAAATTAACAACATGCAAACAAGATCTGAAAGATGTGATAGTGCCGAAGGGATATTTCGGCAAGCTACAGTGACGAAGCATCATGCCAATGACGATTTCAACCGCTCCACTTAATTTTTAGTCTCATGGCTAGTAGGTGGAAACCACTGCTTGTAATTTGTGAAATTATTCACCCTATTCCTTATTTTTGTAATTTTAAACCTTAGAATCATTGTATATCACCTCCCTCTAGTTGCAGTGGCCACCCACACATTAGAGGGAGCATTTAGCTATACCCCCTCTTAAATAACACCAAGACATTGGTCTTCTAGTGGGTGCTAGGGCCATGTTCTTGGCCCATCGGCCTACATAATTAGATGAAAAGAATCCTACTTAGCACTAAAATAATCCCTCTCCTCCACTATATAAGAAGGGCTAGAGATCACTTTCAAGGGAGCCAATATTCTACATGAGACACACACAAAGAGTTTTATGCTATATCACAATGCCATCATGCTTCATGAGCTATGAGACACTTTCAAGGAAGCCAATATTCTACATGAGACCACACACACACACACACACACACACACACACACACACAAAGAGTTCTATCCTATAGCACTAAGCCATAATGCTTCATGAGCTATGAGCACCACCATGTTATACCATGCCATACTCACACCATCCAAGACATGAGAGCACTTTCAATGCATGGAAAGCATAGCCACAGGCTATTACCATCTTGTCTTGTCGCTAATATCAATGGGAAGTTGTTGTGATGTTATTGTATTTTGGGATATGAATGCTCGCACCAAAACATTGCAACATGATACACAACAATTTGATATGCCATACATTTCAAGGGAGTTGGAGGAAGTTCACATGTGTGATCGTACTTCAATGGATGAGAAAGAGCCAGATCACTATGGAAAGCTACTTTTACACATGTGTAATAGTACGGTATGCTCATTGCCAATGGTGTATCTTTGTGGAGTGAAACCAATGGATTTACATGTAGAAAACATAATGGGGATAGTGTGATTGACTATATGCTACTCTCCGAAGCCATCATGTATTGCATAAAAAGTTTTATGTTTGGCCAATGGACCCCAAAATTAGACTATCGGACCTTAGGTATTGACCTTGCATATGGAGAAGCAACTTAGCATAATAATTCCAATCAAAGGGAAGAGAAATTATCACTATGTATGGATTTCAAACGTGCACCAAATGTACATTGAAATGGTTGAAAAAAAGTTATTAATGACAAAGCTTCAATATGACGCACCATTGAAAACTAAATGGGAAGCTTTCAAGAAATTTATTTGTCCTTGTGATGAAGAATGCTTTGCCAAAAAGCATCTCCATGGTATCAACAAAGATAGATCACGCAAAAGGTGGTTTAATAAAGAATGTCAAGATGCTCGAAAATCCTTGATAAAGCTTGATTCAACTATGGACAAAGACAACTATCAAAGTCATTTGCATACATACAAGGCATCAATTCAAAAGAAGAGAAGAAGATGGGAAGTAAAGCAGCAACTTTTTCAACTCCAAGAAAAGGCACATGCATATGGAAGATTTTGGAGAAACTTGAGAGGCAAGCAGGTTGAGAATTTTGCTAACTTGACTCTTGTGGATATGTACACACATTGTAGGCAATTATATGAGCAGCCTTATGCTGAAAGATTTCCATTTTATGGTTCACTCCCATGTATGCCCTCTTTTTTTACTATTGAGGATGTATGCGGTGGGCTTGAAAAGTTGGCCACTTGCAAAGTGAGAGATCTTCAAGGTATCAAGCTGGAGATGATCAAATGGACATGAGATTTTACCCTTGAGTGGATGTGTGATATGTTCAACCTTGCACTTCAACATAGTATGCCTTATGATTGGAGTACTAATTGGGTTAAGCCTTTGCATAAAAGAGGGGATATAAAAAATGTAAACAACTATCGGACTATAATGATTGGGTCTCTTATGGCAAAGTTGTTTGAATGCATAATGGAGATGAAATTGAGTGATTGGGCTAAAGAGAATGACAAGCGTACAAAACGCCATCTGGGTTTTCATCGATGCCATAGCACCATTGATCATCTTGTCACTCTTCATGTACTCATGGAAGAAAGTCGGTTGAAGGCAAGAGATTGTATTGTTGTTTTGTGGACTTTGAGAGAGCCTTTGATACAACGTATGGAGAAGGATGGAAGAACTCAAAATGCCAAGTGAAAATATGCTTGCGGTTTCTCAAAGACTCAACTATGATAAGTGAGTATTGGGCAAATATGAAAAAGAGCTACTAGCTATTCTATATGCCCTAAACACATGGAAACACTATCTCTTGGGGACTCCATTCATCCTACAAATGGATCACAAAGCCTCAAGAATGTCATGACGCAAAGCAAGCTCTCCGACAAACAAATGAGGTGGTAAAATTTTCTTTTGCAATTTAAATGTCATATTGCTCACATTGTTGGCAAGCACAATCAAGTGGTCGATGCACTTTCACAACGACCAAGGGTAAATGAGGTGTCTATAGCAACTCACAAGGATCTATCTTTTATGATAGATGAGTATACTACTGATCAAGACTTTAAGTATGTAATTACAGCCGTTGCATTAAGGAAGAAAAAAGAACCATTCACCTTGAAGGATGGTTGTATTCCAAACGGCAATAGGCTATGTGTTACTCACCCATACAATAAGAAAGTCATGTATGAATCCCATAGTTCTCCTTATGTGGGGCAAAAAGGGATTCCATAGTCTACTCTTCGAGCAGTAGAAATGTATTTCTGCTGGTCTACCATGAAAAGTAAACATACAAGAGTATGTTTCAAAATGCGTGGTATACCAAAAGTTGAAATTTGATTGAGGGAAGCAACTTGGATTGTTTCAGTCGATCGACAGGCTTAACAAGAAAACACACTCTATGCCTGTCAAAAAGACTATTAAGGCACATCAAATGGCAACCCTCTTCAGATCTCAAATTTTCAAGCATCATGGCGTTTCCAACGCCCATAGTGTCGGACAAAGATCCTAGAATGACCAATAAGTTCTAGAAGGGTCTCTTTGAGAATCTAGGAAGTAGATTAAACTTCTCTTTCGGCCTATCATCCACAAACAGATGACCAAAGTGAAATAATTAATTTAACGATTCTTGATATACTAAAAGCCTATGTCATGGAAGTAGATCAATTTTCTCCATGATAAAAGTACCTACCTCTTATAGAGTATGCGTACAATGATATTGTACATACTTCTATGGGGAGAGTACCTTTTGAGGTAAAAGAAGGAAGATCCAAAAGTCCCTTACTACTTAAAGTACATGGGAAGATCTTTGCTGCTGATGAATATAGCCAAGACCTACAAGAATCTTTTCCAAAGATTAAAGGGGTTATATCCATCTCACAAAAAAGGCAAAAAGGGTTACTGCTAATAAGTACAGAAGAGCCTTAGCCTTTAAGAAAAATGATTGGGTCTTGCTAAAGTTCCTCAAGGCTCATCTGAGGCATACTACGGGCAAGAGTCCTACGGACCACCAAGAGTATGATGCTAACCTAGCAAAAAGATACTATGGTCCTTAAAATTCTTAAGCCAGTCAATGAGATGGCTTATCGATTGAAGTTGCCCAACCATTGGCTCATGCACAATGTTTTCCATGAGAACCTACATAAACCTTACAAAGGAGCGCCATCAAAAGAAGCAATAGTTGCAGACCCTCCAAAAATCGAAGATCAAGAAGAAGTACTTCAATCTAAATCCATCCTATGACATGAAGACAAGGTATTAAGAAACGGTAAGATTATATGACAATATCTTATTAAGTTAAAGAATTATCCTTTTAAAGATGCTAAATGGATGCAAGGAACCTAGCTTAAGGATAACATGAACCTTGTCAATGCTTACAATGCTGCACTAGAGTAAGCATATGGAAATGCATTTTAAATGAAAAATGTTTTTGTCTTATAAGACTAGTTCTCTTTTTATTGTGCACAAATTTAAAAGTATGCATGCTTAGAATCATGTTTGTGGTGACGACATCTCCCAAACACCAAGTAGAACTTGTCACTCTACTTTGGAAGTATGATGTGGACTAAAGAGCAGACATGCTTGCGGCAACTACGTCTCCCAAGCACCAAATGGACTAGTCATCCATCTTGGAATGATGTCGTAGGGTAAAAAGGGATCCTCTACATGCTAAGAAACATGGACTAATGACTATGCTTTGAAGGGGATCGTAGAGCGTCACAGACGGAGAGTGAGAGAGAGAAGGAGACACACGACACACAGATATGGGTGGGGAGACTCAAAGAGTGAGCAGCCCCCTATACAATTATGCTATGTATAAGGTATACAAGTCAATGGACGCCCAGATTCTGGGCGATTGGGCAAGGCACATGCGCCTATACCCCAACAACCTCCCACTTAAAGACGATTGTGCCTTTAAGCAAGGGAACCTAGTCTAAAGACTACAAAAGGCGAGAGAAAATCGCTCTCAACCGATGCCCACTGGCTGGCTGTGATCGTGTGCATCCGGCTGTCCTGCTCCCGTGTAAGTCCATACACCACCAGACGTACCGCACACGTACTGCAAGTATGTACGCAATACATGCATATCTCCCTCGTGCACTATGCCATCATCAGTCAACAAACGACTGACAACCCCAATTGCAAATGCTCCCATTGCAGCTGCGATATCGGGTCTCAAGATGAGCATCTCATACATGAGACCACCGAATGCCGATGCAATGCTAGTGGGCCCTGCTAGCTCTACAGAGCATGCATCAACATATATATCCCTGGCAATAGGCATCTCTGACTGACAAGGCATGTCAGCCACATGCATCTCCTGATTGTCCGCAAAAGACGCATCAACCTGTCGTGCAACCTCAGAGCAAACCAGCTGCTCTAGGTGTCTGCTGGAAGACATATCCTACACAACAAGGTCATTGCTCTGCACTCTATGCAAAGCATCCTGCAACCCACGAGCAAAAGAGACTCGCCTGCTCTCTTGCTCTCTACCTGGCTGCATGATCATAGAGACAACACCGCCTCTCCCGTGATCCACATGCAATGGGTAGCCTGTACCACTCCTGGCACCTCTCGCAATCACTAGCGAACCCAAATGCATCACAAAATCTCGCTCTCGTAGCGAAATCTGACATCCACAATCTCTAAGGTGACCAATCAAGATCAAACTCACTGTCAAATCTGGTACATAGCGCACATGTCGTAACAAGTAAGATGCACCACTCGGTAATGACAGTCTCACATCTCCTGCACCTGCTATCGCATGCACCGATCCATCGATCAAACGTACACTGCCAAGCATCCCGCTAGAATAGCTACAAAACCATTCACGATGCGGCGTGACATGAAACATAGCATCTGCGTCTAGCAACCACTGCGAAGGGAGTGCACTATTCACATGTATAGCATCTCGTGCATAGCTCGAGGTAAAAGTGACATAAGGGGTCACTAGTATACTCCGACACTACATCTGCCTCAATTGTCAAAGCAACTGAGTCCATGGCATCACTACATACATCTCTGAGACTGCCATGTCTCCTACGATGTCGCATACGACGAAAACAGCGCCGTCTAACGTGTCCAGAATGACCACAATACCAACATGTCACCTGTCGGCGTACTCGTGAATGTACATGTCTCACACGAGTCCGTGATGACTCAGATCTATCATACATATCATGTAATCTGCGCCAAAGTGCTCTCGAAGTAGTCTCATACATAACAAGAGCATATACAGATTCCACAAGGTGCAAAGAGAGTGTAGATAGTGCCATCTCCTCTAGCTCTTGCCACCACTGATCATCAGACATGTTTGAATATCTACCTGCATCACCACTCAATGGTCGATGCAACCCTCACTGTGTCAATGCATCAAGCATACACTCTCTCCATGCTGCAAAGTCTGACCTATCAAACATGCACATTTCGGAGAGATCATAATCTGAGCGATCACCTGTCTCTGCCATGAGCACAATGTAGCAAACTAGAAAGCAAAACTACCTCACCAACAACACCTGGAAACTGTCTACAAATATGGCCAGAAACACAATGTAAAACCTATGAGACACACTCCAAAATAGAGCTCCCTCAATGTCAATACAAGCCTCGCTTGCTCTAGTATCACACTGCAATCTGTGAGCTAATCACCAAGCCCACACTGTGCGGTATCGATGCATACACACACACAAATCTCCCACCTACAGAGAACACCGCACGCAAATGCTGAGTGCAACCCGCGATCTCTACCTAGATTGCATAAATGATGCGCATAAAACTCCTGGGAAAATTTCGCCAGAGTTTCGACGCACAATGGCTATCAACAAAAAATAACCATTGTCCTGCAATCTCAATACAATGAGCAATCAATGCGCATCAAACTACACTCAACATACATGCATAAGCTCTGCAAACCTGTGTCCAACAAATGCTCACAAAGAGTACCACAGGTGACCATACATGTCATCCACAACCAACCTCTGCACTTGTTCACAAGATCTATTGCTCACCACATAAGCATACATAGAGCATTACCCGCTCAAAGACCATGTATGCAAGCCACAACACTGCAGAAGAACCACTCAACTGCAACTGGCAACACATGTGGGAGTACTAGACTCAACCTGTACTTGGGAGTCAAACCCGATCTTGTAACACCTCATATGTGCCTGCTACTTGCAGTGTGCACGGGTAAGCTGTCTGTAGCAAAGAAAACAACAGAGCCCAAAACTGTCCTAAAAAACAGTCTCTGTGTTTTTAATTTCAGACCCACCTGCACTCCGAATCAGAAAATGATTTCTTCTACAAAGTCGTAGATCTTGAAGCCAGCTCCGTTTTGAACCAAAAAGTTTTGGACTCTGAGCTTTGTAGCTCAAGTTATGAGTAAAACAATAGACTATTGTCAAACTGCCAAAAACTGAACGACTTTCTTCTGTGCTTCTTTGAGCTCATAGAAAGGCTCAAACTCATTTCCCACCTCGATGCTGAGCTGAATTTATCAATCTCACAATGCTTCCATGTTTATGGAAGCTCCAAGCTCCAACCTGTCGCCGATGTAGCCATTGCAAAGCTTGCCGAGAAGAGGGAAGATGTTGTACACAGTGGGCTGATTTGTAGAGGAACTGTGGACTGATCTGTGAGCACTAGGAAGCTCCTGAGAGCTCTCCTGCAAGCCTCTGTATGGCTGCCCACAAGCCTCCTCTATTTCTTTGCACAGATATGTGACCTCTCCGCCATAGCCGACGAGTTCATCGTGAAGCCGTTCCATCTACGCTCTCACACATGTCGCTCTGATACCAATTGAAGGGGATCGGAGAGCGCCATAGACGGAGAGTGAAAGAGAGAAGGAGACACACGACACACAGATATGGGTGGGGAGACTCAAAGAGTGAGCAGCCCCCTATACACTTATGCTATGTATAAGGTATACAAGTCAGTGGGCGCCCAAATTTTGGGCGGTCGGGCAAGGCACAGGCGCCTATACCCCAACATGCTTTATCTTCTCTACCTCATAGTCGAGGACGACTATGATTTCAAGAGAGAGGTGATGTCATAAAATATAATATCTAACTTTACCAAATGATTTTCTCATATTAAACTGATCATTGTGGGAGAGTAAAAGGGAAGAAGAGTTAGAAAGGGAAGAAGAGTTAGAATAGAGACATGTGCTTCTAGACCTATCTCAACACGGGACCAAAAGGAGAGATGGTTGCATCTCAATAGGGGTCCAAAAGGAGATGGTCTATCAAAGAGCAATGTGCAATAAGCGCTTCTAGACTTACCTCAGCAGGGGACGAAGAGGAGAGATGTTTACATCTCAATAGGGGTCCAAAAGGAGGTAGTCTACCAAAGAGCAATGTGCATCTAATGGAGCTTAAAAGACCTTAGGGTTAACTTCATTAAAGACCTCCAATGGTGAGTGTTAAAAGTCCTTTGACCTTAGGCAAGCTAGGGCTGAGCTTGAGATGGGAACCCAACCTAAACTTACCTTTGATCTTAGGCAAGCTAGGGTTGAGCTTGAGGTGGGAACCGGAAATAAACTTGCCTAAGGTCAATGGCAAGTTTATTTCCGGTTCCCACCTCAAAACTTGCCATTGACCTTAGGCAAGCTAGGGTTGTAAGCTAGGGTTGAGCTTGAGGTGGGAACTTCACATAAGGTGCTTGTCATGTTTGATGACTAAGGTACTTGAGGTACTTGTCATACTTAATGAGGAAGGTGCTTGAGAAGCTTCCTATGCATGGGATGTAAGGTGCTTGAGTAAAAAAGAGACCCTACAAACTTAATGAGGAAGTTGCTTGAGAATTTTCCTATGCATGGGCGGGTAAGGTGATTGAGTCAAAAAGAGACCCTACAAACTTAATGAGGAAGTTTCTTGAGAAGCTTCCTATGCATGGGGGCTAAGGTGCTTGAGTCAAAAAGAGACCCTACAAAATTAATGAGGAAGTTGCTTGAGAAGCTTCCTATGCATGAAAGTGCCGAAGTTAGGGGAATATTTGACCTAACCTTCCACTCACCCAATGGGCACCCCTTTTCTAAAAGGGCACATGGGACACATGTCAGACTCTCACTAAGCTTAACCACATGGTGTGCTTGAATGCGATTGGTTGGGCTAAAGAGGGGTCCAATGAGCTTCTAGTTCCATCCAACAAATATCTAGATATTTTCAAGCTCTCTCTCTCTAAGGGGTAAGGAGGACACTTATCAAAAGACTACCCATGTACTTGACTGCATGCTGCATGTGATTGGCTAGGGGGAGAGGGGTACAATGGGCTTGCAGCATGTGGAAAAGTTGCAACTCGCCCCAAGCAAGCAAGGGGGGTGCTAGGGGGATATACACCACACACACACACACTCATTTTGAATTCATTCTCACTTGGTGAAAGTTGAGGAACTCCACCTCCTTCTCCAAGCTTGTCAGAAGTGAGAGCCTACACCAACACTCTTGGCTATGGAATGGAAATCTAACCAAGAGCCATACTTCAATGCTTAAGCTTACCATCTTCTCCATCTTCATTACTATGCTATTATGTATGCTAGCAAGAAGAGTGATGATAAGTGAGGAACTATTTCTTTCTCCTATGGAATATTTCTTCTTCCTCTTCCCTATCCTCATTCCCCACTAGCTCTCTCCACCTTCGAAGGTGTTTGAGGCCTTGAGACTGAGGCTTGGGATAGTTAATGCTTTCTACAAAGTTTATGTTATGCTTGTGATGCATGAAGCTTTCCATCTTCATTGCATCACCTAGGTCACAAGGAACACAAAGATTGTAATGTACCTAGTCTCTCTTGATGGGAGAAACTATAATACAAATGCCTATTGGAGGGGGGACCAGCTCCGTATGAACCCGGTCCTCAAGTATTGTCATGTTCTCTTAACTCTCTCTCTTGCAAAAGTATTGTTCATGCCAAGTTAACTAAGTGCTACAGCCAGAAGCCTGGCTGCCCTGCAAAATACTCAAAATAGCACATAGCAAGACATAAACAAATAAATCTACGTACCTGCCGACTTGCACAAATCCATAATCGAGCATAACACAAACAAAGAGAGATAGAGAGCGGGAGAGAGCAAGAGAGCGCATACAGGCGAACCTCCTAGAGCGGAGTGCTATGCCTCGGTATATATATATATATATATATATATATATATATATATATATATATATATATATATATATATATATATATATATATATATATAATCACCCTTTTGCCTTTAGCTTGTCCTAGGGGTGCGTCATGCGATTGCTAAGGGGAGAAGAGAAACCGGTTTCGGTGCTTGCAATGTAGACGAACAAAGAATCTTCTTCTTCTCCGTACTTTCTAGACTAAGTGCCTATCATGTTTGAAAGTCTCTAAACCTTCTTCATGGTTTGCTCTCCTTCGGTTTGCTACATGGTGTCCCATATGATTGCCCCTCTTCTACTTTGCAATTATATGTAGAATGTTTATTCCATTTCCCCCTTGAAAAGCAAGTCTTAATTTCAAACCTCGTCAAAGATATCTTTCATACGACAGAACTCCTCATTAATCTTCTGCTCCCCTTCTCTATGAACATTCAAATCCATTATCTACTAGGCCTCGATAATCTGGAACTCGTATGTGCTAATCCTTAATCACACCCAGAAGAAAATGACTCCATCATAGTAAACCAAAAGCAAAAAATTAATTACCATGCCATTCCTGCAGATCCGTTCCCATAAAGTATCATAATTATAATTATCTTAATTGTATGAATTTTCCTCATCACAATATGATGCAGAGTATTTATATATAGATTTTTAAAGTTTACAAAAATTATGTTTATCAAGAATTAATAAAAAAGTAAAATTAGATGAAGCAAAACAAAATTAAGTAAGTACACTTATCTTTTGATTATTGAAATCGTCAATTGTTTGAGCGTAGCCCGCGCTCTGACACCACTGCTACAGCCGGAAGCCTGGCTGCCCTGCAAAATACTTGAAATAGCACATAGTAAGACATAAACCACCTGCCCACTCGCACAAATCCATAATCGAGCATAACACAAACAGAGAGAGACAGAGAGCAGGAGAGAGCAAGAGAGCGCCTGCAGGCGAACCTCCTAGAGCAGAGTGCTATGCCTCGGCATGGCAAGAGAGAAGAGAGGAGAGGAGAGAAGAAGACACAAGCACTGGGTGCAATCTCCGTGCAAGAGTCACCATTTCCCTCTTGCACGTATTTCATTTATAGATTTCTTGAATGGTCAAATTGAGTACAGACTAGCCGGCCGGTCATAAATGGCCAAAGCTCATAAAAGAGCACTTGAATAAATATACATAAAATGTAATTTCCTTTTACAATAGCCTAGCTCGGTGAAGCCTTTTCCACTTGTCAACTACAATAAATAGTAAAATGTCAATTCCATAACACTAAGTACCATGTTTATGTTGCTACCATCAATTAAGTTCACCTGCTATGCTCACCAAGTAATCTCACAAAAGTGCTTCACCTAATTTCCTAATTCCGCTACTCTCAAAGTTCATAGGCCATTTCCATTACATTTTTTGGTGCTTCTTGTCAGGTCTATTGCATCCTAGTTGCACTCCAAATTAGATGGTGCGCCTATCTTCTGTTCTCCATGATAACATCCTTGTGCATCACCTCAGTGTAGAGGTCACCGGGTTTTGATTTGCACTCGTCACCCACCATTAAATTGTTTGAGGATGCCAACGTAACTCTTCACCTTGTTTGTGTTAATGTATGTGTGTGTGGGTGGGTGGTGGGTATTAATGTATGCAGGTACATGTGCATGTGTGTGTGCGTGTGTGTGTGTGTGTGCGTGCGTGTGAATATATGTGCATCTATGTTTGTCTATGTACGCCCAACCTTGAGGACAAGCTATCACCGTACAATGAAACCTTTTGTTATGGTTGAGCACGTATGAATAAGTGACGACAACAATCACATCATTTTGGTTGTGGTTAAATTTGAAATTGTTTGTCTAGTAGGTTGGCACGATATTGAACATGGGTTTCATTAGGTAGAATCGAACAAGATTCCAAGGGAAGGCTAACACAAGTGAAAGGTTAAAGGGAAAGAGAGGGGGGCGGGTGACGCGAGCTCTACATGCAGAAGGAGATCTTGGCAAGAGTAGGCTTAGGTGAGAGGAGCATGGAGGAGATGGTGGAAGCAATAGTTGCATACACGCAAGAAGGGGCTAGTAGCAACAATGCCATGCATCAACAAGAGGAGGAGTTGCTAGTGGCCGGGCAAGGCTAGACATGCGCTAGCAAGGGGGGTCTAAGCTTACTTTTATTTTTATTTAACATGCACCACGGTCTACAATGTGGGCATCTGTCCGAGTGGCTTGACGTAGTAGTTCTCTAGCGTCTCTTCAAACCAACGTATGTTCAATCCTTGAAGTTGTCCCCTTTTACAAGGGAGATTACCATGCAATGGCTTGAGCAAAATTGAATCTTGCGAGATTCTACCTAATGGATATGGAATAGAGCGAGTAGTGGATACCTGATCACAAATGTCCTATATGTTATTAAGGGCCCCGCTTTAACAACAAGATGAAAGGTTCAAATTGGACTTTGTTCTAGAATTATAAGGTTGCAACACCCTTCTAAGGGGGTTCTACCCTTCTAGAGTAAGAGCTAGGAAATAGCTAACCTTCAAAAGAATTGCAAAAATTTTGGAAAAAATAGGTGTATGCCCTTCCACTTTGTGTAGAATGAAAAGGGGACTTTTTGTAAGGCCTTCAAAATGAAAAGTAGATCCATGCATGCTAAACTAGTTGTCTCGCTAACTACTCAAAGGCAAGAATGTGCGTTCATGGAACGGGACATGATCAACACAAAGAGCTTGGAAGGAGGCTATTTAAGTGAATGATAAAATTATAGCACCTGGTTGGACTTTCATTAAGCTTGGGGGATGCATAGGGGAAACTGCACAAAAGTGCAACAAAGCAGCTTTGACTCTAGAATGGAGAGAGACTATTAGATACCTGGGGGATCCACAAGGGAAATCACACAAAAAAGCAACAAAGTGCTTTGCTCTAGAATGGAGAGAGACTGTCAGATACTTCAGATGCACCATTCTTCAGTAGTCCCTCTGGGTGCCCAAACTTGGAAGGGGATCTTTGAGCCCCTTTTGGAGGGAAGTTGCGTGAAGGTGAGCAACAAAGGGATTTCAAGCCTTTCACAACTCTAGGATGACAGAAAATCATGTTGGAGGGAAGTGGAGCAGCTAATAATTCACCATAATCTTAGTATCTACAAAAGATGAAGGAGTACAAGCGGAAGTGCGTCACGAGAGAGAGTGCGAGAAGAAGAGCACGACGATATGGTGAACTCGCTCTACTGTAATGTGTAGAGCATAGTGAGTTCTTATTAGGTTTTCACAAAAGAATATGTGTACATACCTGGCGGCCCGCCCACTTACCTGGGCGACCACATTAGGCTTTATACCCCAACAACCTCCCACTTAAAGTCCAATGTGGTACTTTAACACTAGGTTGGTAATGGAACACTTTTATGTCCTGTTAAGTGACCATTTTCCTTGAATTATGTCAAGAGTTTCAAAATAGATTTTGAGGTGCTATCTATCTAGAAATTTGTCTCATGAGCTGAAAAAAACTCAACATTTTTTTGGAATATCAATTCCATCTTTAACATTGTCCTTGCACAACATTTCACAACCTAAACTGTGTGAAAAAACGGGTCCTGTTTTTGGATTTTTTCAACTTTTTGCAACTATACCACTCTAGAATTCATGTTTGTGAGGTCTACAATGCTAGAGAACTATCTTTAGTAGTCCTCAACATGTCCTGATGCTTATAGGGAGAAATAAATATTAAAGTTGTAAGTTATGACCGAATTACAAAAATTGTCAAATCCTGTTTTTTAGCCAATTTTAGCTCTTCTATGATTTTTTTGGTGGATTTCATGATATCCAAATGCATTTTTGATTTTCTATGTCGCATATTGTAACATAAAGCTAACATTCCATGAGTTTTGGGGCACCTAATACCCTATTTTGCATAGTACACAACGATGGTTGATTTTTTCAATTATAGAAGAAAACGAAACATTCTAGTATATCAAGTATAGCTTTTTCAATATTGTTAGTTTCTTGTGACAACTACATGCATTTTGTAGGTAGTAACCATATCTAGTCATAAGGATCAAATTTGGCTAGATATTGAATAGTTTCTATGGGATTCTACAACTCATAATGTTGAACCCAGTTTTTTCATGTTTGCTGTATTTAACACTTCATCTTTGTCCCCAAGATTCCCCTTGGTAAGAGATGTATTATTCTTTTGACATGCTCCATGGCTCCTTATGAACATAAAGGACAATAGGGAATCAAGAAAACATCCATATATTATTTGTATTGAGCGTGGCTATAAAAACTTTGATGATAGGTTTGCAGAATGGTAAAAATTCAACTTTTTTGCACCTATTTATTTTGGCAAAACAAAAAATAGTGAGTGAGAAGCAATCATATGTTCTGATCACCAACCCATTGAAGTTAACTAGGGAATTTATCTCAAGTCCTACAAAAATCCCTAATCTTATTTTTATGCAACAAAACGTAAGAAATGACTATTTTGATGAAAATTCACTGGTCCATCAACTTTGGAGGCTTGGTATGACCAAAAGATGAGAAATTTTACAAGTTTCTTATTTTTTCCATGTTTAGTAGGCCTTGAACTATAACCTCATGAAAGGATTTTACAAAATGAGTGGATCTACTATGGTTTTGGAGGTTTTTTCCAAAACCCTGAAAGGACACTTTTATGTCCTGTTAGGTTACCAACCTAGTGTTAAGTGTGAGAGAAGCTACTATACAAGCTAATATACAAGAGATGTAGAGAAGTTATGTACTACCCTACACCTAACTGCTTACAAAAATGCGCAAAGCTCTCTGAGGGAAGTCCTTTTGTAAGTAGATCAGCAGGATTTTCTGTGGTGTGAACTTTGACAAGCTGAAGTTGCTTATCCTCGAGCATTTCCCTGATGAAATGATACTTCACATCCACATGCTTTGTCTTTGAGTGATAAATTGGATTGCGAGCCAATTGTATAGCACTTTGACTATCACAATATAGCACAGGCATCTCTTCTTTGATTCCCAAATCTGTTACTAGTCGATTAAGCCAAATTGATTCTTTGCATGCCTCTGATGCTGCAACATATTCAGCCTCTGTAGTAGACTGAGTAACACAATCTTGTAATCTAGAACTCCATGATACTGCTCCACCAGCCAATGTAAAGACATACCCTGACATAGACCTTCGGTTTTCTAAGTCACCTGCATAATCTGAGTCTGTAAAACCCTTTACACTTAGCTCCTGACTCCCATAACATATGTGCATACTCTTTGTAGCTTTCAGGTATCTCAATATTCCTTTCACTGCCTCCCAATGTTTCTTGCCTGGGTTTGACATGTATCGACTTACTACTCCCACTGCAAATGCAATGTCTGGGCGAGTAGCAATCATTGCATACATCAAACTACCCACTGCAGACGCATATGGAATCTTATCCATTTCAGCATGTTCTTCCTTAGACACAGGACAATCTTGTTTGCTAAGTTTCACATATGGTGGCAATGGAACACTCAATGCCTTTCCCTTCTCCATATTGAAACGTTGCAAAACCTTGTCAATACACCCTGTTTGAGATAACCAAATCAACTTCTTTGATCTGTCTCTCTCAATGCGCATACCAAGTATATGACTTGCCTCACCCATGTCTTTCATGTCAAACGATTTTGCCGTCTTTGACTTCAAAGATGAAATTTCTTCCAAGTGCTTGCCAGCAATCAACATGTCATCCACATACAAAATAAGGATCAGCCAACTGCCATCCTTAGCCTTCTTTGTATATAGACAGTGATCGAACTCACTACGTTTGTAGCCTTGAGAAAGCATAAACTTGTGGAACTTATGGTACCATGCCCTCGGTGATTGTTTTAAGCCATAAAGACTCTTTAACAACTGGCACACCAAATCTTCCTTGCCTTTCTCAACAAACCCTTCTGGCTACTGCATGTAAATTTCCACATCTAAATCACCATCCAAGAACGCTGTCTTGACATCCATTTGGTGCAACACCAAATCTAATATGGCAACCAATGCAAGAAAGCATCTCAATGTAGTCATCTTGACCACCGGAGAGAAGACTTCATCAAAGTCAATGCCTTGTTCTTGCTTAAAGCCCTTGGCAACAAGCCTTGCTTTGTACTTTGGCTGACTATCATGAGCGGTGATCTTATACCTATAAACCCATTTACAAGGTAGAGCCTTTTTGCCATGTGGTAATTTAACTAGCTTCCATGTCTGGTTTTTATGCAGAGCTGTCATCTCTGACTGCATGGCCAATTGCCAATTCCCGTAGTCCTTCATTTGCACTGCTTCCTTGTAACATGAAGGCTCATTGCAATCAGTCAACATGACATAGTTCATAGATGGAACAAACCTATTAGGAGGTCGCGTGATACGTCCAGATCTACGCAAAATAGGTGGCTCAGGCTCAGCCACAACCTGTGGTTCCACTCTATCCTGACCTTGCTCCTCTCGAGCCCTGACATTTTGTCTTGCACGTTGTCGAGAAATTTGCGGTCTTGCCAGGAAAGCACTAGGCTTATGGCTGTGAGAGTTTGTGAGAGAACTCAACAAAAACTATTTGAAGGAGTTAAACCATAGATGCCATGAAGACTAGGGTTTGGAAAGAATTGCGATCAAAGAAGACTCAGTCTTTCTCTCTTGCACTCACAAACACAAAGAAAGAACACAAAAGAGAATGTCAAAACAATACGAAGATGAAAACATCAAGGCTATGGTCATATCGTATCATGGGTAATATGAAAGGGTTAATAGATGAGTTAATGGCATTCAATCTTGGCTGACCAAATAGGCTACGAATTGTTCTTTGGAATTGTAGTTTTGTGCTTACCATAAAAGAAAAATTATAGTCTATGAGAGGTAGTATGATGGGATCCGGTGATAGAAGTATTTCATTGAGCCTTTCAGGGCCGAAGAGAAACACTATACGTTGTTGAAAGTGTATTTTACGGCTAATCCATACGTTAATTCTAATAGATCGTACAGAGTGAAAGCGATAGAAATGATCATCATGTGGGTTATTCATCTAGGATAATATGTGAGAAATATAGATATGAGAAAAATGTAGATATGAGAGAAGTGAAGAGATGAAAAGTTTCCCTCCCAAGCCCTATTCTTGCCCGTAGGCAATAAGGATACTGCGGGGAGAGATGTACCTGTAGCAAGGAGAACCTAAAATTTGTAGAGAGGATGAATTACTAAGAGTGAGAGAGATAGGTTTGGTTAAGGAGATGAGATTAGATACATATATATATATATATATATATATATATATATATATATATATATATTGGATTAGAGATGAAAATGAAAACAACAAGAAATCAAGAAAACATCAATGTAGAACACATCTTACTTGACAAACCCTTCGGCACCATTATTGATGGAGAGAGAAGAAGAGGGGAGAATTCAACTTTGATTGATACGCCAAGTCCACGCCCTTCTTTGATTAGAGTTTATCTTCCAAGGATAGCATGCAAGGATGGCTAGTCTTCCTCTAGGAGAAAGTGTAGGCTTAGGCTTATGTTAATGGCTAAGTACAATTAGGCATTACTGCTCACTCCCTCAAGAATTCCTCTCATCAATGGCTTGAATGCTTGAGTTCCTTTTCAAGGAAGAAGAGGTCCCCTTTTATAGGTGAAGGGAACCCCCAAGGGTTTACACAAGAAGAGAGGAGCCAGTGTGAATAGGAATTGGAAAAGTTGGAAATGAGTTGTCCCTGCATGATGTGGGCAGACTGGGGTCCAGTATTTTGATCATATCTCCTCAACCGTGGCTCCAAATAAAAAAGTAAAAATATGGGCAAAAACTTCAACTCATTAGCTACGATTTTCATTTTAAAATCATTTTCCAATTCGGATTGGAACCTTGTGTAAAAAAATCATCAAAATAGGATCCATTTCTGGCAGCAAAAGTCTTCCCGTGGTCCCCTTAGCCTAGACTTTCATTTAATTTCAAAGGACACCTCATGCCATATGAAAGCATGACATTGCTCCTTGACAAAGTTTTGTAATCATGCTTGCAATAATGCATTAAAATAAGTGTATCTTTGAAATCATGCCACCTAGTGTCCCACTAGGATTTGATTCCCTCCTAGTAGCTATTTAAAAAGAAATATAAGAAAAGTATAAAAAATACATAGAATATATATATATTAGAGTTTACTCTAGATATAGGATCTAGCTAGGGTGTGAGATGAGAATGAGATAGTAGAAATAAAGAATCAATGCTTTTTGCCCCAAGTTAAAGAGGCGGAGCTATTGATGCTATTTTCTGATGGTAAAGTAAGAATAGGTTACCCTTGAGAAAAATAATAGGATGAGATAGAAGGCTTATTATTATACTTAAATATGCATATGTACATTATAGGAAAGATAATTATGTATCTAAAAAATTACAAGATAGATCTTGTAGCATGCGTTCCCACTATGTACGTGTCACAGCACGACAACGTGCAGGTCCATCTTCTTGGAAGACAACTCTTCTAATCTCCTCAACCCTCTCTGGTTTAGAATGATATTTGGCTTCATTAAAGTGAACATCATTGCTGCGGATAACCTTTCTGGATTCGGGATCCCAAAGTCTGTACCCCATCTCACCAGAATTACCATAGCCTAGAAAGATGCACTTTCTACTCTTTGGCTCAAGTTTGTTCCTAAATTCCTTTGGAACATGAGTATATGCCTCACATCCAAAGACTCTGAGATGCTTGTATGAGGGAATTTTGCCTGACCATACCATCTCTGCCACTGAATCCTTCTGCAAAACCTTGCTAGGAGATCTATTTATAAGATGAACAATTGTTGATATAGCTTCAGCCCAAAACCCATTTGGTAGTTGTGCAGTAGACAACATACTTCTGACCTTCTCTTGTATGGTCCTATTCATCCTCTCAGCAACACCATTTTGAGGAGGATTGTAAGGAGCAGTAAGTTCACGTTTTATACCTTTTGACTCACAAAAGTCCTGAAAGGCCTTTGAAACATACTCTCCACCATTGTCAGTGCGTAAGCATTTAAGCTTCTTGCCACTCTGATTCTCCACAAGTGTCACAAACGTTTTGAAAACACTAAACGCTTCATCCTTGTGCTTGAGAAAGTAAACCCATACTTTCCTCGAGTAATCATCTATAAATGTCATAAAGTAAGAAGCTCCCCCTAGAGATAGGTTAGGCATATGTCCACACAAATCACTATGAACAAGTGCCAACTGTGTATCTCTTCTACTGCTTCTATGCTTATGTGGCTGCTGTGTTTGCTTACCATACAAACAATGTTCACAGAATTCAAAATCATTAAATGACAAGCCAGGCAAATAACCAGAACGAGACAAGATTTCCATTCCCTTCTTGGACATATGTCCTAACCGGCTATGCCACAAAGAAACGTTCGGCTGCTCGGTTACATTGATTACATTTTTAGAGACATTTGATACATAAATCATGTAAAGTCCTCCAGACTTTACTCCATGTGCTACTGTCATAGAACCCTTGGATATCTTCCACATATTCTGTCCAAAAGTGGTGACGTAGCCAGCATCATCAAGTAAACCTGTGTTGATCAAGCTCTTTGTAATTGCGGGAACATGTCTCACATTCTTCAGCGTGAAAGAAGAGCCATTCTGAAACTTCAATTGAACATCTCCAACACCTAAGATCTCACATGTCTGCCCATTGCCTAGCCGAACATGATCTTTAGTGGTCACATAAGAGGTAAACCACTCCTTGTTTGGAGACACATGAAGTGATGCCCCTGAGTCTATAATCCAGTCACTCAGTGCATTTCCATCAGATGTTGTAATAAGAGCTGAGTCCATTGTATTTTTCAAGAAGTAGATATCTCCTGACACTAGATTGTCATCCTCTGCAACAGTGTTTGTCACATTTATTTCTTGAATCTTCATTGAGGACTTGTTCTTCTCACCATGGTCTTCTGCTTTCTCTTTGCCTTTTTCTGCTTTCCATTCTCTGCAGTCTCTTTTCATGTGACCCTTCTTGCCACAATGGTAGCATTCTATGTCACTCTTGCCTTTAGCACTGCGGGACTTGCTACGAGACTGATCCCTCTTTCCACCTTTGTACTTTTCTTTGGTCCTTCCCCTGACAACTAAGGCTTTTCCTTTGCCTTTGTCCATTGTCTTTCTGTTGGTTTCTTCAGTAAGCAGACTGCCTTCTACACCTGCTATAGTCAAACCATCTGGAGGTGCAGAATTACTCAAAGCTGTGCGAAAAGTGTCCCAACTTTCCGGCAATGTGATCAACAGGAACATAGCTCTAACAGGTTCATCAAACTTGACACCTTGAGTTGACAACTGACTGTAGATGGTGTTGAATTCATTCAGATGATTGGACATAGGTGTCCCTTCTTTCATCTTCAAGTCAACAAGCTTCTTAAGCCAGTATACCTGTGAAGCTGCACTCTGCTTCTCATAAAGATCACTCAGCCTTGTCCATGCTTGATAAGCCGACATCTCGTCTGCTACATTGAAGTAAACGCTTTCTGCCAAAGTCAGCATAATGGTAGAAAGTGCCAATTCATCCATTTCGCTCCATTCATCTTCGTCCATATCTTGTGGTTTTATCCCCTTGAGCTTTATAGGTTTTATCTGCTTCTTTTGTACCAACACATGCCAAATCTGCTTCTTCCACAATGGGAAATTGGTTCCATCCAGCTTCTTCATATTGTAAAGAGCAGTGTCCTGTGATCCAGCCATAGCTACGCTTCACAGTAGTTTACTTTCCTTGGAAAAATTCGGCAGAGTTTCTCCTGTAAACTGACCTCTGAACCAATATCAACCTGCGAAGCCGAACGGTGGCCGAGATGACCTCAGAATGAAATTCTGAGAACACCAAGCCCTTGGGGCCCTCCCACAGGAATTGGGGCCGTGTCTTCGCCTGTCAAATCTCACTCCAATCTGAGCAGGTGACTGTGGCTACCTGCAAATGCTGCCCCGAGCCTCGATCTGAGCTCTGATACCAGTTGAAGGAGTACGAGCGGAAGTGCGACGTGAGAGAGAGTGCGAGAAGAAGAGCACGACGATATGGTGAACTCGCTCTACTGTAATGTGTAGAGCATAGTGAGTTCTTATTAGGTTTTCACAAAAGAATATGTGTACATACCTAGCGGCCCGCCCACTTACCTGGGCAACCACATTGGGCTTTATACCCCAACAAAAGACTCTTGGTGGGTAGTTTTGGAAGTTTTGTACTCCGGTCCTACGTCTGTGTGACCAGTGGATTGGAAAGCCTGGCATTGGCCAAAAGATAGAGTATTTGCACTCCCAAGAACCCAAGATACATATAGCAAGCTGGTATACAAAGCAAATGGGCTCACTCCACTTTTCAAGATCTAGAAGGAAAATTGGTTAGAAGAGCGATGGTGGAAGAGTGTTAGTATCATCTGGGAGATCAAATGACCGAACTCCATGAAGATGTTTACTTGGAAGGTGTTATGGGGAGCCATCCCAACTTGGAACAAGATTTGTGCTAGAGGGATCAGCCTTGACACTTGCTCTAGCTGCAATGGAGGATCCCCTCTATCTCTTCAAAAATTGCCCTACCACGTAAGGTTTAGCCACAAACATCTACAAATGGGTGAGAAAGACCTAGAAGATTATCTTCTACACAAACGACCTCGTTCTAAGACTAGATTGCAAAGTCAAACCATTTTGGTTTCAATCCAAATCACCAAATATTGCTATTTGAAACAGATATGAAAAGCCAAGCTCCTTGCATCTTTGAGAGAAAATGTGTTGCGACACAATTCAATGATGTTGTGATTGAGAGCATTGAGCTCATTTATGTTGTTGGATCAAATAGAGGGCGGTCGCTAATGCCGAAGAATGGAATCATGCATTTAGGTGCATCACAAATAGTGTGGTATTATTTAGCAACCCTTTGTCGGTCTCCTATTGCCTATTGTTACAAGCCCCCTTTTGGAAACATTGCCCCCTCAAGGGACATGTTTTGTATGAGGTTGTTTGTATATTCTTTTCTAAGTCAATATAACATCTCCACTCACAATTGTGAGTATGGTATAAAAAAAAGGGGGCAGTCAAAATGAAAGGCGTAGGTCTAGTAACTTAGCAAGCATAAACAAGTGAAAGGGTCACGACGGCTTTCAAAAACAATAAGAAAGTGATAAAAGTGAAAGATTGAATTAAACTGGTATCAGTATTTGGGAACGGATCGCCTCAGCTTAGTCTTGAGCCGATTGAAAATCGAGACTAGCTAACTGCAAACCATGGTAAACGGAAGAAAAACCGATGAAATATGTGAGAAAGTCATCCAAAAATTCTGCAAATCTCAAATTTTTTGCTAGTATTTTCGGTTTTCTTCTTTGTGAGGAGGAAACTCGATCAACAGCCGCTTAATAAAAGAGACTTTCTCGAACATTAACACTTACTGGAATCAAGATATAAAATGCAAGAAATGTAAAGCCATGTGAAGTTGTGAAATGAAAGGTGAAAAAAAAAGAACTAATTAATACATGCGTGTGTGTATAGAATTTATTAGAATTATGCAAGGTGAAGATTCACTTTAGCATTCAAAACAATAGAATGCACAAAAAAAAAAGTGAAAGGGTGACGATGGCTTTCTAGTTTAACTAGAATCATATAAGGTGAAGCAGTGTTCGAGAATGTCTCTTACATTAAGCGATCAAGTGTCATCCTTGCAAAGAACCAAACAAAAAATACTAACAATTTTTTTGAAATTTGACAAATTTTTGAACTAAATTTTGACATTATTGCACCAGTTTTTCTTCTCTTTATCATGGTTTTCTCATTAATATACGTGTGTGTATATAACTTACTAGAATTATGCAAGGTGAAGCTTCACTTTATCATTTTAAAAAAATAGAATAAAAGAGACTTCAACCCATGTGAGGAAGTGAAATGAAAGGTGAAATAAAAATATCCATTCAATACTTTAAAGTTTAAAACCAAAATAGCATTTAAGGTAAGTCTCAATCATCACTCAAAACATTGTAAGTATGCCTAACCCAACACTTCTCTGAGGCTTCTTCTAGAAAGCCAAAAAATAGGTGTGTGTGTGTAAAATGTATTAAAACTATGCAAAGTGAAGGTTAACTTTAACATTCTAAAACAATAGAATGCAAAAAAAATAAAGACATGTCACATGTGAAATGAAAGATAAGTTTCCATCATGCACTGAAAATAATTAAAATCTTCCGAACCCAACACAACACTAAGGGTTTCTTTTAGAAAGCCAAAAATAATAAAACAATCCAACCAAATGGACTTTGATGATGTTCTTAAATGAAAGGACTCTTTTACAAATTAAACTATTTAAAAAAAAAAAAACTATACTTCACATCATGCAATCAAACTCGCTCCTACGAATGCACTCTTTAAAGTTTAATGCCTTGTTCACCAAGGCATTTTGAAGTAGGCCAACATGCCATACTCATCGTAAAGAAGTAGCAAGGAAGGTTGTTCAACCTTTCATCTCTTATTTTTTGACATATGTCCCTCCAGTGGGGTTTCAAACAATTGATATCTAAAAGAAATCATGTGAAGTGTGGGGTTTTAAACAATTGTTATCTAAAAGAAATCGTGTGAAGTGTGGGGTCTTCACTTTAGAGCTCGCTCTCAAGGTTCCATTCACCTTTTTGAGTTTTGTCATCTCACTTTTCTTTCATCTATCCTCGGAGGAAAAGACATTCCTAAAATGCACTTTCCTTTAAGATTTCTCCCAAATAATTCTCCTTTCTAGTTTAATATAACTCATCCATTCACAATTGTGAGTATGGCCGAAAAATTCTCCTCCCAAAATAGAAAACTAATTTTTTTAATCAAGTCGGTTATAAATTTCTTTAATTTTTGAAAATTTACATGGAGCATCATACCTATTTGCATAGGAGATTCAAATTTATAGTAATTATAGTTTTTTTTATCTTCAATTTTTTCCCTTCTCCCTTGATTTGATATTTTTGAACTTTTAAAGGGAAAATTTATGATGTAAGAAACTTTTTATAGGAGGCTTTTGTGTTTTAACATGTCTATGTGATCTTTTTGGATCACCTTGTTTGTTTGAGCTGTGATTTTGGTCATTCTGACATCATGTGTACAATAAATTCCATTCGATTGACTTAACAATGGTTGAAATGCACCTATAATCATCATGTTGTACATATTCTTTATACCATTTTTTCTAGAAAAGGACATGGCTATATTGTGATGCCCTAGAATTGATCTTTTCCTTGGATGGAAGGATTCAGGTGGTCCTGCCATCCTCATCAACACTCCAATCGTCAGGTACGTCTTCTTACATAATGTATGGCAAACAAGGAACCCCTGTGTGTTTGAAGGAGGTCTTGAGGTGGCAAGCTTCGCAGAAATTATACAAGAGAGCAAAGTGCTAATATGGACACTCGGACGCAAGCAACACTCGGAGGATTGGTCTAGGACTACTTGTGCCTTGTTGACAGCAGAGGGCATGCTTAGGACGAGGGAAAATCTTGGCTATCGATAATTAAAAGATCTCAAAAGAACATGATATGGAACCCTATGTATCAAGGATAAGGGGGCGAGTTGGGTGGGATGGTTGTCTTGATAGCCAATGTAATTATGGTCTCTGGATGACGTCATGACTCAACACGAACATGACAAGACCTTTTAATTATTTGGGTTGATAAATATAATTCACTCACAATTGTGTATTAAAAAAAAAAGATCTTTATTGTGAAACCATGCTTAGATTAATTAGATTAGTATATTTGACTCATGGTTGAGAATTATACTTATATTGCAATTTTGTTTCAATCCATCCTCGTTAGCCTCCATCGTACCTCTTGTTTCTTTATTTTTTAATGATGTTCCACATTTGGTTTTGGAAAAAGCATTCAGTTTTCTTTTATAACCCAAGATATACATATTTCTTTTTCTTTTGCTTTCTTTCACTTCTGAGAAGGGAAAGCAGATACAATGGAGATGCTACCAAAAGTTTGTTGGTTCATGTGTGATTCATTGTGATTGGAATAACATATTTACACATGAATGAGCATCTTGAAAATATTTGCCCTATTGAAAATATTTAGATACTTGAAAATACATGGAAAACTGCTTTATTGTAAGAAATGTGATAGAGTGGTTTGCTTTTGTTGTGGTTTTGATCCCTAACGTCCCTTATTTTTTTTGCAATCTAATGTTTCACATCAACTAGTTTTACGGGATTGTACCCACACACCCATAGCCTCATGTCACAAGGATTGAACCATAGAGGGCGTGCTTAAAGCCCCTCGCCTTTATTCTTTGTGTCTTTATCTACACAATGAAAGATGTAGAGTCAATATTACTATTGCGTCCTTATCCCCACAATGAACAGATATAGAGCCAATATTTTACTCTTTGAGTCCTTATCTCCACGGTGAGTGAATTATGCTATGTTACTCTTTGCGTCCTTATCCCCATAGTGAAAGATATAGGGTCAATATTTGATTGATAACTATCATGATGGCTTTATTCCACACTCTTAGGGCCATAATATCTAGGCTCTAAATTATTTTAAAAATATTCAAAAGATTACTTATATGATTACAAACTAGAATTACCTCCTCATTGGTGTATACATTATCCTTTTCACATAAGTCTACTATCCCTATTTTTGGGAAGTCTTTTAGTAAATCTATGATTCACAATCCTCCTCTCCTAGATGATGATGTAGAAGTTGTGACTTTTAAAAGAGTCGGGGATCATTATATGACTACCCCCGTGCTGAACAACAATATTATAGATATTTAATTAAGTATATGATTCACTTGAGGAACCTCAATGGAATCTATCATCACTTCTTGGTGTCAATACCATCACTCATATCTATGTAAAGATCAAGAAGGATCCCTCTTGCCCGCTTTGCAGAGCAAAGGAAGCCTTATCTTGCTTGTAAACGATTGAATTTTGTTTTCCTTTGTGTCGCAATACAAGCTTACCCTTGTATACGATAGTGTAAGCCTACCCAACGGGCCAAGGTCGTTCAAATTTGCTTGTTTGATAAGTGTCCCTATGGAGCTTAAAAGTCTTACGAATGAATAGAAAAAGATCTTAGCCTTTTAAATGCTATTCTCCAAAAGTCCAAAAGTCCAAAGGTCCATTCATTTTTTGGCATGCTTGACAAAGGCTTTTAGAGAACAAATGAATAAACAATATACATGAGTTTGATCCCATTATGAAGGGTCCTTTCATTTAACGACTTTAAAAAAAACTTATTTTATTGATTTCTATGCTTATCAAAACTACTTTTGTAATAAAAAACTTTTTTTTTTGAAGAAACTTATCGAAAAGACTAACAAAGAATTATAGAGTATCTTTTTATTTTTGGCCAAATTCACAATTGTGAGTAGTTGTATTGTATTAAACATAAAAAAATGTACAGCAGCCTAGAGCTCATATCGAGCCTTGAGGGGCTGTTTGAGACATTAGAAGGCTTACACAGTGCCAAGTAATGGCGAACCATTATCCACACACCCTTACTCGTTTTGCAAGAGATCATGACTACTAGAGATGCCTGGCTCTACTCGTTCGAATTCTTCTTTTTTCCCATGGTAATAATCAATTCATTGCTTTCGTGGATAATGTCCTTGAAGCTAGCTGCCAGGTGTCATTCTCAAAAATCCGACAATTCTTGGCTTTCCACAGGTGCTGAAAATAATAGAATCTGACAGTTTGAGTACATATCAACAGTGCTTGGCTTTCAATTGCAAGTGAGAGGCTTAGTTTTTACCTTTTTAAAACAGTTTTTTTTAACGCTCATGACCCCTCAATAGTCACTTTTTTGCCTTTCGAAGGCCCCTGTGAAGACTTCGGATTGTTTCGCAAATGAGAAGGGACGTTGAGAGCTTTGCAGCTCTTTCGAAACTAAAATGAATGTCATATACCTCTTTCACATGAAATATCTCGACATTACTTTGATATTTTTGGGTATCCTTATTTTTTTTATCAATTAAAAACTCCTTGAATGGAAAAGGTCTCACCTAAAAGTTACCCCACTCCATTTGAAATAATGTGCCTTCACGTATCACATTAACACCTTCCCCCCCCCCCCCCCCCCCCCCCCCCCCCCCCCCCCCCCCCAACACACACACACACAACAACAACAACAACAACAACAACAACAACAACAACAACAAATAGATGATATGCTTGAGTTATATAAGCACCACAACAACAACAACAACAAATATTGTGTAATGTGGATGTGGATTTCTAGAAATTTGAGGACGCAAGGTCATCCTTTGGAAATATTAGCATAAACGTCAAAGGCAATGCATTTCCATGTTTGATTGAGAAACACACACATACACAAAGAGAGAGAGAGAGAGAGAGAGAGAGAGAGGGGGGGGGGAGGGAGGGAGAGAGAAATAAAATGAAATGTTAGATTAAACGTCTTCAAAAGGCCAAAATGACCTATGAGATCAAATTGAGACAATCTTGGTGGATCTAATCCAATGTTTGGGTACAAAAATAAAAGAGAAAATATGAAGTGACGTAAAGGGAAAGACTAAAATCATCATCATCATCATTAGTGCTCAAGGATGCTCGACATCGAACGTTGTTCGAGAGAGTACTACATCGATTGTTGAAGAGCTTCATTAATGTCCACCTCTTCAAATAGTCATATTGGGTGCTCCCATGTCGTGCTAGAATAGTCCCGATCCTCTGATGGAGCCTCTGTCGATGTCGTGGTTGCCCTCGTAGACGTGGGTGTCTAGCTCTCTCGAGCTCAATGGCTCTGTCAACTAATATACCTCTAGTATACGTGCGCTATGAAGTTTGCTATGAAGCATGCTCATCTACTGTTGAGTCTTTGCTCTAAAATAGTGAGGAATGTCTTTTGTGAATGTCTCCCATTGCCTGTGCTCTCCTCAGGAGACTCTCCTTGTGTCTGCGTAGCTCTAGCAAAACAACCCGAGGTATCTCTGATCCTCAGATCTCATGATTCTAGCCAATGGTCCAAAGCCCTCTCTGAATAGACAGTGAAAGCGACCTCATATCTCATAATACACCGGACAATGACAAATGTGATGTAACTCTATCTTTGGCTCTTTATGACACAACTAGCATATCTTGGCCTCTGCTGGTACTCTCCTAAATGTGTGTGTGTGTGTGTGTGTGTGTGTGTGAGAGAGAGAGAGAGAGAGAGAGAGAGAGAGAGAGAGAGAGAGAGAGATGTAATTTACAAGTACACTATTTGTGACTTGCAAGACCCCCCTCTTTTGCATGCAATTATAACCTTGTTCAATCAACTTCTTAGCCGATGGATGTGTGCATGTGTGGACTAGTCAAGCCGAGTTTAGTGCAAAGATGGTTTTAACTACCATTACATTGATGTTATTGAAAGAAAATTTTGATTTTTTGGGTTTTCATATGACATATCAACCTAGTAGGCAAGAATAGTGCAAAAATACTCTCAACTACCACTATATTGATGTTATTGATTTTTTGGCTTTCTAGAAGAAACCCTTAGTGTTGTGTTGGGTTAAGGAGACTCCTTTCATTTCACATCCATTCCACATCGTGACATGATGGAGACTTACCTTTCATTTCACGTCTTGACATGTCTTTACTTTTCTTGAATTCTATTGTTTTAGAATGCTAAAGTGAAGCTTCACCTTGCATAAATTTTAGTAAATTTTACACACACACATATTTTTCTTTCATTCTATTGTTTTAGAATGCTAAAGTGAAGCTTCACTTTGTACAATTCTAATAAATTCTATACATACACATATATATTAATTAGTTTTTTTAATTTCACTTTCATTTCACAACTTCATATGGCTTTACATTTCTTGCATTTTATAGCTTGATTCCAATCAGTGTTAACGTTCGGAAAAGTCTCTTTTATTAAGCGGCTGCTGATCGAGTTTCTTCCTCACAAAGAAGAAAATCAGAAATACTAGTAGAAATTTTGAGATTTGCAAAATTTTGGGCGACTTTCTCACATGTTTCATCGTTTTTTCTTCCATTTACCATGGTTTGCAGTTAGTTAGTCTCGATTTTCAATCGGCTCAAGACTAAGCTGAGGCAATCCTTTCCCAAACACTGATACCAGTTTAATTCAACCTAACAATTTTATCACTTTCTTTTTGTTTTTGAAAGCCGTCGTGACCCTTTCACTTGTTTTTTTTGGGGGGGGGGGGGGGGGTTTGAAATGTAATCTACAATAGATAAGTTCGACATACATCACATTCTTCATGGTCAATTTAAAGAACTTACTTTTTCATGACTAAGAGACGTTCTTTTCGTATTCAAATTGTGAACTCTACCGCCCTTTATGGTTTCAATAAGCTCTTGTTTAGCATGGTGATTCATGCTAAACAAGAGTTGATTGGTGCTAGTGCATTAAAAAGCCCATCTTGTTGTTGTTGTTGTTGTTGTTGGGATTGATTGAATTTGGTCTGTTAAGTTAAAAGAGAGAACTTAGCTTGTAGGGTGCGTGTGGGGTTTTAAACCTTTAGATAGGTGGCTATGCGGCTAGCCACAATTGAAACAATGTCACATCAAAAAGAGATTGCTCAAAAGGAATGTTTCACTCCAATCAAGCAAGAGGCCCTCAAAGCATCAAAAGATTCTCTCTCTCTCTCTCTCTCTCTAGATTGTTTTGGTGGTTATGTCTGGAGGAGCACGCACTCATGTTATAAAGAGAGAAGGGGGGAAGAGAAGATGTGCGCACACTTTGTGTGTGTGTGTGTGTGTATATATATGTATGTATGTGTGTGTGTGTGTGTGAGAGAGAGAGAGAGAGAGAGAGAGAGAGAGAGAGAGAGAGAGAGAGAAGCCACCAAATGAGTCTATGTGTTATGAATTGATTTAGTGGCAACTCCCTTTACTCGTACCTAACATCAGCCGTCCCACAACACGACGTCGATCGATTGTTTTATAGACATATTTACTTCCTCTACTCATACCTGAGGTCATAGGTGCAAGCCTTCCAACATGAAGGCACATACTTGGTGGCTACGTCTTCTACTCGTTCCCGAGGTCACAGGTTCAAACCCCTCCAACATCACGCTAGAGACTTTCAATGTGACCAATCTTCTCCCTTTCTATCACCAACGTGATAATGGGCACATGGGTTACCAAATGAGCATCCAACACAAGTCCAGCTGGAACAAGCAATCTGAAACTGCTGTACTTGTCCGGAGGCAAACTATTCCCGACACTGGCTGAGAGCTGCTGATGAAGAGCTCCCAAACTAGCGCAATTATGTAGCTGCTAGCGGTGTGCGTGAAGAAGTCGAAGATGTCGTCCAAGACAAACCAGTCTTCCTCTGGCAGCGCCGTGCAGAGGTCTCGGCAGAACCTGCGGGCTGTTGCGCAGACCACAGCGGATGCCCGGCTCCATGCTGTCTATGAGCAATCTGACAACACAGGTAGCTCCTTCGACTACACACGCTCTCTTAATGCAACCAGCGAGAGCATCCCTGCCCAAGCGGTCACTGCTTATCTTCAGCGTATGCAGCGTGGCGGCCTCATTCAGCCTTTTGGCTGTATGCTTGCCATCGAAGAAGGCAGCTTTCGCATCGTTGCCTTCAGTGAGAACGCCCCGGAAATGCTCGATCTCTTACCTCAGGCTGTGCCTAGCGTAGGTGTGCGAGAAATTCTCGGCATAGGCGCTGATGCACGCACCCTTTTCACCCCTGCCAGTGCGGCTGCTCTCGAGAAGGCCGTTGGTGCTGTTGATGTCTCTATGCTGAACCCTATCATGGTGCATTGCCGAAGCTCTGGGAAGCCCTTCAATGCTATCCTGCACCGTATAGATGTTGGTTTGGTGATGGATTTTGAACCTATAAGAGGTTCTGACTTAGTCGTCTCAGCTGCGGGCGCTCTTCAGTCCCATAAATTAGCTGCCAAGGCTATTTCTAGACTACAGGCTCTTCCTGTAGGTGATATCAGCTTATTATGTGACTCTGTGGTGGAAGAGGTTCGGGAGCTTACAGGTTACGATCGAGTCATGTGTTACAGGTTCCACGAAGATGAGCATGGTGAGGTTGTGGCAGAGATTCGGAAGTCTGATCTTGAGCCCTACCTGGGGTTGCATTATCCTGCAACTGATATACCACAGGCATCTCGATTTCTTTTTATGAAAAACAGAGTGAGAATGATATGTGATTGCCGAGCTATTCCAGTCAAAGTGATCCAGGATAGAGAACTGAGGCAGCCCTTAAGTCTGGCCGGCTCCACATTACGAGCTCCCCATGGGTGCCATAGTCAGTACATGGCGAACATGGGGTCTGCGGCTTCTTTGGTAATGGCAGTGCTCGTGAATGACAATGAAGAAGAATCTAGCAGCAGATCTCATAAGCCCAAGCCAAGGAAACTTTGGGGCCTCGTAGTATGTCACCATACCAACCCACGAGCTGTTGCATTTTCCCTTAGGTCAGCCTGTGAGTTTCTGATGCAGGTCTTTGGCCTTCAATTGAACATGGAAGTTGAGCTAGCTGCACAGATGCGAGAGAAGCACATCTTGCGGACTCAAACTCTTCTTTGTGACATGCTTCTCAGGGATGCTCCAATCGGTATTGTGTCAGAGTCTCCCAACATAATGGATTTAGTCAAGTGTGATGGGGCTGCGTTGTACTATGGAAAAAAGTTTTGGCTACTTGGAACGACTCCTACAGAGCCACAAATCAGGGATCTTGCGGAATGGCTTCTAGATGTGCATCGAGACTCAACAGGTTTAAGTACAGACAGCTTGGCTGATGCAGGCTATCCGGGTGCAGCGGCTTTAGGAGATGCAGTTTGTGGGATGGCTGCTGCCAAAATCACGTCAAGGGATTTTCTATTTTGGTTCAGATCTCACACTGCAAAGGAAATAAAGTGGGGAGGGGCTAAGCATGATCCTGAGGATAGAGATGATGGCAGAAAGATGCACCCAAGGTCTTCTTTCAAGGCTTTTCTTGAAGTGGTGAAGAGGAGAAGCCTGCCTTGGGAAGATGTGGAGATGGATGCTATCCACTCATTACAGCTGATTCTTCGAGGGTCGTTTCAGGATATAGATGACAGTGACACTAAAACTATGATACATGCCCGCTTGAATGATTTGAAACTTCAAGGAATGGATGAACTGAGTACCGTTGCGAATGAAATGGTACGCTTGATTGAGACTGCCACGGCTCCTATATTTGCTGTTGATGCAGGAGGATTTATCAATGGATGGAATGCCAAGATTGCAGAGCTGACTGGTCTTTCTGTTGAAGAAGCTATGAACAGGTCCTTGGTTGGGGACCTAGTCGTGGAGGATTCTGCAGAAATTGTAGAACGACTTTTGTGTTTAGCCCTGCAAGGTGAATATATTTTGTCAGAGTTGTGCTCTTTGTAGCTTCTATCACATGTTAATCTTTTCAATGTGTTGATGGTTGATGTGTGTGTGTGTGTGTGAGAGAGAGAGAGAGAGAGAGAGAGAGAGAGAGAGAGAGAGAGAGAGAGAGAGAGCTGAATGTTGTGGGCCCCATCCTTGTGTGCTCTGAATTCTGCCGTGCCTGAAATCCCCTCGCGTGCTAGCTCTGTCCTCTGCCCTGCAGCCCTCTATATCCCCCTTCCCATTGCCTTTCATGCCATAGCCTTATATTGCTCCGTGTAGCACATTGCCCTCGCAGATCATAGCAGCCTTACATTCAGCCGCCTGCAACCCCGTAGCCGTCATTCTTTCAGCACTCAGCCGCCACCTTTTTAGCCCCTGACCACCAGCACTCCCATCGCTTGCAACCTTATCCGCTTGGGCACACCCTTCGGCTTTCTCATAATGCACAACTTCAGTGATGTTACTGCATTATAGGGAGAATCTTCACCAGTGGTGGTGTCTTCTATGTGTCGGTGGTCATAAGCCTTTTAGGTTCTAGACTCCTGTAAGCTGCTCTATTGGTGGAAAATCCCATTGGTTCACCAACTTGTAGCACTCAAATGTTACTCATTTTCTCTGTGGTGGTGTCTTTACTGTGTCGGTGGTCATGAGCCTTTTAGGTTCTAGACTCTGGTAAGCTGCTCTATTGGTGGGACGTCACGTGCACATCTAACCCTATGTGTACGTGGACAAGCTACTTCATGGCATGGGTTCAGTTGAGTTAGATTAGGAAGTGATCTGGCACTTTTGTGAGTCTGTTTGCAGACCGTGCATGTCCAGACACTTAAAGTAGATGCATATCCTCTGGTTGCACATAGGATGATCATCAGAACCCATTAGGAGCATTTTTATAGTGCATAGACCTATTTTCCCTATTTTAGCCAATTTTCAATTATTATTTTTAAGTGACTTTTGTTGGGAAACTGGGTAGGGAAAACTGACCAAGCAAGTATACAAGTAAACCTAGCGCTAGCACTTTTGGGCAAAAGAGGCAGGAGACCGCCATCAAGTGCACCTTCTCAGCAAGAACAACAGGAGAACCCTAGCATTTTCAAGCAAGCAAAATCAGCCAGCGTTTTTGGAGCAGATACCTAGCGTTTTTTGCTGCACTTTTGGATGCGGTCCCAATGAGGATTGATGGTCAGATGACCACAGGGAGACCAACGGAATCATTTCCTAAAATTTAGGGAACTGCTATTTTGGGCCACGAAATGTGTTCGCGTCATTACCTCCGGTATGACTAGGGGAACACTTTACAACTCTGCCGCGAAGTCAACTGAGCGACCGGTCGGGAGATTTTTAAGCGGCATACCCGAAACGGGAAATGGTTTGTAAATGCGCCAAGTGGCACACTCTTGTGCACTTTCCTCATGCAAGAAGAATTGACGTTGAATTTCATGCTGGGAGAGGCCTCATTTGCAAACTGTCTCACATGTTAAGAGCTATGGAGTGCTTCCTTTCCCTCTTATGTACAGTCTGGTGCCAGGAGTGATGCCCGGTACGCTATGCAGTGCTCTCTCTCTCTCTCTCCCCTATGAGCAGTATGTTATGCCCCTCTAGTGGGCTTTTCATTTGACCAATGTACAGTTATGTGGGTTCATGCGCGATTGCCGAGGCAAGAGCCTCTTGCACAGGTATTGGATTAGCTAGTGGCTAATCCCCTGTAGGTACAGGTGAATTCGGAGAGGTTTCACGTGAGAAGTCTCGTCCGATTCAAAGGGCAAGTAGCCCTACAGGTGCGGGAGCTCGAGGTCTTGCTACAGATGCGACCGGCACGCGAAACGGAGCCCAAAACAGGGAATTACAGCCTGCTGTGTATTTTTGCAGGTTTAGGGTTTCGGCCCTAAACGGACCCTAATACCCCCAAGAGGTTCGGGGACACGAGGGGACTGTTGTACAGGTGATCTGGCGCATTTTCGGGGCAGAAAACAGGGAATTCAGTGTGCTGCAGATTCTCGCCAAGTTTTGCAAAGCGTCCGTATGCGTCGGGAAAGTCATCTATTGCGTGGGGATACTGACTATGAAGCGTCCTAGTATAGTTATGTTGTCGAAATCGGGCCAGAACAGGTGTTTCTTAGACTTGATTGTGAGGGGTAGCTCGTAGGAGATCACAGGTTTTATTCCCTTTGTTAAAGAATAAAGAAATACCGAAAGGGGCGCCAAATTTGGGGCCTACAGGTTGTCAGCATCTGCTCGGAGCATTCTAGCTCCCGAGCCGTGTGTGTACTTAGGTGTTAATCCCCGTTATAAGGTTACCTTTGCAAAGTACTCTGTGTGTGTCTAAAGTAAAGAATTTCGGGTGAAAGCCAACGCCTACCACCCCACGGGCCGGTTTCATGGTTCCATTGCCAGGATATCAATCACTTTTCCCTAAAGAGTGAGCCTGGATTGTTTTGGGTAAAGACACAGAGTGCAGGAACGCGGGATTACACAATGGCCGACAAGGGGAAGGGCATTATGGAAGAGGGTTCCTCTTCAAAGGACAGGCAGGAGATCCCTATGGTTTTCGAGATTGGCGAGAGCTTACGACCAGGTCAGTCTGTACCTCCTGTCAATGTGAATGTCCCTCCAGTAGTATAGGGCTTTATGACTTGGCAACTTGAGGATGATGCGTTCAAGACTCAATTAGTTGCCGCGGTGAATGTCTTTTCGTAGCTGGTGCAGAATCCAATGTTTATGGAGTTCTTGCAAGCGCCACCAGTGCAATAGCAAAATAGGCAACCTACGTCGCGTACGGAGCTTGTTGATGCTCAAGCCCAGGTACTTCATGCGGCCCAGGAGGAAAGGGAACACTCGCATGTTGCGGAGTCAGGGGATCCAAAACAGGTTCCTCCTGTGCTTGAACAGGTGGCTAGAACGCCTGTTCCACAGGTTATGCCAGTTCAGCCCGCCACCTTTTAGAGCCAGCATGCTATTTTGAATGGACAGTGAACTGGATACCAGGCTATGCACTCAGTTTTTCCACCACCCACGGTACATTCTAGGTATTTTGGGGATGGATCAGTGATCCAAAGTATGGCTGGTTATGCACTTGGAAGTCAGCCGTACATGCCAGGAACAGTGTTCGGGGGTATGCAAGGCATCATGCCAAACCCCATGTATGGTAGTATTGGCATGCAGCAAGGTTTTCACTGCAACCAGGGCCAGTTTGGGGTGCCACAGGGTCATTTTGGCATGGCTGGTTTTTCTGGACAGCAGCCAGATATCGCACCTCTTTTGCAAAATGTGAATGGCGAAGATGTGCCGATCATGCCTATTACAGTGCCCATGTTGCAGACCATCCCTTATGATAACTTGGGGGCACTAGAGAAGCCGAAGGCTTACAAAGAAGATGGTGCAGCTGTAAAGTTCAGTACCTTCAGTGGTTTTGAGGATAAGACGAAGGCTCTTACCTTTCTCCAGCAGTTTGATACAGCTTATGCGAGAGGGAATTTAACAGAGGCCTTGAAGGTCAGGAAAGCTGCCACTTTCTTAAAGGACAATGCGCTTACATGGTGGACGACATTGTTAATGCAAGGACAGGCACCCGCCACTTGGGTTTACTTCAAGCAAATGTTTGCATCTGCTTGGCTGTCAAATGAATTTGAAGCCGACGTCATGACAGATTGGTACCAGCTTACTTCAGCTTCGTGCAAGAGCTTGCTGGAGTACATTAGGAGGTTTTGTAAAGCGTTACTCTCAGTGACCTCCTACAGATTTGTGCCATTGACAGAGCAGATAGAGAAGTACTGTTGTGGGTTGCCTAAAGGGCTTCGCGATTACTGTACAAAGAACAGAGTGGCTACCCTCACTTAGCTTATGGAAGTTGCGAACATTGGTCTTGCCTTGTTGAAAGGAGAGGATAGTGGATTTCCGAGCAGCGACAAAGGAGGGCAGTAAAAGAAAAATTCAGCAAAGAAGCCCTTTGTGAAAACGGCCCCTGATGCGTCACAGGGGTCAGAAAAGGCCACCAAAGACAAGGATTCAGACGAAACTTCTGGAGCGCAAGCAAAGAAACAGAAAAGGAAGCCTTTTGTGCTCAAGTCGCTCGAGTAAAAGAAGGTCCTAATGGCTGAGAACAAATGCTTTATATGCGAGCAGCCTGGTCACTTTTCTATCATTTGTCCACAAAGGAAAAGACCAGCCGACTCAAAGGATAAAGAAGACCAGAAAGGCAAGAAGCCTAAACCCACGGCAAGTTTAGTGCCAGACATGGTGGATGACAGGCCCAACACAGATGCCATTGAGTTATGCAGGGCATGGGGTAAAGTTAGGGATCAGACGGCACTCATCTTCTTTGATCCAGGTGCCAAAGCCAACTTCATCTCACCAGAGTTAGCTATGAAGCTGGGCGTCAGAGCTGAAGAGATGGGTACACAACAGAGGCAGGGTTGGCATGTCCTGGCCACTCAGAGTGTGTTACTCCCATCATTGGAAAACTGCGTCTGTATATTCAGTCGTATGTGGACACAGAAGAGTTTTACATCATGCTGCTGGAAGGTTGTGACGCCTTGTTGGGGTTCCCATGGATGTTCCGAGTGGATGGAGTCTTGGATGCCTACAACAAAAAGATCACTGTACAGCATAGGGACAAAATTCACATCTTGGATGTAAAGCTTAAAGGAGAGTCAGTCCCTATTGTATCTGCTTCTGCTATCACTTTTGTAATAAAGAATCATCTTTCTGTGTACTTGATTTTTGCACGTCATGTCTCAGAAAGTGATCAATCAAATTTATCTGTGTTAGATAAAGAAGGGTCAACATTTTTGCAAAAGTTTAGTGACTGTTTTTCTGATTCATTACCGCCGCAATTGCCGCCAGAGAGACCTGAGGACCATCGGATAGATTTGGTGCCAGGGTGTAGCCCACCAAATAGACCTCCCTACAGGGTTAGTGCGGCACAACAGAAAGAGATTATAGACCAGGTTGAGGTTCAGCCTAGTTCTTCACCTTTTTGCTCCCCAGTGCTCCTAGTGCAGAAGAAGGATGGCTCATGGCGCATGTGTATTGATTACCGTGTGTTGAATAAGAATACCATCAAGAATAGGTTTCCTATTCCTAGAATTGATGATATTCTCAATCGTTTAGAGGGTGCTGCAATTTTCAGCATGATAGACCTTCAGAGTGGGTACCATCAGATTCATATAAGGCCAGAGGATGTGCACAAGACTGCATTTAGAACGGCATTTGGTCTTTATGAGTTTCTAGTGATGCCGTTTGGGCTAACAAATGCTCCTGCAACGTTCAACAGAATGATGGACCGGATTTTCCGCTCACATCAATAGTTTGTTGGGACGTTCTTCGATGACAGGATAGTGTATTCGAAGAATGAAGAGGAGCATAGGCGTCACTTGACCATTGTGTTCGAAGAGCTGCGCAATCACACGGGTTACTTGTCAATCCTAAGAAAAGTGAATTCTTCCTCGAAGAGATCCACTTTCTTGGCCACATAGTTTCAAAGGATGGTGTTAGAATGGATCCAGCAAAGGTCGAAGCTATCAAGACATGGCCAGACTTGAAGACTGTGCACGATGTTAAAAGCTTCTTGGGGTTGTGTTCCTACTATAGAAGGTTTATTAGAAATTTTGCAGAGATAGCATCGCCTCTTCATGCTTTGCAAAAGAAAAGGTCACTTTCAGATTGACCCAAAAAGAGATTTTAGCTTTTAGTCTCTTAAAGGAAAAGTTGACTTCAGATCCAGTTATTGTTTTGCCGGATCTCAGGAAGTCATTTGTGGTCCAATGTGACGCGTGTGGCAGTAGTGCTAATGCAAGATGGACGGGTAGTAGCTTATGAAAGCCGAATTTTGCAAGGGCCAGAGAGGACTATGCAAGCTATGAGAAAGAGCTCTTGGCCGTGATTCATGCGCTTTCTAGCTGGAAGCACTACCTCTTAGGTGCTGATTTTGTTGTCCAAACAGATCATCAGACCTTGCGATACTTCTTGACACAGTCAAAGTTATCCGAAAAGCATATGCGATGGACAATCATTCTTTCCATGTTCCACTTCCAGATTATTCATGTGGAAGGCAAGAAGAATGTTGTGGCTGGTGCGTTATCAAGAAAGCCACAATTTTAGCTATGTCAATTCCTTTTCATCATGAGTTAGATGACATGACGGAACAATATACTGCTGATGAAGATTTTGCAAGGATCTTTGAACAGTTACAAGAGGGGCAACATCACGAGCACTACCTCCTCAGAGATGGTTTTATGATGATGCATGGTAGACTTTGTGTCACTAGGCCACTGCGACATAAGGTCATGGAAGAGAGTCACGTCCCACCGTATGCAGGGCATCGTGGCATTGATGCAACAGTTAAAGCGGTAGAGACATTCTTCTATTGGCCTACCTTGAGGAGAGATGTGGATGCCTTTATGTGAGCATGCATAGTTTGCCAAAAGGTCAAGTTTGACAGGCAAAAGGCACCAGGGTTGTTACAACCACTGCCGATTCCGGATAAGCCATGGCAAAGCATTGCTATGGACTTTATCTTTGATCTTCCAAGAACGCCAGCAGGGAATGATGGTATATGGACCATTATCTGCAGGTTCAGCAAGCAGGCTCATTTTATCCCTGTCAGGAAGAAGATAAAATCTGATCAGATGGCACGCTTGTTCATGTACAATGTGTTGAAGTACCATGGTATGCCACAATCGATTATCAGTGATCGTGATCCTCGCATGACCAGTTTGTTCTGGAGAGGATTGTTTGAGAACATGGGCACCACGCTCAAGTTCTCGTCTTCGTTTCATCCACAAACTGATGGACAGTCAAAAGAGGCTAATTCTATTGTCTTAGATCTGCTGAAATGCTATGTGTCAGATAATAAGGCCAAGTGGGAATAGTGTTTGCCTATGCTTGAGTATGCGTACAATAATACGGTGCATTCGTCTACTGGCAAAGCACTTTTGAGATTGTTGAAGGCGGCAAAAAGGTTCCTCCCATTCTGCATACAAAGGACAAGATCTTTGAGGCAGATCGATATGTTGAGAACATGGATGAGATGTATAAGAAGATTAAAGTTGCCTTGGAGAAGACTCGGGCAAAGCAGAAAAAGGCTGCTGATCGTCACCGTTGTGAATTGTTGTTATCACGTGGTGATTGGGTTCTGTGAAGGTTCGAAAAGGCAAGGTTAAAGAAGATGAAGGGCAAGGAACGGTTGTTTCCTAAGCTCAACATGCGTTACTATGGGCCTTTTTAAGTGCTTGACAAGATCAGCGATGTGGCTTACAGGCTGAAATTGCCTGATGCGTGGAAGATTCATAATGCGTTTCACGTGAGTCTTCTAAGACCCTTCGTAGGTGATGTGCTAGAAGATATGCCAGATGAGCATCAGCAAGAAGTTGAGGAACTTGATGAGATCTTGGTACCTGAGCAAGTTTTGGCACATAAGGACAGAAAAGTTATAGGACAAGTTGCAAGACGCTATTTGGTGAAGTTCAAGAACTATCCGCCTATGGATGCAAAGTGGATGGAAGAGCATGAAGTGTCAGAGTCACCAAATGTATTGCAGCTTTACCTTGAAGCCTTTGTGTTACAGCCTACTTATGCCCCAATCCAACGTGTGCAAAGGAGGGGTAATGATAGAGCTAGTACATCAAATGTACATATGAATTCAGTGTAATAGATGGAAATGACAAAAGTATGAAGGCCTCATTAAGTCATTTGTATCTATGTGTTATGACCTTTCTTGCGGATACATGCGATGATAAAAGAGTGTTGATAGCACAAGATCATCAGTGGCATGTATTTATGGTATGCAATCGAGGACGTTTGCGATTTCAAGAGGGGGGTATGTCACGGGGACGTGGCAACTGTTAACTATGTCACGAGGACGTGGCAACTGTTAACTATGTCACGAGGACGTGGCAACTGCTAACTTTAGTTGTTGGTTTCTTTCCAAGGGGTTTTGTTTTATTTTTGAGACCCTCTTCTTGAAGTAGCAAACAGTCGGACATTGTATGGCCAATGTGAACTGTAGTTTCACCCGTAGATGGGTAGTGGTCGGCACTGGAATTCGTATGGTAAGAGGATGTCTAGGCTCAAAGCAAGATCATATAGGTCCCCTCCCGTCGCACTTAGCAAGCTGGTGGATACTAGGAAGTGAACTCAATAAAGGCCTAAAGTCAAGGTGTGACTACCAACAGAAAAGTATCCGACAGTTGGGCCACATTGCACTTTTGGATGCGGTCCCAATGAGGATTGATGGTCAGATGACCACAGGGAGCCCAACGGAATCATTTCCTAAAATTTAGGGAACTGCTATTTTGGGCCACGAAATGTGTTCGTGTCATTACCTCCGGTATTAACTAGGGGAACACTTTACAACTTTGCCGCGAGGTCAACTAAGCGACCAATCGGGAGATTTTTAAGCGACAGACCCGAAACGGGAAATGGTCTGCAAATGCACCAAGTGGCACACTCTTGTGCACTTTCCTCATGCAAGAAGAATTGACGCTGAATTTCATGCTGGGAGAGGCCTCATTTGCAAACTGTCACAGGTTAAGAGCTATGGAGTGCTTCCTTTCCCTCCTATGTACAGTGCGGTGCCAGGAGTGATGCCCTGCACGCTACGCACTACGCACTGCTCTCTCTCTCTCCCCTATGAGCAGTATGTTATGCCCCTCTAGTGGGCTTTTCATTTGACCAATGTACAATTATGTGGGTTCATGCGCGATTGCTGAGGCAAGAGCTTCTTGCACAGGTACTGGATTAGCTAGCGGCTAATCCCCTGCAGGTACAGGTGAATTCGGAGAGGTTTCACGTGAGAAATCTCGTCCGATTCAAAGGGCAAGTAGCCCTACAGGCGCGGGAGCTCGAGGTCTTGCTACAGATGCGACCGGCACGCGAAACGGAGCCCAAAACAGGGAATTACAGCCTGCTGTGTATTTTTGCAGGTTTAGGGTTTCGGCCCTAAACGGACCCTAATACCCCCAGGAGGTTCGGGGACGCGAGGGGACCGCTGTACAGGTGATCTGGCGCATTTTCGGGGCAGAAAACAGAGAATTCAGCGTGCTGCAGATTCTCGCCAGCTTTTGCAAAGTGTCTGTATGCGTCAAGAAAGTCATCTATTGCGTGGGGATACTGACTGTGAAGCGTCCTAGTACAGTTATGTTGCCGAAATCGGGCCAGAACAGGTGTTTCTTAGCCTTGATTGTGCGGGGCAGCTCGTAGGAGATCACAGGTTTTATTCCCTTTGTTAAAGAATAAAGAAATACCGAAAGGGGCGCCAAATTTGGGTCCTACAGGTTGTCGGCGTATGCTCGGAGCATTCTAGCTCCCGAGCTGTGTGTGTACTTAGGTGTTAATCCCCGTTACAGGTTACCTTTGCAAAGTACTCTGTCTGTGTCTAAAGTAAAGAATTTCGGGTGAAAGCCAACGCCTACCGCCCCACGGGTCGGTTTCACCATCTCCTCGTTGGGGTCTGTTACTTCAGCAGCCAATCGAGCCTGCCCTCGGCCATTCCCTCAACAAGTAATGAGACAGAGGTTGGCAGAGGAAGAGCAGCCCCCAGACGGACCTCTGGAGGAGAGGTTACTAGATAAAGATCGAGAGAAGGTGCGAGGGCAATTGGACAAAGGGACAGAGGAGGACCAGCAATCGATGGCAGCCTAGGAGCAACATGAGTTGCCCTAGGATAGGCCAGTTCGACAGACTCTGGATCTCTTGAAGATTCTGTCCTTTCACAGTAGGCATTGTTTAGGAGGAGCAACAGAGTGAATCTTTGTAGTTTAGAGAGGATTTTGACTATTCAGCAGGCTTCGCATCTCTAACAAATGACCTGGTTTCTGAGATCTTGCTTGCTCAGTTTCTTTGAGGAGTGGGCTACTATGTGTCGATATGTTTTTCTTGCAATTGCCAGGGACACGTCACATTTTCCTTAGTCCACAGAGAGCTCCCATGATCAGATTTAGAGTTCAAGTTTTACATGATGATTCCCTTTGGACGAAGGAGTCTGCGTATGATACCATACAGGAGCAGACCATGGTTGAGGCCAATTAGTTTATGGATATGAGACAATTTGTAGATTTGTTTAGAGAGGCCTTAGGGAAGGTGGTTTTGTGAGAGAGAGATGTGCATCTTGGTACCTTCCCTTGGCTTTTGAGGTGGACAACGAGTGGGTCCCTCCTACGTCTCTTGCAGTTTGGTTATGCCATATATACACCTTTTTGGTACATCATTAGGAAATGCTTGAGTGGAAGTGGATGATTTTGGAGGCACGCCCCAGGGGTTTCACCGTCCCTTGGCTTTTATGAGTTGCAGGTGGATAGAGCTTCAAGCAGATTTGGGTAGACTTGATCGCAATTTAGATGGCTATCTTCACCACGTGATTGGCGTATCTTTATCCCTAGATGTTTCGTGTGGTTTGATTTGGGATTTCCCCCCCTCGTATACCTTCCAAGGTTTTTCCCATTTTCTTGTATATGGACCTATGGTCGATTCTATGTAATGCAAAGGGTCAAAGCTTTCATTGCGAGAGAGAGAGAGAGAGAGATGAGATGAGATGAAATGTTATATTAAACATCTTCAAAAGGCCAAAATGACCTATGAGACCAAACTGATACAATCTTGGTGGATCTAATCCCATGTTTGGGTACAAAAATATAAATGAAGTGAAAGTGAAGTAAAGTGAAAGACTAAAATCATCATCCTGATTATCATCATCAGTGTCCGAAGATGCTCGACATCGGGCATTGGTCGAGAAAGTACTACATCGATCGTTGTAGAGCTTCATCAATGTCCGCCTCTGTAAATAGTCGTATTCGGCGTCTCCCATATCGTGCTAGAATAGTCCTGATCCTTTGATGGAGCCTCCATCGATGTCATGGTCGCCCTCGTAGACGTGGGCGTCTAGCTCTCCCGAGCTCAATGGCTCTGTCCAATGTCGACTAATATATCTCTCGTATAAGTGCGCTCTGAAGTCTGTTGTGAAGCATGCTCATGTGGCTGTTGAGTCTTTGCTCTAAAGAAGTCAGTAATCTCCCTTTGTGAATGTCTCCCATTGCCTTATCTCCTCGAGGCTCTTCCTGTGTTTGCGTAGCTCTAGCAAAAACAACCCGAGGCATCTCTGATCCTGATATCTCATGACTCTAGCCAATGGTCCAAGCCCTCTCTGAATAGACAATGAAAGCGGCCTCATATCTCATAGTATACCGGACAATGACAAATGTGATGTAACTCTGTCTCTGGCTCTATATGACACAACTGGCATATCTTGGCCTCTGCTGGTACTCTCCTAAATTTGCCAGTCTCAATCTCTAGCTGATGCAATGATGTGCACGTCTGTCTGCCACAAATTGGTGACGTGGCACTTCCTCCGGACACTCACACAGGCTGGCAACAGGGTACATGCCAGGATGACGTGGCGGCAGACTGACGTGGCAGTACCGTACGGATGCTCCGTAAAATAGTTGACAAGCCGCACGGAAATCCTGCTTTTTGCACCGACTTGCTGACGTGGCAGAGCGGACGGATTTTTGGAAATTACGCTGGCTGAATTGGCAGCTGTTGGGGATAGTTGCTTTATATTTAAAAGCTTTTCACTTACTGCTTTTGGGGCTCTGCTTTTGGGCATCCCTTGTACCAATAAATAAGTGGGCAGGGCCTCACTTCTCAGAGCATCTAGACATAGAGTCTGAGAGTGAGCACCTACCCACTCCCTTGTACTTTGAACACAGATTAATACAAAAAGAAATACCGAAAGGGGCGCAAGTCTTTGGGGCCAATATCTGTAGGCACGGAACTACGCCGGGCCGTGTCGACTCAAGTTTGAATTGTGAACTGTTTTGAAGTGAATCTCTGCTGTGTCGCGGTAGAATCTTTACTTGGGATGTCCAAGTTTGTTACAATGGTATCAGAGCACAGAAAGATTCTTCTTCTACGGAGGATCCGATCCTTTTTGCAACGCACAGCTTTTGGGAAAGAATCTTTGTGTCTCGACCCCGGACTTATTAGCCACTCACACCCTTCATACATCACGCATGGGGCGTAGCTCCCGTCTTCATCACTCTGTCTTACAGGGCATAAAGCCATAAAGAATCCCAGATTACACGGGTTCTCGTGAAGAATCTGACAGAGATGACACCTTTCAGTGGGAAGGCAAAGCAAAGTTGAAAATCTGGCGCGGGAACTGAAGAAAAGAATGAAGATTTGGGCAAATTTTTTTTGGACAAGTTTGCGAGAAAGGAGTACAAACGTCAACTGCAGATTGGCATATGTGTGAACAATTGATTAAGTACTGTAGGGACCCGAGATTGGCGAAACACTTGAAGAATTACCCGATTGATAAGATTTACTTGAGATGGCATGTGGCCATCGCTTCTCCTCTCAGGTAGGGAGGAAAGCCAAAAAGATAGACGAGTGCAGAAAAGCGGAACCTGTACTCGCAGAAAAGCACTCCATAAAAGAAGCACTTCTACAGAGCCAACCAATATGACTTCCTCGAAGACGAGCAAGAAAACAAAAGAATTTAAAGAAGGTGAACAGTCGATTAGATTTGAATCCTTTTCTGGGTTTCGAGATGCTCGAACATGGTGGTCCACTCTTCTTGTGTGGAAGGATGCTCCAGTTACATGGTTGAAATTCAAAAGGCTCTTTCTTGTGACTGACTCGGGAGTACGGATGAGATATACGAACCGCTTGGAATCATCTTCGGATGACCAAGGGAGATTCTTTGGACGCTTATTGCGACAGATTTTGGAGCTCTTTTCTACCGGCCTCTTCATTTAAGGTCTCGTTTAAAAAACAGATTGAGCGATTTTGCTGCGGACTTCCTACAGAGATCCGAGACTACTACTTGGAACAAAAGTCAAATACTATTCAAGAATTGATGGGTCATGCGAAACTGGGTTTTGCAATACATTCGGGAAATTTGACTTACCCCATTGATGAGATCGTGACTCAGAGCACCCAACAGACCTCTCACAATGAAAGTAGAAAGAGAGAGAGTTCCCAGGACAAAGAAAAGAAAGATACACGTCCCTGACAGACTCTTAGAGAAAGGGCTATCCATCTCAAAGAGTGGAAGTGTTTTGGTTGCGGGGAATTTGGACACATCTCTGCAAAGTGCCCCAAAAAGGCACAACAAGAACAGACTGAAGACATGCCAGAGAGTTCTAGAGCAGCAAAGGAATGTGGCAAAAAAGGAAGATGAAAGCAGAACTGGTACCACATTGCGTGGGGCCCGAACCGAATCAGATGAACGGAAGTACACAACTTTGCCGAACTTAGGGCAAAGTGAAAGATCAGGAAGCCCTCATTTTCTTTGATGACGAGCTAAAGCCAACTTCTTTTCACTTGAATTGGCGGCTCGATTTGGAATTACGCCTGATAGGTTGAGGCCACAGGCGGAGGTAATTCTAGCGGCACCCGGACGGGATGTTGCCATTACACCAGTCATTGGCAAACTTCGTTTGCAATGTCAGGGGTATTTAGGGCACAAGGACTTCTACGTAATGCCCTTGGTACCACAAGAACAACGCTGTGGTTAACTATCGAGCTGAGAAAGCGACTTTGACAAATGAAGGGCAAAGAGATTGTACTTGATGAAATTCAGTTTCTTTACTGGATTTCCTGGAGAGAACTGAATGATGATTGAAGGTCGAATATGTTTTGACCTCGAAAAAGAACGCCAAGATTTTTCTCCAACTCATGCCGATTGCTTTTCTGAGGGCCTGCCAGGCGAGTTGCCACCAGCTCGTCTTGAGGATCATACCATTAATTTGATATCTGGAAGCACACCATCAAACCGGCCACCTTACCATGTGAGTCGAGCCCAGAATGAAGAGATTATGAACCAAGTGAAAGACCTCTTGAAGAAGGGTCTTATCCAGCCAAGTTCTTCACCTTACTGCTCTCCGATGTTGGTTTTGAAGAAAGATGGATCTTGGAGAATGTGCATTGATTATAGAGCTCTCAATAAAATCACCATCGAGAACAGATTTCCGATTCCGAGGATTAATGATATTCTTGACCGACTACAGGGATCCTCTTGTTTTAGCAGGATCGATTTGAAAAGCGGATATCATCAGATCGGAATCGTGTTGGGAGATATCTACAACACAGCTTTTTGGATGACCTTCAGTTTATATGAATTTTTGGTGATGCCTTTTGGCCTTACCAATGCTCCAGCGACCTTTAATCGAATGATGGATAGGATTTTCAGAGAGTACATATCTTTTGTTGGCACTCTCTTTGATGACATTATAGTCTTCTCCAAGGATGAGGCAGACCATAGCGAACATCTGCTACAGGTCTTTCAGGCATCGCGAGATCACAAGCTGGTGATCAATGCCTAGAAGAGTATATTTTTTTAATTAGAGATACACTTTTTGGGACACGTCGTCTTAGCAGCAGGAGTACAGATGGACCCGGCCAAGATTGAGACTGTACGTGATTGGCCCGATTTGAAGAATGTCCATGAAGTTAGAAGCTTCTTGGGCTTATGTTCTTACTACCGGCGGTTCATTAGAAAATTTGCAGAGGTTGCTTCCCCTTTGCATATCTTGACACAGAAAGGAGTCTCTTTCTTCTAGGGACTCATAGAGGTGACTGCCTTTCAGACTTTGAAAGAGAAATTGACTACAGGACCAGTTTTGACTTTGCCGGATTTGCAAAAGTCATTCAAAGTATATTGTGATGCTTGTGGTCGTAGTCTGGGTGCGGTCTTACTGCAAGAAGGCCATGTCATTGCCTATGAGAGCCGATTGTTTTCAAGGCCGGAATTGACAACACAGATTTATGAGAAAGAGCGTTTGGCGGTTATCCATGCTCTTACTTAGTGGCGACATTACCTACTCGGAGCCGATTTTACGGTCTCCACTGATCATCAGAGTTTACGCTAGAAGCAGCTTTCAAAAAAACAGATGCGGTGGGCTAACATCTTGTCACAATTTCACTTCTAGATTGTCCATGTACAGGGACAAAAGAACTTGGTGGCAGATGCTTTGTCCCGGAAGCCGTTAGTCTTGGCTATTTCCGCGTTTCATCATAGAAGCTTCGAGGACATGGTCGATCAGTACGCCACGGATCCAGATTTTTCGGATGTATTCACACGAAGAATGGGGAGGTAGTAGCGGGATATTCCATACGGGATGGCTACTTGAGGAAGAAAACGATGTTGTGTGTTACACAGCTGTTGAGGGAAAAGGTTCTAACCGAATGCCACTGTCCACCTTTTACGGGTCACCGCGGCATTGACACCACCTTGAAAGGTGTGGAGCGTTGCTTCTTTTGACCGAGACTCAAGACGGACGTGGACGATTTTGTACGCAATTGCTTGGTATGCCAGAAGGTTTAGTTTGACAGGCATAAAACACAGGGATTGTTACAACCTTTACCCATTTCCACCCGACCCTGAGAAAGTATTGCTATGGATTTCATTTTTGACCTCCCGAAGACATAGAGTGCGCACGATGGTATCTGTACTGTTATTGACAGATTTAGCAAGCAAGCTCATTTCATTCCAGTGAAGAAAACAGTCAAGCCGGATCATTTAGCAAGATTGTTCATTGGCCAGATATTCAGATTGCATGGCATTCCTGAGACAATAGTCTCTGATAGAGATCCTTGATTCACGAGTTTGTTTTGGAAGGCTATTTGGGAGAACATTGGCACACGGTTGCAGTTCTCGTAATCTTTCCACCCACAGACAGATGGGCAATCTTAGATTGCAAATTTAGTTGTACTGGATTTATTGAAGTCTTACATTTCGGGATCAGAAGACTCAATGGAAAAAGTTTTTGTCTTTGGTGGAATTTGCTTATAACAACACGATTCACTCTTCGACGGGGAAGGCGCCATTTGAGATTATTGAAGGTGCTCCGAAGGTTCCACCCTTCCTAAGCACGAAAGGTAAGATTTTTGAAGCCGACCAGTACACGAGGGACTTGGACACTGCTTTTGCCAAGGTCCGGGAGGCTTTAGAGAAATCTCAGGAAAGACACAAAAAGGCAGCAGATCGACACCGTCGCGATTGGGTGCTTTTACGTTTTGAGAAGGCACGCCTGAGAAAGAAAAAGGGAAAGAGCGGCTTTTTCCAAAGCTTAGCATGAGATACTATGGACCTTTCCAGATAAAAGAAAAGATAAATGATGTCTCCTTTAGACTGAACCTGCCCGATACTTGGAGAATTTACAATGCTTTTCATGTAAGTCTCTTGAAACCTTTTAAAGGCGATGTGCCCGATGATGGGGAGCCAGATGAGCAACCCGAAGTGGAGGAAAGCGAGGAGATACTCGTTCCAAAACAGATACTGGCACATAAAGATAGAAAGATTAAAGGTAAAGTGATTAAGCAGTTCTTGGTTAAATTCAAGAACTATCCTGCACTAGATGCGAAGTGGATGGAGGAGGAGGACCTAGCAGATACTCCTCAGATTGCGGAACTTTACCTTGAATCATTCGGTTTAGCATAGTCTACTCCGATAGAACCCCGATTTCAGCATGGGCAAACCTAGTATAGCGGGTTTGCACAAGAGGGGAGTCACTCCGCTTCTTGGTCAACAGATTGCCCTGATTTTGATATAGAGTCAATGATGTCCCTTTGGGTTTTGGGGATATTGTTGGGTTGACAGTATTCTGTTGTATGACTTTATGAACTGGAATTCCAAAAAATGATACTGATTGATTTGTACTTGACTTGTATGAGTGCAGGAATTGATAGACGAAATGATGCAGCATTTTGGTCTCATGTAGACATGATTGCAATATGGATTAGTTAATCGGGCATCTGTGAGGTCTCGACTGGATCTAGATGCGATTGCTAAATACGTTGCCGATTAATCATGGTCTAAGATTTGGAATGATATTTGAATGTGATTTGTCATGTGATGTCTTGTGATGTCAAGTGATGTCCTGTGATGTGAGTGTCGATTGGTACATGTGCTAGATGTGTTGTTCCTAGTGCGTCAGTACTAACAGTCAGTGTCTGCTAAGACAGTTTATGGCCTTTGTCTGTTTTGCAGGCGTAATTGAGGGCGATTACAATGCTTTCAAGAGGGGGTATGTCACAAACTGGTGACGTGGCACTACCCCCGGACACACTCACATAGGCTGGGAGCAGGGTATAGGCCCGCAAAACGTGGTGGCAGGCTGACGTGGCAGTACCGTACGGATGCTTCGTAAAATCCATTGACAGGCCGTACAGAAATCCCGCTTTTTGCGCTGACTTGTTGACATGGCAAAGCGTACGGATTTTCAAAAATTACATTGGTTAAAATTGGCAGCTTTTGGGGATAGTTGCTTTATTTTTGAAAGCTTTTTACTTACTGCTTTTGGGGCTCTGCTTTTGGGCATCCCTTGTACCAATAAATAAGTGGGCAGGGCCTCACTTCTTAGAGCATCTGGACGCATAGTCTGAGAGTGAGCACCTACCCACTGCCTTGTACTTTGAACACAGATTAATACAAAAAGAAATACCGAAAGGTGCGCCATCTTTGGGGCCAATATCTTTAGGCATGGAACTACGCCGGACCGTGTCGACTCAAGTATGAATTGTGAACTGTTTTGAAGTGAATCTCTGTTGTGTGGCGGTAGAATCTTGACTTGGGGTGTCCAAGTTTGTTACACTGACCAATAGCACATCGTATCCCATAGGATAAATGAGTGTCCATATGGGCCGGTCTGATCACATATTCATCATGTGTTAGTTGGAGAAGATGCTCTCTATAGAAAGCCATCTTCGTACCCAACTCTTGTGTCGGCTGTATCCATGTGCTCCTGGTATCTAGTTGAATCAAATCCTGACGTTTGAGTCTAGTGATCTATGTCCGTGTGAGAGATAGGGAGGGTGCATTCAAGGAGTATTGGAACGGAGGCAGTCCATCCATGTTGAAGCCATGGGACTGAAACCATGATGTCATCTGTCCATACCAGCATGCTGGGTCCACCTGCAGCGCTAGCTGTCGTGATGACTGAAGGGCTAGGTCCCATAAATTATGCATGAAGGATATTGATCTAGTAAGGGCCTCGACCACGAGTTTGATTTCCAGGTTTCAAACGTAGCAAATGCATCCTCTAGTCTCTTTTGCATCACGCATTCCATTACATTCACTTCTACCCTCACAATCGTCTCCATTTATGCTTTTTGTAAGTCTCCACATTTGCATACATCTCTTTTTCAATGTCACCCCTCAAAAGGCTCAGCTCCGACCTGTACCTTCTCATACATTAAGTCATCTTTGACTCTAGACAACTTCTTTGCTCTCATTGAACCTGGCAATAGTGCGCTCTCTCGAAACCTCCACCCAAATGTCGCTTTCGATTTAGGTGGGGATTCATAAATATCCTCGTTCTCGAGATGAGCTGATTGGTCCATGCTCAGAACCTGCTCACTGCTAGCAGGTTGCTCCTACGTATGTGGTTCCCCTCTTTTCCTGCACGTTGATGCCCTTGCGCAGGATCGCCCTCAGCCTGTACGAATCCTGCTTCAGTCTCCTCCCCTTGTGGCTGCAAGTTTGCTGCTCACTGGTTCTCTTCGCAAGAGGTCACGCACAGTAGAGAGAGAAGAAGAAGAAGAAGAGAATTTTAACGTCGTAGGAAGCTATCCCAAGAGACCTCAAAGATCTATCTGACGAGAGTTGAACCCAAGACCTGTTATTCAAGAGGGAAATGGAATAACCAATCTACCACACTTGGGTGATAGAAAGGTTATACCATTTTCCTCTTCTTATTAACACACTCACACACCCACCCACACACTCGAGAAGAAGAGACTTTTAACGTTGTAGGAAGCTATCCTAGAGACCTCAAAGATCTATCCGACGAGAGTTGAACCCAAGACCTGTTATGAGAGAGAGAGAGAGAGAGAGAGAGAGAGAGAGAGAGAGAGAGAGAGAGAGAGAGAGAGAGAGAGAGAGAGAGAGAGAGAGAGATGAAATGAAATGCTATATTAACGTCTTCAAAAGGCCAAAGTGACCTATGAGACCAGAAAGTTACAATGTGGTGGGTCTGATACAAAGTCAGAGTAACAAGATGACAAAATGATAGAATGACAAAATGACAAAATAAATACTATGGAATCCTAAACTGCTAGGTGTGAACTAAGCAGCTAAGCAGCTAGCTGGGATAGCTAGATTACAAGAGATCCAGCATTGGTCGCTGGCGGATCTCATCAATCTCCTCGATGGTTAGTAGTTTGACCGGGTGTCGTGCATGTCGAGCCAAAGTGATTCGAATCCTTTGATGCAGCCTCCGTCGATGCTGTGTAGTCCTTTGCACAGCCGTGGGCGTCTGGATCTCCCCAGCTCAGTCGCTCGGTCGATTAGTGTGCCTCTGGTGTGAGGCAACGAGCTCTACTATGGTAGTAACTCCTCCGGATGTCCAGTGGTGGCAGCTCTAAAGAAGTCTGTGATCTGTCTCTGAGACTGGCTAGCCTCTCCTCTCATGAGGCTCTCTTTGTGTCTGCGTAGCTCGAGCAAAAACAAACCCAGGCATCTCTGATCCTCGTACCGCATGACTCTAGAGAATGGTCCAAAGCCCTCTCTGAACAAGCAATGGAAGCGGCCTCGTATCTCGTAGTAGACGGGGCAGTGGCATGTGTAGTACAACTCTGTCAGGCTCGATGTCACACAGGGGGCATGTCCTGGCCTCTGCTGGTACTCCGCTGTATCTCCCAGTCTCGATCCGCACCTGGTGTGAACTTTGAAGATGTGTGTATCTGGCCAATAGCACATCGTATCCCATGAGACAAGTGGGTGTCCATGTATCTCGGCCTCGTCACAAAACCATCCTCCATAAGCTGGAGGAGATGCTCTGTAGAAAGCCATCTTCGTGCCTAGCTCCTGTGCTGGCTGTATCCATGTCCTCTTGGTGTCTAGGTGAGTCAAGTCCTGGCGGATGAGTGTGGCCTGTCCCCCCATCCATCACTGTGGCCTGTCCTCCCGTGATGATCCAGTGAGGGTCCCCAAATTTCAGCTCCATAAAGCAATGCAGAAGCCACCAAAGTGTCAAAGAGCCAGAGCTTCGTCCGAGGCTCCTGAAACTGAACCCGTGAACACATCCTTTCCAATCTACCCAATGTTGCATGGGCTCTTGTCAATCTAGTCTCTGCTGCCCTCCTCAATGAAAATGCTGGCCCACTAAAAACTACTCCAAGGTAAGTGTAAGCATCTGTATACTCCACCGTCTCTTGGCCGTATGCGAATGCGGGCCCTGACCTCCTGATCCACTGTGGGGTGGTATTAAATACCATGACCTTGGTTTTATCAAGGTTGACAGACAAACCACTTTCCTGGGCAAACCTATGCAAAGCATCCAAGTGACATTGCATCCCCTCTGAAGAGTCGGAGATCAACACAATATCATAAGCATATAACAATAGTGGAATCCAAGTCCTTGCCAGCTGTGCACCTCTATCACCATCTCTCTTAATGTAGTCAGAAACCTCATCCACATACATACCAAATAGAGTAGGAGAGAGCGGGCAGCCCTACTCACCCCAATAGTGGAGTAAACCGGTGTGGATAGACCCTCTGAGGTGCGTACATGCCCCACTACTGACTTGTATAATGCCATGACCCCCCCAAATGAGCTCTGTGGGTACTCCCATCTGCTGTAATCTGCGCATCAATCTAGCTCTGGGCATTGTGACAAATGCTTTGCGGAAATCCACAAAGCTACAATAGATCCGTCTCCCACGCGATCTGCCCTCCTCAATGATGGCTCTGAGTGTCAAGATATGGTCAAGAGTAGAAAAACCCCTCCTGAAACCTGCCTGCTCTGTTGCGCGTATCCCCTCCCTCTCTGTCCATCTACTCAGCTGCTGCCCAAGAATAGATGCGTACAACCATGCCAATGTGTGTCCAATCATGATAGTGCGATAATTCCCAGGCTCCATAGGGTCTCCCGACTTGAAGATAGGTACAATAGTAGATGGGCTCCAAGTATCAGGCAAACCCTCACACATGGCACGGTTAAACAGGACTGCTAGAAGCTCTGCTAGTAAATCTCTGGCATGCGTGAAATGCTCAGCCACTAAGCCATCATGATCATATGCTCTCCCAGTCCTCATCCTGTCAATGGCCTTCCTCACCATCTCAGTGGTGAAAAAAGCACGTGTGTGGGCATGGATCAGGGGGGTCGAGAAGGGGGGGACTGCTCAGGAATTGTGTACAGAGATGATGCATACTGCCCCAGGCCTCTGTAGAAGTGATGGCAGGGGGGGAGGAGTGCTCATGAAAGAGCCGCCATGCCTCACGTGAGTCCTGACTCAAGAATAGCTGGTATAATCCTGCTCTAGGCGAGCCAAAAATGCCCTCTTCTTCCGCCGCACTAGGCATCGGAAGTCAATCTGTGACTGTCTGTGAGTGATGTCTCCCAAAAGCACCTCCCTCTGAAGTCTAGCTCGTGTCCTGGCATTCCTCATCATACCAACTGTTTTGGGGCATGCTCCCCGAACGGCGTCTTTGCTCAGGCTGGGTATGTGGGTATGCCTCTGTTGCTGCATCATGTAGTGTCTGTGTCAGTATAGTAGTAAGCTCCTCCAGAGGTCGCCCTGGCTCCTCTGTGCACAGGCGTCTGTAGATCCCATCTATGTATACAGAGTCAGTCTCCCGCGTGAAGGTGTAGCGAGTAGGGGCTGCTGCTCGTAGCCTGTGTGCTACACTAAATTGAAAAGAGATGGTCAACGACACAAGAGCATGGTCCACTACCACACCAACAGGTCTGGGTCCAACCTTGAGATCCTGGATACTAGAGATGAGGCTCGAGTGTGCCATGACATAACCCACTGTGTTGGCTCCATGTCTGTGTGGAAAGCATGTAAAACCCCCCGCAGCGGGAAATCTCTGTAGGGCGATTCAAGATGGCCAATCCATGTGCAGTCCCCATGTCTATCAAGTGTCGTCCATACTCAGTGTGTTCTCCATCCTGTGATAGTCTGGATAGGCCCGTCTTTGCAACGTCCAGCTCTCTCAGCATCTCCTCTGAAGTATCATAAAATACCGTCTGATGATGGGTAGTCCTAGCATTGAAATCCCCTAGAATGATGATGTCACCATCTCTAGAGAACTCCCATATGTCATCATCCAAAATAGAAAAGGGGGACTGTCCTCTGGGTGGTGCATAAACTGACGTACTTGGGGGAAGTAGCAAATAGCAATGAAAAGATATCTGCCTGTCTCTGCTCTCAATCTCACCCACATGTACCTAGCTTGCTCATTCCTGCGGGGTATATGTATCAATGGCTTCAACTCCTCCCTGAATAACACTGCCACTCCTCCTGAGCCCCGCCCTTTGTGCTCTGATCGTGTCTCTTGTCTACAGGCTGTCTCCCATCTATATCCACTAATGTGAGGCATAGATTGCCCAGGGGCCTGATGTGTCTCAAAGTAGAAGACGATGTCTCTTCCCGTAAAACTATCCTCAAAAGCACCCACATCAAGGCGCCTAAATCCATTACAATTCCAGGTGGCAACTTTGAGTGTGGTCCCATTGGTCTCGGACCGTCATGTGGAGCGCCGCCCTACAATCACCACCCGGTCATCTCTGTAGAAGGCCGTCTTTCCCTTCTCCCTTGCCGCTTGAATCTCTGGCATTACCTCTCTCATATGCGCAAGCTGTGTGAGAGTGAGGTCATCTCCAAGGAATATGCCCGTTTTCTTTAGTGTAGGGCGCTTCTTCAAGAAGTCCTTTGCCTCCATGGATGGGAAACGGATGATTAAAGCTCTCTCTTTTGAAGTCTTCCCATTGCCTTGTGTCTTCTTCCCTACCCTCCATGCCTTTGTATGAGTAGCCTCACTACCCATCATGCGGAGAAGTTCTTCGACTTCCCCTTCCACATCATCTCGGTCTTTTAGACCGGTTACTCTTATACGCAAGGCTCTAGTTGTCCTTCGCTACTCTTCTTCTAGAGTCATGTTGATGATTGTACGAGTGGGACGGATGTGGTTTCTTTCCCTTTCCCTTTCTTAGCGACTTCTATCCATTTCTCGGCCTCATCCGCCTTCTTCTACGTCTTCGTGATCACATCCATCCACGAAGACGTCTTTACCACCTTCTGTTTCTCCTCCTCGTTGATCATCCGTACCTGCTCCTTGATAACCTTGATTTCCTCTATCACCGAGGGCTGGAATTTCCCTTCCTCCAGTCCACTGCTTACTCTATCCGTAAGCTCTCGCTTGAGGGCTGTGACCTCTTCTCTAAGTGCTTGTGAATCCGCCTTAAGTGCTTGTAGCTCTGCGTGCAAGTCCTCTTTCTCCTTCTTCCATTGCGCGCCTTCTTTGAGAAACATTTGAAGAAGGTTGACCTTCTCTTTCCACCATCCCTCCGTCTCTGCTTTCCATTCTTTCATCTCCCTTTCCATTTGTGTTATCCGCTTGTTTGTAAGCACAAAGGTTGCCTTCGTATGGGGCTTACATACTGGTGAAACGATCATGGCCTCCACTGGCGAAGGGCTCATGGCCTCCATCAAAAACAAAACCAAAAACAAAACCACAGTCTGCACTTCTGCAAGAGAGGCCAACCCGCTATATCCACACTACGCATACATCCATGTCCCGCATAATATATACGTATGTTTCCTCATGTCAATCATACATTTTCCTTTTCTACTAATTTCATGCTGTTCTGTAATTCCCTGCTCATGAAAATTTTGAGAATTCTTGAAAAAGTATTTTTGTACTTGCAGGTCTGAAGAATGCAGGATTTTGAAAATTCAAAAATTCCAAAACTGTGAAATTTCTTCCTGGATTTCTGCAGGTCTGCCGAGTGTATGCACCTGCGGGCGGGGGGGGGGGGGGGGGGGGGGGGGGCTGGGCGCGCTGTCACAGCAGCAGGCGGGGGGGAGAGGATGCGCAGCGAGAGGGTGCAGCGAGGGGGGGGTGGGGGGGGGGGGGGGGGGGGGGGGGGGGGGGGAGGTGCAGCAAGCTTTACGTGAGGTTGCAGTAGGCTACGCGAGGGTTACACGCGAAAGAGAGGTCTGGAGTTGGCTATAGGAGATTCTTTGGTGTAGTTTTTGGCCTCCACTCGAAGTCAGGGTGGGGTGTTTCTGCGTCAGCTCTCTATTACTTTCTTCCCTCACTCCCCTGCTCCTAGCTTTTGTTGTATCACCCATCTTTTGTAACTTTGCATCACTGGTAATTTTTCCCTATGGTTTGTAATCATTGAATATCTCAGGGGTTTTTCCACTATCAGATCCGTTATGGTATGTCTACAAGCTGATGTAATGCCTTCGGGCTTGTAATGTTGGTTACATAATACAAAAGGGTACCAAGCCCCACTTTTGCCCCAGAGAGAGAGAGAGAGAGAGAGAGAGAGAGAGAGAGAGAGAGAGAGAGAGAGAGAGATGAAATGTTATATTAACGTCTTCAAAAGGCCAAAATGACCGATGAGATCAATCTGTTACAAAATGGTGAATCTAATACCATGCCTGGGTACAAAAGAACTAGATACTACTACTAGAATCCATCCTGATCTGCACTCTGGGGAGAGAGAGAGAGAGAGAGAGAGAGAGAGAGAGAGAGAGAGAGAGAGAGAGAGAGAGAGCTCTTCTCTTTTGTCTATGTAGGTGAAGAGAAACAAAACATTGAAATCAAGTTGAAAACTTGCGGTAGTCAATCTCACAATGGCCCAGTTATCTTGATTGTCAATACCTGTTCGAGCAGGGACTTCACAGAAAATGTTGTTGGAGTTTGCTTTGTTGGTCAGGATGTGACAAGACAGAAAGTGGTTATGGATAAATTCACGCGCATTCAGGGTGACTATAAAACCATAGTACAGAACCCAAACCCTTTGATACCTCCTATTTTTGGCGCTGATGAGTTTGGCTATTGCATTGAATGGAACCCAGCCATGGAGAAGCTATCAGGCTGGAAAAGGGATGAAGTTATAGGGCGAATGATGATAGGTGAAGTTTTTGGGGCTGAACTTACTTGCTGCAGACTTCGTGGTCAGGATGCCCTAACCAAGTTCATGATAGTGCTCAACACAGCAATGGCCGGGAATGACGCAGACAAGTTTCCTTTTGGATTTTTTGATCGAACTGACAGATATGTGGAGGCACTCTTGATTGCTCACAAAAGAACAGATGCCGATGGGGCAGTAAGAGGGGTATTTTGCTTTCTACACACGGCCAGTTCAGAGTTGCAGCAGGCTCTACAGGTTCAGAAGCAGTCTGCAAGTATTGCTTTGGAAAGGCTGAAAGAAGTAGCGTACATGAAGCAAGAGATTAGAAACCCGCTATATGGTATCATTTTTACCCGAAAGCTGATGGAGAGCATGAATCTCTCAGAGGAACAGAAGCAGGTCTTAGAGACAAGTGCTCTCTGTGAGAGGCAGTTGCAAAAGATTTTGGATGAGGACAATTTTGAGAAACTTGATCAAGGGTATGTGTATCCTTTGTGTAATGCTCAATTGCATTTTGATTTGTTGAACATAAAATGAGCTGTCTGAAGTTGAAGTTCAAGCATGGCATGGTTATGAAGTCAATCTTAAAGAAGGATTTGTTTGTTTTGAGAAGGTGCAAAGAGTTTTGGCTGTTCCTACTTGGGTCCAGCATTTTTGTTTGTTTTGAGAAGGTGCAGAGAGTTTTGACTGTTCCTACATTTGGCTGTTCCTACTTGGGTTCAGCATTTTTATATTCCTTGGCTTCCTTGTGGTCGTTCTTTCAAAGGACCTCTATAGGCTGGCAAAAAGCTGGTGTTTTTTTATGTTTCTTGAAGCTCAAGTGCAAAGCCATGATCTTCATAAATGAGTTATGGTAGAGAAATTGATCTCTTGGTTAGCAGAAACAGGACTGGCTGTTAATTGTTGCTTACTCAGGGTGATAGGAATTAGCAGCACACTTCTTGTTTTTAAATGTCTTCCTTCTCGTCCAGTTCTGCAAGGTTGTTTTTGGAAGTTTATCCATTCGCGATTGATGTAATGATAGATGACTAGATTACTCGTAAATAAAACGCAAATTTGCAGACACCCAGATTTGAGGGCATCGATCCTTCATCAATCTGGGATTCTGTAAGTCCATGGAAAAATTCTAGCACACAGGGATGTGTGCTTTTATACCCTATATGCTTCAGGCTCAAAGTTAGCATCCCCATTCACACTTCATTGAGTTTTCAAACTCCAGATCTATATCAGCTTCAACGGTCCTTTTTTAAAAGCGTAACTCCTTAACCTACCTAAACTGTTTTGGTGAAAAAATATTCATTACTCTCCTGGATACAAAGATAAAGGGCCAGGGGCTCCTATAATTGGAGATGGTTGTGTGGAGTGTCACGTGTGCATTGCACTTGAGCCATGTGGACAAGCTATGCTACAGGTTAGCTTCAGCCTTAGTCTAGTATAGTTTAGGGATCTAGCCTGGCACTGTGTGAGCCTCTAGAGGAGATGCATGTTCAGCCAGGTCAATAGTTGCATACCCTCACTTGTCATAAGTCATATAGGCATGTGAACAGTCAATCATAGATAATAAGTCATAAAAAGTCCCTTAAAAGTGGAGTTGTGGGGTTTATTATGCTGCTTGACCTACACTTTACAGCCTATGTAAGTGAGCATTGGCTCCCACTTGCAGATCAGAACACTGTACCCGTAGTATTCAGTACCATCAAGCGCCATCGTTTTCAGCTTACCATTGTTTTGCAGTTCCTTAGCGTCAGATTGTTATAGACGTGGACACCCCAAGCCAAAGATCTACATCTACACACGCGAAAAAACTGTAAACAAGTGAATAAGGAGAGAGAGAGAAGAGGAGAGTCAACAGGAAGCGGCAGAGTTCTGCTTCTAGATGCACTGGCCGGAAAGACTGGCACCCCCTTTGAATATTTTTTTATTTATTGCGGATCACAAAGTTACAACTCTCCGAGGGTCCAACTCTTCGAGACTCTGCGTCCAAATACTCTCCGAGAGTGGCCCGTGGAGTTCCTTATAAAGTGCTACAGGAAGTGCTAAAATCAGAGCCCCAAAGGCATCAAATCAAAAGCATTGGTCTCCAAAAACTGGTGCCCAAAAGCTGTCCTTGCCACGTCAGCACTCTTCCGCATTTTGCGGGCTGGGATGCCACGTCATCATGCTGCTGCAAATCGTCAGCAAGCCATGTCTTCAGCTTGGGTGGCGTGCCTTGAGTTATTAGGGTTTAGGCCGTTAGGTAGGGGTTATTTAAAAACCCTAATCGCCAACAATTCTTCCGGCTGCCACGTCACAAACTTGTGACATACCCCCCCTCTTGAAAGAATTGTAATCGCTCTCGATTATGCTTGCAAAACAGACAAAGGCTAAAAACTAGCTGAGTAGACACTGACTCTATGTACCCATGCACTAGACTGCACATATCAAGAAGATATCAGCCTCTGATCAATGACATTTTCGTTGAGGGTCCCAGATACAAACCATGATCATTGTAACATATTGAGCAATCACAATCCAGACTGTGCTGATCTTTTCTTGGATGTCTTGATCTACTAAATCTTGCTACGATATTCATATCTTTTCTCAGATTTCAAACAAACATGCTTGCGACCAGTACATTCATCACAGATCTAGGTGCATGAATGTTTGCACTTCGGTGTTCAGTATGACTAAGTGTTTGATTGGTGAATTGCATACTCTTAGCCATCTCATCCTTCCAGAACTCTTGATGCACTCACACAAGTATCTAGTCATCTCATTTAAATAGAAATCTCGATGCATTGGAATCACATTCATTTAGCCACCATATCCAGATCTCGCTGATCTGTAAGAGATGTCTAGATGCATGCAATTCATCAAATTATTCATCAGGCAAAATGCTGCAGATATCTCATCTTTCTTTAAGTTATTCTAACAATTGCACTCGCGTGGTCTTCTTTCTCTTCTTCTCATTGTGTGAACTATCAGAAGAGAACGAGGTCTCCTCCTCTGAATTGATATATTGCTTTCTGTGCTTTCCATACTTTTTCTTGGGTTTTCTTTTTTCTTGCTTTTCTTGGTCTTTCTTTGTTTCTTCCGCTTTTTCTCATCCTCGTTGGAACTAGAGGAAGAGGAAGTGTCGGAAGCGTTTGAAGACAAAGAAAACATCGGGGTCATCCTTGGAACAAACACGCTTTTTGGATCTGTTAGCCACCTCGAAAGTTGATTTTCGGCCCAAATAACTGGGTAATTCGCTGATTTGATTTTCTTCTGGTGCTTTGTGCTTTTTATCAAGTGAACAACCTTACATAGGCTAGTACCCAGTTCGACACGTACTATTGGGCACTGATGATGTTAGTGGGGATGTTGTGGTATTTAGTCAATACTATGCATGATGGAGCTGATCGTTATATTGTCTTGTGGGTGCCTAGCATAGGTCTATACCTTGCACTTTCTTTTAATGGTGAATCTGGGCTTATCTTGGATGCATCTAGGTATATTTTTTAGTTGTATAGTGGATATGCAGTCTTCACATTGTGAAGTTTTCGTCCGAGTTACAACCAGACGATGTTGTGCTAATTCTTTCTATCTTTTGTAATGTGTATGCCCTATCAACTTCCTCTTTTTAGTGCTAATTTTTCCGATCGAATACTTCTTTTAGTGCTAGGATTCATTATGGTTGAGTCTGCCCTTGATCTCTAGAGTCATGGCAGAAACTTAGTGCGCTGAACTTTGTGTTGATTTATGTTCGTGTGTGTGTGTTGGGAGCATGTGTTAGTACCTAGTTCTACGCCTGCTATTGGGCACTGACGACGTTAGTGGGGATGTCATGGTATTTAGTCTATACTGTGCATGTAAGCTGGTGGTTATATTGTCTTGTGGGTGACTACCATGGGTCTATACCTCGCACTTTCCTTAAGGTGAATCTGGGCTTATTTTGGATTCATCTAGGTATTTTTTTTGTAGACTTCACATTGTGAAGTTTGCGTTGAGTTACGACTAGTTGATATTGTGCGAATTCTTTCTATCTTTTGTGGTGCATATGCCCTATCAACTTCCTCATTTTTGTGCTAATGTTTCCAATTTAATGGTTCTTTAGTGCTAGGCTTCATTGTGGCTGAGTCTGCCCTCGATCTCTGGAGTAAGAAACTCAGTATGCTGAACTTTGTGTTGATGTATGCCCATGTGTGTGTTTTGTGTTTGGGAGCATATTTTAGTACCTAGTCTACACCCGCTATTGGGCACTGACGACGTTAGTGGGGATGTCGTGGTATTTAGTCAATACTATGCATGATGGAGCTGATGGTTATATTGTCTTGTGGGTGACTACCATGGGTCTATACCTTGCACTTTCCTTTAATCTGGGCTTATCTTGGATTCATCTAGGTATATCTGAAAGAGTGCATATGGTCTTTCGTCTATGTGGAGTAACATGCTAAAGTTGAAGATTCGGCCCTGTAATATTTCTTCTTCCATTAGCCGTCTGAAAGTGTGCATGTGGTTAAGGTGTTAAAAAGGCACAGAGAAATTTATGGCATAATCTAAAGCCTTTTCAGTCATGTTGCAAGGCCATAATAAAACATTAGAAAGTAGAGATTTTTGCCTCTCAAGGTTTCAAGTTTTCTCCTCTCAAGAGAAAGCACATCAATGCTCCCAAACAAACGTGACGTAAGTAGGCCAATTGTTATATATTTACATCTTCATTTCTGATTGCAAAGTCATTCTATCAGTGCTGTAGCTTTTGCATTGACTGCCGATTTTTAAAGCTATTTTGTGGAACCACTTCTTTTAAGCACTCAAAAAGCACTGCTTTGCGGTCCCTTTGAGCTAAGCCGGCAATGTTTTTCCAGAAGCATTGATCTGGAGACTCAGGAGTTCACAATGGGCACAGTAATGGATGCAGTGATTAGCCAAGCTATGATCAGATCTCGAGAGAAAGGCTTACAATTTGTTCGAGAAACACCTGTAGAGGTGAAAAACACCCGTCTGTTTGGGGATCAGCTACGGCTCCAGCAAGTACTTGCAGACTTCCTCACAACAGCTGTGAGGTTCACCTCATCATCTGATGGCTGGGTTGGCATTAGAGTAATACCCACCGTAAAGAATGTTGGAGACCCGCTTCACGTGGTCAGATTTGAATTCAGGTTTGCTTCTATTCGACACCACAATGTTTCGTGTTAATTATTATACTATCTCCATGGTTTGTGTGTTTTTTTTTGGCCTGCCGGTGGCAAAGGCCTTAGTGTTTGATTGACTTCTTTTAGCTTTGGAGATAAGGCAATGATGGTGATCTCTTAAATCATTGTTTTTCTTTTTATCACTGTTTGGTTCTCAACTGCTGACCCTTGAACTTCAGACCGAAGCTATTCATTAACCCCTCCACTCATTTCTTCAACAGCTCTCTCTCTCTCTCTCTCACACACGGATACATACCCACACACACACTACACACATACACGCATACACACAAGTACTCCCTCTCTTCCCCTTCTCCCCTCTTCTTCACAATATGAAGAGAGGGTAGTTACGAAGACAGCCATGTCTTCCCCCATCATCAAGACGCCGGCATCGACAATGAAGACAACGTTCATGCTCACGAACAAGAGGCTTGCACAATTGGAGAAGGACATGAAAGAATGGCGGATGGAGAGAGAGATATGGGAGGAGGAGAAAGCCACCCTCATCAAGCTATGGAACGAAGAGAAAGAGGACATGAGAGCGGAAATCCAAAATCTCAAAGAGGAGAAGGAGAGAAGGGAACGGGAGAACGGGAAGGAGAGGGAGAGATGGAGGAAAGAGCAAGAAGAGATGAAGGCACAAATCGATCTCCTTCATGCTTCCATCACATCCCTCACCCCCGAAGAAGGAGAGATTAAAGAGGAGGCTAAGGAAGCCCTCAAGGAGGAGATCACCAAAGCCCTCACCGCAAGCATTGAGGACAAATTAGAGGCCACCAAAGAAGGATGGGTCGAAGTGGTCAAAAAGAACATCAAGAAGGTTGCAAGAGAGGAAGCCCAAAAAGATGAGGTACTCATCGTACACACAACCATCGAGGAGGAGAAGATGCGACAAGCTCGCCGTCTCAATGTGCGAGTGACCGGCATCAAAGAAGAAGAAGGGTCTACACCCGAGAGCGATGGGAAAGCTTTATGCAAAAAAGTGGGATACAAGGAAGAAGAGATCCCTTTCTCCAAAGTTTGGAGAGCCGGCAAAGATCCAAAGAAGAGAGCTCTCATCCTCCAATTCGCCTCCGAGGAGTCTCGAACTTCTTTCCTCCGAAAGAGGGTCATCTTGAGAGGGCTAGAAGGCCCCCCGATTTATCTTGATGATGACCTCACAAAGATGCAACAAGATCACCGTCGCGCGTGCATGCCTAGAGTCCACCAAGCCCGCAAAGAAGGGAAGAAGGCAGTATATCGAGATGGTAGGGTTATCATTGATGGCAAGACCATCGCATAGGGACTCGCGGCCTGTGGGACACACGAGGAGATTCATGTCACGGTTTGGAATTGCAATGGAGACCTATGGACACACCCAGAGAGACTTGAGGAGGTGATGAGAGGTCGAGACATCATTCTACTTACAGAGACACACGAGAGCCCAGAGAGAGGGCTACCACGGATACATGGATTCCAGTGGGAGTCTCTACATCGGGGGTGTATGCGCCAGCACACCACTCGTGGCTCAGGAGGAGTGGCCATACTCTTTAGACAGGGGCTTCACAGTAGACTACAGATTGTTGCCCGGGATCCACAGGCCCGCTACATGTGGATTCGCCTCGAGCTCTCACGAGACAGGATCGTCTACATTGCCCTTTGCTACTTTGCTCCCACAGGCTCCAGATTCGCCCCTATTGAGCAGGAGTCACCGTACACATGCCTCACGGAGGAGATTATGGAGTACTCCACACTGGGTGAAGTCTTCCTTATGGGAGACTTCAATGCTCGTACGCGCAGTGAGCAGTGTGAGGCATATGACCACGAGGACCCAGAGGCACTACACACTCTAGATGAGGAGGCTACTATGAGAGATACAGCAGACAGAGCTCCAGTCACAGCCTACGGACGACATCTACTTCGACTTGGCTCCCAGCACCGTCTCGTTATTTATAACGGGATGGTCTAGTGGCCCACCTCAGGGGGCCTGACTTGTATGCCACATGGAGTTGCAGAGGGAGGGGGGAGTACAGTCGACTATATTCTGGGACCCAGGGAGGCTACACACCTTATCACATCCTTCACCATTCCACCCATACCCATCGGAGCCGACCACACATACCTCTCTTTCTCCATCACCGGAGATACCATCCCACACAGCTCCACAGCACACACTCCACACACCACCATCCATTTCACACATGAGCTAGCCTCTCTTTACTCGGCCGAGGTCGAGCATGGCCTATGCCTCCTCCACCCATCCACACCACTCTCAGTTCTCACATCACATATCTCTTCCGTTCTCCACACTTCAGCTATTAGCTCCTTTCCACACACCACTCACACAGGACGCACTCCCCCCCCCCGGGACTATGCCTCAGAACCGCTGGTATGATGATGAGTGCAGAGAGCTATACCGACGCCTCCGCGCACAGCGAGCCTTAGGAGAGATCACAGAGAGAGAGGCCAGACGGCATATGAAGACGCTGACACGCCAAAAGCGGCGAGCATTCGAAGAGGCACAGGAGCTTGAGCTATACCGCCTATTCATGAGCATGGATAGCGCGACAGCATGGCGCACCCTGCGCGAGCCACGTCTGACTACAGCTATTGAGGATCCACAGATATGGCATGATTATGCAGAGCGACTTTACGAGGTGATAGGACAGCCTCCTATCCCACAGCCACACGAGCCACGCCCCACGTGCTCCTCCTTCTTTACAGCACAGATGGTAGAGAGGGCCATACGCCGCATGCAGCACAGACGATCAGCTGACCATACTGGATTACAGAGTGAGCACATCATTTATGCGGCCTCCACTATAGCCCCGTTGATTGCACATGTCTTCAACCGGGCTATAGGGGAGGGCTTCCCAGAGGAGTGGACACAGCACACCATAGTGCCTATCCACAAATCTGGCGACACCCTGGATCCAGGGAACTACAGGACTATCGTGATTGGCCACACGATGGCCAAGCTATATGGAGCAGTACTTGAGGCACAGCTCAGCTGCTACGCAGAGATCGAGGGTTTACGAGCTCCAGGCCAGGCAGGTTTCAGACGAGCTTTCTCCACCACTGATCATATCTTCGTTCTGCGCTGCCTCATTGATGGGGCAAAGGCGCGGAAGAAGAGGCTTTACTGCTGCTTTGTGGATTTCCGCAAGGCCTTTGACACAGTCCCACGCGAGAGACTCTTCCAGCGCCTTCACAGCATTGGGGTACCAACAGAGATGATTTGGGCCATATATGCTCTCTACGAGAAGGTGACGGGTCGAGTTCGTTGCCCAGGCGGTTTTTCAGAGACCATTGCTAGCACCATTGGTGTTAAGCAAGGATGCCCACTCTCCCCGACACTCTTTGGGCTCTACATCGACGAGATCTCCGACTACATACTGCGAGCAGGGGGAGAGGGGAGCGACTTGGCAGGTACTCCGGTCCACATCATGTTATATGCTGATGATATTGTGTTGATTTCAGAGTCACCCGAGGGCTTGCAACGCCATCTTGAGGCCTTGGACGAATTCAGCACACACAAGGGGTTGACTGTGAACCTTGGCAAAACCAAGGTTATGATCTTTCACACATCCAGTGCAGTGAGGAGCGCTGCCACCTTCACAGCAGCAGGAGGAAAGGTTGATGTAGTCACCTCCTATGTCTACCTTGGCATCACATTCACCAGCCTACCAGGACCCTTCACTATGAGGCAGGCTGCTGCTGACAGGCTCACCCGAGGATATGCAGCTCTGGCCATGCTAGAGCGGAGATGCCACCAGGCACACTTTCAGGAACCCCGCACGAAGGGGTGGCTTTTCGACACCTTAGTCACCCCCGGCCTTGATGTACTCGGCGGCAGTATGGGCACCAGGATTGACAGCTGACCAGTGGACACAGCTTGAGAGGCCACAGGTATGTATGATCTCACGCTTGCTCCGCAGCAAGAAGACAGTGCCACATGACATTATTAGAGCCGAGCTCGCCACACCACCCATGGTGGTAGAGGCACTATTCCAGACAGTCTGCTTCATCCAGAGGATGAGAGAGCTACCTCCTGACAGACTTACTCGTAGAGCATTTGAGGCAGCTATACAGCTATCAGAGAGTGGGCATGAGAGAGCATGGTACTCACAGGTCAGAGCATGGTTTGAGGGACACGGTCTTGACATGGAGAGCCTACCACCATTCCAGTACGACCCCCACTCACCATATGTTCACCTCTCTCGCAGTGAGAGGAACTTGGTACTGAGACAGGATCTATGGCAGCTATACACTAGGAGAGTCTGGGAGTCACCTGGCTTGGGGACGAGGATGTCAGATTACAGAGACCAGTTTCTCACCATATTGTCCGGGGGGTTCATACAGAGACCACGCTACATGGACACATATATGCCACATAGCTCACGGGTGGCGATTGGTCAGCTGAGAGTGGCTTCACACAGGTTAGAGATTGAGATCGGGAGACATACTGGTGTTCCCAGGGAGGAGCGCGTCTGCAGAGCCTGCACAGAGGAGGTGGAGAGTGAGGAGCACTTTGTATGTAGATGCAGAGCATACACTGAGATCAAAGGCAGGTATGAGGCCCTATTCAGAGGACAGCCCACTCTCCGAGAGATCATGGACTCTCGAGATCAGAGACAGCTCGGACGGTTCTTACTAGAGATACAGAGCCATCGGGACACACTACTACAGCCACACACAGCTACACAGACAGAGGGGAGACAGTCGCAGCTCACAGACTTCTTTCAGAGGATTACCGCCCCTCCCCCACCAGACACTCAGAGGGGAGTGACACTCCCACAGGCGGAGGTGAGCCGAGCTAGACGACGACCACGAGTCACAGGCTACAGGGGCGCGAGCTCCCACCACCGACAGATCGAGGAGATCCGAGCCCGGGAGCGCCGTGCCACTGAGGAGCGAGTGGCCCGGATGAGGGCCGACCCGACAGCTTTCATCCGGGCAGCCTTGGCACCAGACCCGCCCATGTACCACATCTTACATCCCCCCATTAGTACAGGATGGAGCTAGATAGCTTGATGCATTCTCATGATTGTACTACCTTGAGCATATAGACATGCATATACCCCTAGAGATAGAGCTCCATCCCTCCTCAGATACCCCACTACCTACACTCAGTTCAGTTTTGTATCAGTTTTTGTTTCATTTGTCTTTCCGATAGACGGATGACATACACACCACGTACATTTGATTTGTCTCATAGGCCGATTTCGGCCTGACATAGACGTTAAAAATCTTTCTTTCTTTCTTTCTTTCTCTCTCTCTCTCTCTCTCTCTCTCTCTCTCTCTCTCTCTCTCTCTCTCCTGGGCATATAGATGTGCACCCGCACCCATAACCCCTAGAGATAGAGTGCGCCCCCCCCCCCCCCCCCCCCCCCTTTCAACTCCCTTTTCCTCTTCTTCTTAGATAGTTATGTAATTAAACATTTTCTTTGGTTCCTCTTGCTAAAACCAGGCTATTTTCAATGGCTTAACATTTCTTATGCTTGTCCTTTTGTGTTGCATAACCAGGATATCTCATCCAGGGTCTGGAATCCCTGAAGATTTGGTTCAGCAGATGTATGATCGTTCTCAGGAGATCACACAGGAAGGTATGGGGCTCAGTGTGTCGCAGAAGTTGGTGAAATTGATGAATGGAGATGTGAGTTATGTGCGGGAGGGGGGAGTTTGCTATTTCCTAGTACATTTAGAGCTGCCTCTTGTGGAAGGAGATGGATGAAGCAAAATTCTGTGTTGGAGAAGATATCTGTCTATCGCTCTTGCCACCTTTTGAGACGGCGGGCTTTATCTCTGCAAAGAAAAAAGGACCGACTCTTCTCTATGTGGTCAGGAATGAAGGCAATCTGAGGATTGAGATGGAATTGATGAAGTTTTCTTCCTTGGCCATATAGGATGGGTTCTTCGCCTAAGAGAAAAGGAGGGAGAATAGATTGGGAGGATTAGGAATTGGGATTTTTTGCTTTTTTTCTTGCATTCGTTTTTGTAATTTCTTTTTTTTTTTTTGGGGGGGGGGGGGGGGGGGGGGGTGTCAAAGGCAAGGTAGTGGCTGAGCTGTTACTAGAAAACATTTCAAGCCCACCTTCTACAGAATATTATAAACCAGCACACAAAGTTACTTGTGCAACTATCAACCCTTATCGATGTTGTGCAGTATGCAGCGGTTTTTATCCTTATGCAGCCTCCTGCAGCTCAAGCAATCGTTCCCACGAGCTTCAACTAATGCCAGGTAATCAACTGTAGATAAAGAGGATTGCTTGATTTGATGCCCTTAAAAAGATATGCACAGGCCACAAGGACGAGCCTCAAGTAGCAGCATGGGTTTCATGTGGGAGTCCTCTTAGCATCCGTGCTGTCTGCCTGAAAAGCTTTGCTTTGATATTGGTTGGAATGACCGAAAAATTCTATTGCTGTAAGAGGCTTTGTATAGTATTGAAGCAAACAGAAAAAATTAGCTAGAATGGAATAGGCGTGTAAAGCCAGAGTGTCGTAAGGTTGAGATATTGTCAAAAAGCAAGTGCAGAGTAGAATCAACAGGTTGAGTGTGGAGCCTTTCCTTTTTCTTTGAAAAAACCTGTGTATGATATTCTCAAGTGTTATTAACTGCATGGTATGTCCCACCCAATTCTTTGTTTAGTTCTTTGGGTGAATTGTATTAATCAATAGAACTGCTAGTGTTCAATATAGCCTTTCTTTTCTGCCTCTTTTTCTCGTGAGAATTGCTAATAGGCATGCTCTCGAGTGTAATTAACCTGCATGCTATGGCTGCCCATTTCTTTGTTTATCCATTACTTTAGGTGAATTGTGTTAGTCGTTACAATTGCTGATTTGTTTACGTGGATAACATCATGCATGGGTGTCCTTCCGATTATTTCGGCATCCTTATGGAAGGCTCATGGATATACACCATGGCCTCTGTTGTCCTCATTGGAGAAGGATCTTTGAAAGCTGTAGGAAATCTCCATGACATTTTGGGGAGCAAAAGAAGAAAGAGGAAGAGAGAGGGAGGAAAAAAAGGAAGAAAAAAGAATTGAAGCCAAGACGCCTCAAACATCTATGCGTTGACTCTTGAACTCAAGAGGGAACTAGGAAACTGAGAGAGAGAGAGAGAGAGAGAGAGAGAGAGAGAGAGAGAGAGAGAGATTGAATTATCGTCTGCGGAGGTCAAATATGACCCATGGGACCGAAATCAAAACATTACAAAGGGGTTCTTCTAGGCAGGAGGATCACGAGATACATCTTAGTCAAGGAATGAGGGTCCAAAGAGGTGTCAAAGGGAAAAGTTAAAATGAACAAAACTAAGAAGGGGAAGGTGAGGAGGGGGCTGGCTTGGTAGTTCGTAACTCCTGGATAATGGCTTTACCTCCTCGATAGACTGCCCATTTCCCTGCTGTGCGTGCTTCACGCATCTTCTGGAGTCTGCCTTTTTTTGTTTGAGTTGGGCGGGTGTGAGGTCTTCTGCAAACCAAATTTTAGTGTCCTTGAGAAGCCTTGATTGCTCAAGGAGTTCAAATCGATCCGCTTTGGTCTTGAAAGTGAGGATTGCGTGATTGGTGCGATGCTCATGTGTAAGAAAGGTGATTGTTGTTGGATCCCATTGTACCAAGGGGGTTACTCTTTGGATACGGGCAAAGCAATCGTGAAACTTATGATCTCCCTCCCCTTTCCAGTCACTTGGGAGCCCGCCGATGCGAACATTGAGGGAGATGTCCTCTTTGTCGTTGTCGCTCGCGTAGCGTAGATGCTACACAGTCTTCGACCTTGCGAGAGATTACCTCGTGCACTTGATTTTTGACCTCCTTTGAGAGTATGGTCTCCACTTCCGCCTTTGTTATGTTGAACTTGACTTCCAGCTCCTCCATCTCATCCTTCTTGCAGTTTTCCATTGCAGCAAGCCGTGTCTCGATGGCAGCAAGTCTTTGCTTGAGCTCCTCATTCTCTTTGCGAAGCTTTCAGACTTTAGTTTGGAGGCCGACGATGTTGTCCTGCTTTGGGGGTGTTGCTACAACTCCTGCGAATGTGAGCTTGCCGTGGGATGAAGCTTGGGTGGCCATCGTTGTTGTTTAGGAGACCGGAAGGTGGGTTGTCCGTATGCTCGGGGTGGGAAAGGCCGCTTAGGAGTTTTTAATTTGCCTCTGTCGAAGCTTGAAGGTGAAGAGATTTGAAAAGCAGGGTGGGGAGGGAGTCCGTGGGGGATGCAAGATAGTGCCCGTGAGGGTATGGGAGGGGGCCCGTGAGGGCGCCGCTAGAGCAGGGGGTGGTGCCACAGTGGCGGAAACGGGGCAGTGAGGGCGGCGCTGCTGGAGCAGTGATGCGGGGTTGTGGGAGCTGGATTCGGAGCAGGGCAGCTCTAGGTAGAGCCAGGGACCCCCCCACAGGGCAGCCCCTCGCCCAGGTGGACGTCGGCGAAGAAAGGAGGCTGCTGCTGCTAGAGAGAGAGAGAGAGAGAGAGAGAGAGAGAGAGAAGCCTACTGGATTTTTGGCTGTACAAAATGTCCATGTTTGTACTGTGGAATGTTTGTTCAGAATGGTGGTTTATCCACAAGTTCTGACAGTGATCAGATCATTAATTTAAAATGGAGGTGCAACAAATTGAAATGGTGGTACTATTTGTACCTCACAGTTCATTGCAAATTTTGGCTTGTTAGAGCTTGTCCTTAGGCCTTTTAACTAGCAATTTCAAAAGCTCGTGACCATGCAGGGAAGGAACGGTCAAGCTGTTGCAATGCAAATCTTGCGATTTGGGTTGGAAGGAAGGTGCTTGCATAAGGACTTGACTAACCATTTCTTTTATCTGTCTTGGGCTAAAAACAGCCTTTTACAATTAAGTAAGAATAATCTCTCTCTCTCTCTCTCTCTCTGTCTCTCTCTCTCTCTCTCTCTCTCGCTCTCGTGGTAGATTGGATTATCCTAGTTCCCTCTTGAATAATAGGTCTTAAGAGTGCAAAACTCATCGCATAGTCGAGCCCTAGGCCTCTCTCATTTTGTATAGTTAAGAATTCAATAGGCCTCTCTCTCTCTAGCAGCAGCCTCTACAGAGAGCATCTTCTCCAACTCACGAAGGACGGCTTTGTGACTAGACCTGCATACATGCACACACACTTATCTCATGGGATAAGATGCGCTATTGGGTAGATACGCACATCCTATTTTGAGGGGTGCCGGTAGGAGCTAGGATATGTCACCTATGTAACTTAGAGCCAGAGACATAATTGCACTACACATGTCACTGCCCGGCATACTATGAGATATGCGGCCGCTTCCACTGCTCGTTCAGAGAAGGATTCGGACCCTTTTCTAGAGTCATGAGATACAAGGATTAGAGGTGTCTCGGATTGTTCCTGCTAGAGCTGCGCAAACTTAGGGAGAGCTTGTTGAGGACATCAGAGGAAAGACGGTCTCAGAGACGAATCACAGATTTCTTTACACCAGCCAGAGAAGAGCCAACGGAGCAGTCATTACAGCAGATCTCAGAGCCTACTCATACTAGAGGTACACTGCTTGATCGAGCCACGGAGCTTGGCAGATCCAGACGTCCACGACCTCTGGGGGTCTCCCGCTACCGACAAAGGTTGCAACAAAAGATACAGATCACTCTAGCTCGACATGCAAGACGCCCAACCAAAGTACTAACCATGGAGGAGGTCGATGAGATCCAACAGCGACCGATGAGAGATTTTATATGAACCCACCCCAACCCCCCCCCCCCCCCCCCCCCCCTATTTCCTTTCTCCTTAGTGTTTTAGATTTAGTTCTTTGTAACTCTGTAATTTCCATACTCAGACATGGTATCAGATTCACCAATTGTAACTTTTTGGTTTCATAGGTCATTTTGGCGTTTTGAAGACGTTAATATAACATTTCATTTCATCTCTCTCTCTCTCTCTCTCTCTCTCTCTCTCTCTCTCTCTATCTCCAAAGAGGGAGTACAGGGATTTGTATTCGAGTTTCTACATTGAAAGTGTCTGTGACATAACACTTCCCAAGGAACATGAGAGATGGATGTCTTGTGCAGATGAGAGCAACAAGAGCGGATACAAATCATGTCATGTGACCAAGAGGTCTACTTTTTGTGGATCATACTAGAGCTAAATGAGGGGAGCTTCATATACATCGCTGTTTGCTACTTCGCCCCCATGCTCTGCAGAAGGGGAAGGAGGGACACCTTCTCACATCTATGTGTTGAACATGGGAGCATGGAGTATTCTAGCCTCAAAAGAGGTCTTCCTCGTGGGAGGCTTCAATGGATGCCAGTAGTGTGAGGTGACTTTGATGAGTCCACAATGATTTACCCCTTGATGGGTCAGAGTTGAGAGGATGTCAACAAACACAACACAGAGACACCCATAGCCTATGGACGACACTTACCCTGGTTGCATCACTCATTATCTATAATGCAATTGCTTCAATTGGGGCTAGATTTGAGAGGTTTCACATGTATCCCACCATCAGTCTTAGAGGGAGGTAGCACAATATACTACATTTTTGTGTCCAAGGGGGCAACCCATTTGATCACATCACTGACTATTTTGCACACTTATTGGTTTAGTCACCCACACTTATTTGTGTTGACCATAGATTGCACACTCCCACATCCACCCCACACACCACTATATACTTATACGATTTGGATGATGTCTACTATTAGCATGTCTACCATGGTTTTTACCATCTAGACCCCTCGACACCATTGAGTACTCACTACCTAGCTTTCTTTCATTTTGGACACATTATTCGTTAGTAGCTTCCCACACCCTACTCTCATGCAACACCACATGATATGGGACCATGCCCCATAATGAGTGTTGAGGCTACACAATTGACTTCATATAGAGCGCACTATGTGAGATCATTGAGTGAGAGGCTTGCAAACAGATGGGGAACTCTCACCTGGCTTAAAAGGCGAGACTTCCAAGAGGCCCGAGAGCTAGAGTTGTACCAACTACTCACAAGCCACAAGTTAGCCATTGTATGGCACTGTATATGGGAGCCCTAGCCACCCACTCCTATTGAGGACACTTAGAGATGTTAAGACGCAGTTTAGACTCTATTATGTACCTTGACAACCACCTGTCTAGAGCCTCCAAACCTCGTCTATGAGGCCCCAAACCCCTTAATGTGTGGGGTATATTTGATAGGTCTCCCAATCATTGTAACAAGAAGAAACCAATGGACATTTCTTTAGCTACTTTGTAGCGTTGGGTGTGAGTCACTGCTAAGGGATTGATTCCATTTTTCTAATGAAGCACGCGCAACCATAACCGCAGCTCATATGACGTTTAGCTAAGAGTACAAACTCAGAGTAGCAAACTCAATGCTTTTTTCCCATGTTTAAGAGATACAACCTCTAGGTCATGCAATCTAATTACTTGAAATAATATTGAAAACGTATTTGACTTATTGAGTCCATCTGTCCATAGAATGACGCCGTTCAGGCATCATTCTCCCACTTTCCACATTGTACTCACCCGATCTCTTTGTATTTCTAATTACTACCACATTGTTGGAGACTTATTTGATTAAGGGGATTTATTCTTCAAAAGACTCTTCTTGGAAACAACATTCAAAACATTCTTTTCCAAACAAGAATATAAACCAACTTTTGATCTTAAATATTCTTGGCGTCAGGTTTTTCTTTGATCACCTTTAATTTAATTACGCTAGATCTGTCCATATCTACAAAAATATATTGACATTTTGAGCGTTCACTCGATAAGAGAACTTGATGTTTGGAGCACCCATTGTTCTCTCAACTGTCTAATCTAAAGTAACCCTCTGTGAATGAACTCGTTAACCAATATAGTACAGGGTTTTAAGAAGAACCTTACCAAGAGTTTTGATAGACATTATTTCTTAAGCGACCAATCTTTTGTCCAAAACATTCTCTTGTATTGGTTAACCATATGCTCTCTTTCTTAGGATTAAGCCCTTATTGTTTAGGTTTGCGTTTCTATTTAAATCGGTTTGTATCATCCTTTCATTTAAGGTCTCATATGTGAAAATTTTATTTAAGATTTCATAAGCAAATGAATGCGTAAAATTGTATATCTAACCTATACTTCTTGAGAGCAACAACTTGCTCTTCTTGATTATTGGTTATTACTTTGTGGTTGTTGGTCCTTGAGTGCGGAGCTTTTTTGGTACCATCGGAAAGGTTTACTACACGTAGTAATAGAATTAGCGACTTAAGGTTAAACACTCCATGGTGAGAAAAAGATCATAAATTTGTGAAAATACGATGATATAAACTACCTTCATGTTTTTAATAGCATTACACCTTGATTAAAATTCTTCATATAAGGTCTTATGTCTATATCTTATTAATTCTACTTTCTTTTGTCATAATATATAGAAATAAAGATAAATTATCTAAATAAATAATCAATTATGAATTACCCTATGAATCTTTGATTATTCTAATAAATGTATATATTTTTAATAATTTTATTTTTGGGATTTATTTCTTAATTTTTATAACCACTTTTTCTATAATCAAATGTGAAATATAAAAATTAGGGTCTAAAATAATTATCCCCTATTCTTGGAACTAGGGATTAGCTTATATAATAACCTTATACTTTTTTAAAACTACTTTTTTGATGTTTTAAGACTAGTTTTTATAATTTTGACTAAATGGAAAAAAAAAACCTAAAGCTGATAAGCATTTTAGAATAAATAAAAATTGGCAATATCTCCTAAGCAATTAAGCATTATGTTTACCTAGATTATTTATAATAAGTAGAGATTAACCCTAATCATCTTAATTTAGCACTTCACTATCTAATTGAACGTGAGATGAAATAATGAAACTCTTAAAATACTTAATTTTTAAAACTTTTGTTTAAATTTTTTTAGTTGGAACAAAAGTATATGTGTGATAGTTAATTACTCATAATTGATGATGCACCATTTGTAAAGGAGTAATGACGAATGAATTCTTAATTTGAATATATTAGTCAATTCTTAATTCGATTGTTTTTTTAATCAATTTACACCAGGCAAGTTCCTAATATCACCATCTTTGCAATGAAGATGAAATATGTTGCTGCCTATGGCGTGTTGTGTGTTTGCATTTTGTATACTATAAGCATAATAATGAATTCTTAACATACCAAAATGTGTGTATGGTGTAGTACATCTGTTCAACACAATGCATAAGTTAACATTGGTCACCACATAATGTTTCGTGCTTATGCATGAGGATTCCCTTGCTTTTTCATGGGGATGTACAAAATGGTGGACTACCCTCTGGCTCATGTGAACCCCCTCTCAATTTCCGGTTTCCCCCAGTCTTATGTTGTGTAGTGGCCGTCGGGACCCACTTTTGAGGTTGGATGTGGAGACAGATCCTGTAAACCTAGCGACATTTTTTGAGAAAATGCTAGAAAATGAAAATGTGGGATAGAGGTTGATGTAGCCGCATTGAAGCATGCACTGAAAGAAGTCCCTCCTTTAGATGAGGGGAGAGTCACCTGCGAATCCTATCTACATAGCTTTGCCCTCACATGTGTCTCCTGTCACAAACTATATTAATGAACCTCTCCAAATGCTATGAATTGCTATGAAGGCTCTAGGTTTCAAATACAATATGTTTGCAATTAAGTTTGATAAAGACCCATATGTGCATTTTGGCTTGTTTGAGAAGCGATATGTGATGTTAATTATGAAGCACACAAAGAGGCAGCCTTTGAGTCCATATTGCATGGAAATGTTGCAAAATGGTTGATCGAGGTTTTCGTGGATTATTTGTTGACATATGATAAATTAAACATATATTTTTTGAAGTGGTTGCACATCAAGGAAAGAATTTGGTAAATGTTGTGGAGCAGAGGTGTGACGCCTTAAAATAAGCAAAACCAGCAAAATGTGAAAAATTATCTTAATGGCTTTTAAATTTTAATTCAATGGGTTGGAGCATTGTCTCAAGCTCGAAATGAAGTGTTGAATTTGTATTTTGCTCATGGGTTGCAAGAAAGTGTAAGAACCACAATAGGAACAATTGAAGTAGAGAAGACAACCTTGGAACATGTCATGAGTAGCACCTTGGTTGTGGAATGGTCATTAGGCACTCTTAACAAGAAAATGTTGAAGAACTAGTATTTAGATAGCAACTCAGCTAACAAGTCGGACTTTGAGGAAGATGATATTGATGATAGCTCAAAGGATGATGAAGAATCTTCCTCAAAGTCAACAAAACCCACCAAAGCCAGAACGAAAGGCAAGGGTGTCACTGCAATTGAATCTAATCCCTTTAGAGATTCCCCTTTAGAGTTTTTTGTACAAGTTTTGAAATCTAGGTCCCCCTCCTTCAAACCTTGCTTTGAATTAGTTTGTGCCAGATGGATAATTATGCAACGATCAATTGTCGATACAATACCTACAAATAGCCACCAACATTGTAGTCATGGTGCCACCCCAAAGTCAGATGTTGCGATGCATTATGTTAAAAAAAAGGACCATCTCCAAGATCGCCCTTCAACTCAACAAAAAAAATCTTACCCTTTCTATCATGGCGGCGGCGACGGTGGTCATGGTGGATGTGGTAATTTCTTTTAACGGCCCAATAAGTGTTTCTTTAAGTTGAATGATGACCGATAGAATTCCAAATTTTCAAAGGTAGTAAAATATGATCATTGCAAATCAAAGAAAGGAAAATCACCTCTATTCTAGCATCTTTTTTTTTTTTTTTTGATCCCAATGTGGCTATACCTGTAGCTTTTGTTCCCAAAACTGCGGTAGTCTTGCAACCTGTGAAGTTGCTGAAACTGGCTGATGCATGGAAGTCCTTGTTGCATACATCTCTTCAATACAATTAGAAGATTCATTGTGGCTTGATCTAGAATTTAAGAAATCTTTGAAGCTTCCATACACCCGTGAAAGTTATGCAGTTAATTCGACCCCATTACCTAGACTGCCTCTTGTGAAAGACAAGATACCAATATTTATGATGCGCTACCACCATGGGGAAGCTATCTCCAATTTGGGTAGTAAATAGTCTTCCAATTTGAAAGGGCTCATGCAAATTTAAAATTCTTTTGCAAGAAATTGAGTGTTAGAAGCATCTCGTGTCAAGTTGTAGAAATGATTAATATGATGGAAAGTCTCATTGATCATGAGGAGCATGAATTCCTCCATGATGCCAATCATGATTTTATGCCATTGTGTGCCTTGTCAATCTACAGCCCATTGAATGGAAATTGTGTGCATAAAAATCTCGCCCAATTATAATTTCTACTTACTTGGATGATGTGCTTTGTACAAACGTAATTAAACTCAGACGTTTTTTTCTTTGGGGTTATTAAAAATGAAGGGGCTTGATTATCATTTTTTATCAGCACTGCATTTATCTAAAAAAGGATGCTACTCCAAGCAAGCAAGCTCGATACCGCATGAACCCGCATCATGCCGAGCAGGTCAAGGAAGTGATTGAACGGCTCCTTAAGATGTGATTCATTTCCGCATTCAAAAATTGCAAGTGGATTTCCTTGGGTGGCGAAGAAAAACAAGAAGTTGAAGATTTCTGTTGATTACCACAACTCAAATGCTGCAACGATTTTGGAACCATTTCCTCTCCCATGTATGGTTTTTACCCTAGATAAAGTTGTTGGTCATGGGATTTATTTGTTTTTGGATGATTATAGAGTGTAAGATCAACCCAAAATGACATTCTTGATTGCTTGGGGTGTTTATGTGTGTACAACGATGTGGTTTGGCTTGCAAAATGCTCTTGGCACATTTTTGTTTGACATCAAAATTATTTTGTGCATCTTTTGGATTTTCTAGATAAATATTATCGTGTTTGGAGTAAAGACCCAACTCTTGTATCATCTGAGGCTATGTCTCAAAAATCATACAATAGTTCAAGCTAGTTCAAACCCAATGAAATGTGCTTTTGTGGTGGCAAGTGGTATGCTGCTTGGGTACATCATTCTCAAGATGGCATTATGGTTGAATCCTTAAAAAGTTTTATATAGGCTTCACGTCTTGAATCTCCAAAAGCTACATTGCAATCCCAAGCCAAGTGTGGTGGCAGCGAAGGAATTTGCATCTTTTGGCCCAACTTGTAGTACCTCTAAATGCCGTGGTTCATTTTACCAAGAAGGATTTCTTGCTTATTTGCTGATTGAAATTGATGTTAAATAAAGCTCCGGTTCTTTTTTCTTCTTATTGGGGGAAATATTATCATGTCTTTGTGGACACCTCAAATAATAATATCAATACAGTGCTGAAGCAAGAAACTCAAATTGGATGGTTTCAAATATGCAAGTTGGTGGTTATCTTCTGTGGATTTGTTTTTTGAGACACTGAAAGAGAATGTTTGGGAATAATTTATTAAGTGAAGAGGTTTTGACACTATTGGCTGGGTCAATTACTATTCTTTTTAATGTGGATCACTCATCATTGCTATATAGTTTGCCAAAAAATTTAGTGGGCCATATTGCTCGTCGGATGATTTGGCTACAAGAATTTGAATTTGAGGTTATCCATCATCCCAACATGCAACATGCGATTGCTGAGTATTTTTCTTGTTTAGACACATAACATGCATAGGACCCTCCCTAGCCACCTCCATGAATTCCTTGGACCTAGTATGAGAAGGAAGGGATGATGCCTTCACATCTTAAAATCCAACGCAAGCGTTTAACTTTGTAGAGCCTTAAATTTGAAGGGATTCCTAGACAACTTAACAAAAATGATATGTGGGGTGTGCGATTACGGTGTGTCCTTGGTTTGGAATAGGATATTGTTTCAAAGGAAGCTCATACGAGAATTATAAGCAAACATTTGGCTGTTGCTTCAAGGGAATGTAAGGTTCTCTAATTCAAACTTTGGTGGTCTATTCTTCATGGTAAATTCTATGTGGATTATTTCTTGGTGTGATGTATGGCAATGGATTGGTTGCCTAATTAATCAAGATTGTTTTCCAATGCACATGACCTGCTCTTAAAACCATTTCAAAAGTGGAGATTGACTTTATTGGTCCAATCAAGCACGTACCTACTACTTGCACTTGCTATATCCTCAATTTTATTGATTATTGCACTAAGTGAGTGGAGGCTGGATCATGGAATGCGGGTCAAGGTTTTCAATCCATGAGATTTGGTTTTGATATTTAGTTCTAGAGTGTTTGGAAAACCTCAAGTTGTGGTTGCTTGCTTGTTTTGAAGTATTCAATATAGTCGATCCTAATGTTGTTTGGCTCAAGATCATGAATCGTGCGGTGTTACTCAATCAACAACTTCAAAATATAGCCATACAAATTTTTCCCGCAACCCTTCAATGCTCCACATGGGTATATGGATGTTGCATCAATAATTGCGATAGTAGAAATATGGAATAATTAATCATCATTTTGATATACCATCCAGGTCTCTTTGCATGTCCACTTTTTTTGAGAGCCCATTCCTTACCATGCACATTGCTTGCTATATATCTCTCTTACTTTGAGGAGCATGTGTTTTTGTTATCGCTTATTCCTTTCTTTTCTTTTGTTGCATCATCCCTCTTCCAACAACTCTTGTGTAGCTCCTTGCTCTCTACAAAGGGTGTCCACGCTTCAAGGGGAGAGATGTTGAAGGACTACAAAACTTTTCCGGACTCACTCACAGAGAACATTGTTTAAGTGGTTGGAAGACATGGGCTTCTCTTGTGTACTTTGATTGGTTAGGAGAATGTGGTCCTTCACCCTCAAACACTTACCATGTTACAGGAATTGAGCTGCTTTCAACTCAGGGGTTACATGTTAATCCTTAATTGCATATCCATGGTGTGGCTAAGTCCTAATCCAAAATTGGTTGAGCAAAGATTCTTTTTGGTCACACAAGGTGTCATCATCCCTACTCATTGTCCTAACAATATGAGATGGAGGCTCAACATGGCACACATGTTGGAGGAGTATTTGAGCTGAGTGGAATGTGTCAATGTAGATATTAGAGAATTCTTTTGATGGGTACTTGAAGGAGTCTGGTTGCAAATGAAGATTTATTATATCAGTAGATTGTCTTGAGTGATAATTGATGAAGATCACTAGAATGCAAGTGTAAAATGGGCTCGTAGTAATTACACAACAATCTATTGGAAAATCACAAAGGGGTCATCACTAAAGTGGGACAATCACTTTGTATTCCATTTCAAGAGGATGGTCAATCAATGCCCCAAAGATAGCTTATTCTTTTGCCTATTTATGTTGGATCCAATGTAAATAGGGAGCATCCTAATCTTTTGGTACAGTAGCAACAAACACAACTACAACAACAAGAGCATAAGATATACACAAATACAAAGAGCAATCAACAAATAACGTAATGTGTGGAGGTCATTCCTTTGAAAATTGACAATACGACCATTGTGGTTACTCTAAAGCTTGTTACGGGCACCTCTTCTAAAATGCATGTTACTTTCAAGAAATGAAAATAGGTGATCTTACTCCGCAAGTAGCGGTTGAAACTTGTGCACAGCTATCACTTTTCTTCCTAGATAAGATTTAAGATCACCAGCTATTGCAGGTCAAATTTTGTTCTTAAACCCCACCACTCCATCTGCTGCTAATATGGGTTGTCACCCTTTTTTACCATTGCATGTTGTGGAAGGTTATTCTTAGCATGTAGTGAATTATGAATCCAGTGGTGACATGCTAATGATTGTCCGTGTTTTTTGCATCATGCAAACATCAGCCATGGGTGCATCAAATTGCAAGTAGAGGGTAGATGCAAGAAGTCATGGTTAAGAGTGCTAATTAATTACAAAATTTAGTTTTGAGAAATACTATGGTGCAACTTCAAGCACAACTGTAGGATGCAGAGGAGAGAATGTTCCAAACAAAAGAAGGAAAAATGCAAGCATATACAAAGAAAATTGTGCCAAGGAATCAACATATGTGGCTATTGAAGTTCAAGAAATTTTTGTTGTGCAATTGACAACTGAGCAGCTAGCACAACATCGGGCCAATGCGGCTCTTTATAAGGCTTATGCCTTGGCATAGTAGCACTTAACCTTGAAAAATTAGAGGAAAGGATGGTTTCAATCAAAAACAAAATTCAAATGACTTGGGAGCACCACTTGACCTCATAGTTAGCCAATTTGCAACCATTTTTTTCTCCACCATTGCCTCCACCTATCATTCAAACTCCATTGCCACCTCCACCTTTGAGCGCTCTCTAGAAGGGAATACTACTACCACTATGGATCATGATAAGGACATGTCACTTCTAAATTTTCTCAAGGCCAATACTATTCTTGCATTCCCTATTGCCGTTCCTCTTGAATTTTCTCGTGACATAACCTTGTTGCAAAATCATGAAGTGAAAGTGGAGATTGCAGAGTTGAAGACCAATCTCTCACTTATGGACGAAGATAAGGAGACATTAAATGCAAAGATTAAGCACAAAAAGAGAAAATATTAGAGTACAAGAATCTCTTCAACAACACAACCTTTTTCTTGGATAGTTGTGAAATTTCCTTAAGCTTACTCCACCCCCCTCAACTTCTTTAGTATAATGAAGTAGACTTCCTTCTAGTTGGCTATAGTGGCAGATTTGTTTCTCGAAAAAGGCATATGTAGAGTGGTGATTTTCAAAGATATTATACTAATCACCTATTTTTCCTAGGAACTTATGGAGTTTTCTCCTCATAGTGCTCATCCTAATTGAAATGTTGTTAACTATGGTTGAGGTCCTTCATGTGTGCATAGTGTTAGCCTTAAGGAGATTAATGCATTTTATTTACTTTGGTGGGGTGCTACGAAGGGTAATGTCTTTTGTTGATAGCTGTTTGTATCATGTCCTTGAGTGGTATAAAGCTATAACCAAATCTTGTATTTTGTATCATAGTCTTTGCAATGAAAATGAAGTATAATGCTGCCTATGACATATTATGCATGTGTATCTATAAACTGTAAGTGTAATGGTGAAGTCTTACCGCTATAACTTGTGTATATAGTGTAGTATATGTATATGTGCTCAACACAAGACATGTTAACACATTCCATTACGTCTATGGGTAGAAAATTGTAAGCATGCTCCACTAAAGGCAGATATTGAAACCAATTTTGAGTCTCTCTGTTATAGTAGGCCCTTTAAATTTCTTTGATAACTTTGTTTTCCCTCCTTGTCTAGCCATCTTGAAGTTGCTGATTCATTGATGTAAATGAACTAAATCTTTGGCTAAGGGTTTAGCCAAAGAGTTGTCTAGCCATCTTGGAGTTGTTGATTCATCCATGTAAATGAACTAACTCTTTGGCTAAGGGTTTAGCCCTCAAAAGAGCACCTTGTAGTGTAGCTGATCTCATGGTTGTATTCAAGGGAGTACCTAGCCCTTGACTAATATGTGAAGTCTATTGATTTGTACTTGTGTGAGGAGCATATATTTAGAGAGTTACAAGTTTGGATTATAATTCTTGTGCATATAAGTTGAATTGACAAGGGTTGAAAATTCATTCATTTTAAGAGATTCATGATCAAATGGAATATTATGTGCTTTAACATTAATATCCTCCAAGGTCTGCATACTTTGGCTAACATTGTTACTCTTATAATGTTGTTCCCACTAAAGTTTAGCAACCTCAATGAGTCTAAACTAAACATACTCAACATAGCTTTCTTATCAGTAATTGTACCAGTCTATCTCTTTGGGCCAACTTATTACTTGCTCAATATTATGAACTTCCCATTTGAATGTGGATGGTTGAGCTTAATTGGGAAGCAGTTTCTTCTCTTGCAAGGTAGTCTACATCATGTCTAACTTAAATTCATTCAAGAGACAACCTTTAAAAAAGAAACAAAACCATTCCATCTTTATTCAAATGCATAAAATGTTCAAGGCTTGTTGTGGGAAAGTGGCACTTACACAAAAAAATTTGGGGATACACATATGGGTCCGAGTCTTCTAGTGGAACAACACATGTTACTTGGCCGTAGACTCATTGAGACCACAAAAATTTTGTGCTTTCTATGGTGATGGTAGCATCCATCCTTATTGTGTCGATGAAGAAATAAACTTCAATGATATTCAACTCTTTGGCTCAGTGGAGTTTCTTCAGGTTGGTCTCCATGCATCCCAGCTTGTCAGCATCCATGATGTGCATAATCAATTCTCCATCCTCTTTGAATCCTTGAGGAAATTTGTGAGAGTTCTTTGCTAAGAATCTTCATCATACCCCTTTGAAATTTATAGTTTGGTGATTAATACGCTTCCTCATACATGTCATCTAGCACTAGCAATTTCTAGTAGCCTAGAGAAGCATCTATCTAGATTGGATGAAGTCCAATCTTAATGGAAATCAAACAAGAAGCAATATTTCTAGGTTCATGTTAAAAAGACCTTGAGCTAAATTGGTAAACTGTTAAGATTGTGGAGGATCACATCTTGAATTGTAACCATGTAAGCAACGAAGAAAAGGCTAAGGCATGGAACCTTTTGTATATTTTGGCTTCACAACAAGGAACAAATTGTGCTTGTGGCTCATTGTAATTTCATTTTTGAGTTGGTTCATCTCCACTCAAAATTGTGAATATGGCAAAAAAGAAGAATATTTTAGATGATCAATCATTGCTTTGATACTAGGGTGAGGTCTCCGAACCCCAAGGTGTGGGGTACCTTTGATAGGTCTCCAATCCTTGTAGCATGAAGGAATAAATGGAAATTGTCTTGGCTACTTTGTAGAATCAAGCATGAGCCATTTGTGAAGGATTGGTTCTGTTGCAATGACGGAGCATGAGAAATCATAAGCCTAGCACATATAGCATTCGGCTATCCTAAGAATACAAACCTAGAGTAGCAGACTCGACACTTTTTTTCCCACATTTAAGGGGCATAGCCAATGGGTCTAGTTCATTCTTAGGTCATGCAAAAATCTAATTAAATTGAGAATAATATTGGAAAGTTACTCGGATTGACATTGTCGGGGCTTTCTTCTTCTCACACTTTCCACATCATACTCACTCGATCTCTTTTGATTTTCTAATTACTACCATGTTTTTGAAAATGACAATGTTTCGTATTTAATTTAGAAAACAAGTTCATTCAAATAATCTTTTTGCAATAAAAATTGAAAACATCATTTTCTAGAATAGAATGTAGACCAATTTTTTATCCAAGACGCTATTAGCATTAGGTTTTTCCTTAAGAACCTGTACTTTTACCATACTAGATTTGTCCATATAAAAAATATATATATCTCCTTTTTTAGTTGTCAATTGACAACTCAAAAAGGAAGTTATCTTGTCAATCGACAAGATAACTTGACAACTCAAAAAGGAAGTTATCTTGTCAATCGACAAGATAACTTCCCATCCTAGGCTATCATTTCTTGCTAGACAAAGTTGCACCATTTTGAGCATTCACTTGATAAGATAGGTACCATTTCTCTCTTAATAGTCGGCTAATCCAAAGTAACTCTCTGTGAATTACCTAGTTAACTGGCATATAATAAGTAGAAGGGTCTTAAGAAACCAATCTATCGACTAGAATATTCTTTTTTGTAAGTCGATCATATGCCATGTTTCTTAGGATGAAGCCCTATTATTTGGATGAAGCCCTATTATTTGGATCTGTGTTTCCATTTAATTTGGTTTTGAAATGAAAATTAATCTATCCAATAATCAAGCAATAAATTGAGCTTATTACCTTGCCAATCCACTTGAGTTATTGATCTCGAAGTGGTCTTTAATTGTCCTTCTTTGGAGAGAGGTAGAGTCTTGATGCTTGCTTAGGTTCTTGAGAGCATGTGGGTATTGTGTGTGTGCATATGGGAGTTTTATTTGCTTGCATGAAGCTATGTTTGTGCTAGCAATGGGTAAGGGATCCAACAAGATCAATGAGGGTGGTTGTGGCATTGTACAGGGGCAAGGGTGGGCATACTAAATTTTGGAGTGTTTGAGGTGTTAACAAGTGGGTGTTTATGAGTGTCTTGTTTGTGTGGTCAGAATCTACAATGGCATATGAGGGCGCATGAATGCATGAAGTGTTTCACCTTGAAAGTAGGCAATAAGGTCGGATTCAAACAGAAAAACAGAAGAGCAAGGTGTAGGTGTGAGTTTCTAAGTTGGCGCTCGCAAATCCAGCCACAAAAATAACATTTGTTTTTGAACCCACCCCTTGGAAGAGAGAAAGTGCTACTTTATTCCAAATATGTTATTTTTGTCGCAAATCCAACGACAAAAATAACATTCGTTTTTGAACCCACCCCTTGGAAGAGAGAAAGTGCTACTTTATTCCAAATATCTTTTGCACATACGTGGATCACTTATTTGGTAGAGTACTTGATTAAATAGATTTTTTTTGAAGACATGAGTAAATGACACCAAAGAAATCAAATGTAGGCTACAAATTACACCCTGATCGGCCAACAATTGTACCAATGAGGACATCACCAAGGACATAGTAGCCAAAGCATTGAAGCTGTCCACTTAAGGAGAATCAATGAGATCAAAAGAGAGGAAGAGAACAAGAGTGTTTACAAAGAACAGCACCATGGATACATTCTTAGACATGATCCACAAGTTGGCTAAAGACCCTACAAGATTATACCATCAACACTTCACTTCTTAGTTAAGAGGCCATCTAGATACACCACTCCTAGCCATGCAGTGGATTTTGATTTCACTATAGCAAGACGATGCTACCAATGTCAATCGATCATGCCTCCTATGTGCTCAATGTGAAGAGTGCACGCATGGATGTGTACATGCTTGACTTAACGTGCGAGAAAGGAGAATGTAGAGGGTTTTGGGTGGAACTCTCAATGAGGATTAGAATATTTCACTACTACTTATTGTTCTATGTGATCAAAAAAATATATAAAGTTAGTACGATCATTGTGATTGGCCAGCTAGCTTGGGTTTTGGCAAGCTCGCTTGAACCCTAACAATCTTCCACTAGAAGGCCAACATGGCCCAAGTGGCGACATGTGTAAGTACGTACATTTGTACAACCATGATGCATTCAAGTGGATTCACCCTACACTCATCATCTCCATGCAATGTGTAAACCGCTTTGAAAGTAGACTCTTTGTGAGAGCATCTACAAGGTTGTCATCCGTATGAATCTTGACTAGCTCAAAGTGTTTGATAGCCAATATTTTGCGTATCACATGACAACAAGCTTGTATATTTTTTGACTTGGAGTAAAACAGGGGGTTCTTTGCTAAATGCAATTGTACACCAACTATCACAATGCAACACTAGAGTCTAAGAAATACCAAGATTTCCCACTAGGTGAGATAACCACACAACTTTCTTGTTAGCATAAAAAAGCCACATACTCTACCTTTGTGGTGGAAGTTAATGCACAATCCTGGAGACATGATCTACATGACACAATTACTCCAAAAAGTGGAAAAACATAGCTAGACATGGAACTTTGACTATCCACACAACCCGCATAATTTTTATTCGTGTAACCCACAATGGACATATCACTTTCCCAAAGCATAAGCACTTGTCTACCGTACTTTTCAAATAACTCAAGATGTGCTTCACCGCTTCCTAGTGCTTTTTGCTAGGATTTGCCATGAATTTACTGACCACTCCCATTGTAAAAGCAATGCCCAATCTCATGGCTACCATGGTGTACATAAGATTGCCAAGTGCTGAAGAATATTCCACCTTTGCCACTTTTCCTTCTTAGCATCCAATTTGGGATCATCATTCTTGCTAAGTTTTGCATATGCTTGCATTGAAGTACTCACTGTAGCTTTTCCCCTTGCATATTAGCACGTTGCAAGACTTTGTGGATATATGTTTCCTGTGACAACTCTAGTATTCTATGTTTCCTATCCCTCTTGATACGCATAGAGAAGAAAGTGACTAGCATCTCCCAAATACTTTGGAAAAAATTGCATGCTAAGTGACTTCTTCAAGATGGAAATCTCATCTTTAGACTTCTTGGCAAAGAGCATATCATCAACATAAAGTATCAGGATGATAAGTGAACCATCATTCAACTTCTGGGTATACAAACAATGATCTCCTTGGCTCCTTTCATGCCCTTGGGAGTGCATGTACTTGTCAAAATTCATGTACCACTGCGTTGAGCCTTGTTTTAGGCCATACAATGCCTTGCGCAATCTACACACTAGTTTTGCCCTCGTAGGCTTCTCAGTTTTGACTTCAAAACAATCTGGCTATTTCATGTAGACATCCTCATCAAGATCCCCATGAAGGAAAGTCATCTTCACGTCCATCTAGAAAAGTTCCATGTCCTCAGTGGCTACTAGACCAAGCACAAGACACAATGTAGAAAAGTTCCATGTCCTCATTGGCTACTAGACCAAGCACAAGACACAATGTAGTCATCTTGACTACAAGAGAGAAAATCTTATCAAAGTCATGCCTTTCTTTTGCTTGAAACCCTTAGCAACCAATTTGGCTTGTACTTAGGTTTGAGATCCTCTATCGTCTACTTCTTCTACACCCATTTGCAAGACAAGGATTTTTTTCCCTCTAGCAACTATGTCAGCTCCCGAGCTTCATTAGCCACAATCAACTTGTATTCAGATTGCATTGCATGCTCCCAATTCATGCTAACTTCCATCTCAATAGCCTCTTCGTAGTAGGTAGACACTTCACAATTAGTGACTAATAGATAGTGTAATCTTGGATAAAATCACCTAGGGGCAGAAATACATGTGCAGATCTCCTCATTGCTTGACTATTGGACTCTGCTCTCTCAGGAGCATCACTAGCTCTCTTTGGAGAACTAGCAGTAGATACATCGCTAGTAGATTGAGCTATTAGTGTAACCGGTCTTGAGGCTACGTCCTCAAGTCTTAATTTGTGATACTCAACCTCTTTCATAGGCTATCTATGCATTTTTTACTCATTAAAGATAACTTGTGAGCTGAAACAAGATTTTGGGTGCCAGAGAAGGTAACCCATCTCTTCCTCTACACCATAGCCAATGAAGATGCATTCATGTAACGTGGGGTCCATCTTCTTTCTAATATCTTTAGGAACATGTGAGAATTCCTCACACCAAACACATAATCTGTCATAATTACGCATCTTCTTCTTCTTCTTTCTAAGCTCTTTAGAAACGTGTGAAAATTCCTCAAACACACCATTTGTCATCATTAGGGAAATTTTGAGCTCATTTTTGGGTCTTGTAAGACATTGCTTATATGGCACATCTTTCAAAAAGTGGGAATGGTAATTTTTTTGCAAATAAGATCCAAAATTTTGGACTTTGAATATTAGGAATCTACTCTTCAAATGATATCTATTGATATATAGTATGCATGTATCGGACATTGTCTTTATATAGATTCAAAAAAAGATAATTCTAGATTACTATAATGATAACAAAAACTAGATGATTTTTTAAAAAAAGGCATAACTTTCATAGAACTCGTCCAAACTTTTCGGACCTTGGCTCTTTAGAATCCATTTTTCAAGAGCTTTCCAATGATAGGTCATGTCATGGGGTTCTGAGCAATATTTAGAGGGGTTTACTGGGTTGCTCTCTTTTGTGCAACTTTGATGATGTGACACCCTTAAATAGCCCAAAAATGAGCTCAAAATTTTCCTAATGAGTTAGGCTTCTTGCCCATCCACATTTCCTAAATCTTGTAGTTTAACGGTGTACTAGGCGACCAATTGATTATATGCATCACTTCCATAATAGCCTCTTCCCAAACCTCTTGAGGTAAATTTTCCATAGCATTGAAATGACCCTCTACTAAATAGTCCTACTCATGCACTCAACAACTCCATTCTGAGTAGGTGTGTACCATATAGTAAACTGCCTCCTAATGCCTTATTCACTATAGAAGACCTTAAACTCAGTGAAGACATACTCTTCCATGTTGTCAGTGTGCAAAGCTATTGGGATTTGCAAGCTATTAAAGCTACGGCCAAGTCCAAGGCTGATGGTGGTAAGGTGGAGCAACTACAACAAAATGTTTCGTAATTGTCATTGACAATCCAAACACTACAGGGAATGGTGTTCCAAACTAGTTCAAATGATGCTTTCACATAAGGCTTAAGAGGAGGTCTAACTAGTGCACAAAATTGCTAGTGCACTCAAGGTGGAATTAAAAAGAGTGTAATTCATATGTCCAATGAGTTCAAGGTGCATAGGTGGAATTAAAAAGAGATCTTACGAGTGCATGCCAGGAGAAAATCGAAAGATCACAATGCGATCTATTGGAAGAGCTTCTAAATGTGCGCTCTTTACGAGAGAGTCACTGATCACATCATGCATATGACCCGAATCAAACAAGATCAAAATGCGTTGACTATTCACATGACCATAATAGTGTATGAGAGACTCATCTATATAATCATTAGAAACTTGGGAAACATTAGTGGTCTATTAACAGATGATGTGGATTCTGTGGATTCTTTAATTACTTTCTTATTTGGACACCACACGAGACACAAGTTGTCTTGTATGTTTATTGTCCAGTCATTGTTTATTTGGACAGCACACCAGACACAAGTTCTCTTGTATGTTGAATTGCACACCTTAAAACTCCCTTTGTGACGGGATGATTATGCTTCCAATGTGGATAAACAGCATGGTCCAGCTATATTCGGTGAGCAAGTAAAAGACAACATCGGAACACTATCGAAGCAAAACCGGACTCTGACCACATTGGCAGCATCGTAGTGTTCCATTTTCGGAGCTCAACATACCAATTGACGTAATTGTAGTTAGAAAATTCCTTGTCCAAGCAGTCTCATTTGGCCTTCCATTCATTGCATTGATTGAGCAAGAGTTGTTTTTGTAGACGAGATGTCTAGCACATTTACTTCTCTTGATCAGAGCTAGATACCTCATTTTAGAATGAACAGGCTTAACCCAACAATGGCCATCGTACTTTTGATCCATCCCTAACATCTTAGGGACACCATCTAGCACAGCGTCAAGCTCATAAACGTAGTCCCCATTGTATACATGTGGAACATCATCCACCTTTTTCTTAATCAGGAACCTAGAAATCATTCAATTTAACTTAGGGTACTTGTGGCTATTCAGTGCAATGCACTCCAATGTAGTCTATGTTTTTTCTACCTGGTCTTAATCCGAAGACTTTTTTTGATTTCCCTTTTTTCTTCTCAACTAGCATCTTTCGCTGTTTGCTGGCAAGCAAAAAATAAGTCTTCATTTCTTTGACTAGGTTTCTAGCACCAAATCCATCGTTTTCATCAAGGGAGTTGTCATATTAGTCCACTATTTCTACATTTGACCTAGCTGATATATCCACACCCATGTTTGTGACCAGCAAGAACTTTGTAGATAAGGTTGAGTCCAACATATATTGAAACTGACGACTTAATGTCACACCATCTTTAACCTCAGTCTGAATATCGCCATCTGGTGTAGAGATGATGGCAAACATTTTTCTATTTCTACTACCCCCATGATCAAGATTTACCATGGACAATCTTGCTGGAGAATCTAGCATCACAAGGTCATTATAAGAGTATTAAAGAATAAACTAACCTTGCATGTCGAGGAGGTATCCATCACTTTGTGGTTCTTCTAAATCTTATTGGTTATTGAGAAATATTTTAGCTGACACCAACGCCTATATTTATAGAAAAATGATCCACCTAACATCTGGTTTGGGTTTGTATCTAAGGTGAGATTATGTAATTTTTAGACCTCTCTCTATGTTACCCTATCATCAATAACATCCTGAAGAAAAACAATGATGATTCCATACTCTCCCTCTCTAGATCCCTCATCTCTCCCTATACATACATATCCCTCCATTTCCCTCTCTATCACCCTCACTTTCCTCTCTTTAGAAATATTCATCCCTCTGTGGTTCACTCTCTTCCTATTTTCATTGCTCTATCTCTCTCCCTCTATCTACTTTCTTTCATTCTCCTACTATGTCATTTTGCTCCTTTCTCTCTCTCCCTCTCCATCTAGTCCAAAAATTCTCTCTCTCTCTCTCTCTCTCTCTCTCTCTCTCTCTCTCTCTCTCTCTCTCTCTCTCTCTCTCTCTCTCTCTCTCTCTCTCTCTCTCTCTCTCTCTCTCGGCACAATAGCCTGCATGAGATGATGGGAGATAGCAATTGGCCCTAAGTTAATGCCCAACTTGAAAACAAAACAAGACGATGAGAGAGTGTGTGCAATCCCCTACTTAATGCCATTCTCAATCACTCCCATTGGTACAAAATAGACCACACTTTGATAGGCACAATTCAATGGACCACAATTGTTCACAAGAAGCTTGATCCAATGATACAAAATTGATCCAATCCTTCTAAGTTAGTGCAAGGCCTTGTGTAGGTTGAGTGCTAGTGCTAACTTTTTCTGACGGCAAGTGAAAGAGTGAGGGAGGGATGAGCGGTAGGGTGAGTGTGAGAGGGCGAGAGATAGGTTTAGTATGAGAAGGAGAGAGAAAAAAAGAAAGTTAAAGTATAGAATTAATACATAATGGTTTTTGTCTCTATAATTTTAACAGCATTTTCAAATAGTATACCTATATTTTATTACTTAAATTAATTTCTAGCTTGAGAAGTAGGGAGTACTCGATTGGAAAAAATAAAAAAATGGGCAGAGAATCAACGCAGATGCAAGGCGAGGGACAACATGGGGCGATGCAGCACACAGAGATCAGGAGAGGAGAGGACGAGCAAGTACGAGCAAGGCGATGGGTGGATGAGCGCGATGCATGTAGAGGTTGAGGGCGACGGGTAGAGTAGCAGCAGATGCATAGAGATTGAGGGCGATGGGTAGAGTAGTAGAAGATGCGTATGTGCTTTTTTACTATTGCATGGTGTACACCTTGCATTAGCTGAGCATGGTTGCTCGCGTGGCTAGAGGAGCTACTTGAAGAATCGTTACCTAGTGGTATGGGTTTGAGTCTTGTCCTCCCTTTTGAAGCTGCAATGGATCCCTCTACCTAAGGGGAAAATTTGAGATTCTTGAGGAATCTCGGGATGAATCGAATAAACTGTAGCTCGAGAAGTACATAAGTTAAATTGCAAAAGAATGATATCTCCTAACCTTTCCATGAGCGCAAGGGAGAGAGGTAGGGAGGGAGAGAGTTAGAGAGAGTGAGAGAGAAAGATAGAAAAAGGCAAGAGAAGATAGAAATTCTATTAAAAACCATGCATATGAAATTTTTTGCTATTTCATCTCCCTCTCTCTCACTCACCGTTTCTCTCTACCCCTCATGTATCTTATTGCTTGTCTATCTCTCTCTCCCACTCACATTAACTCTCTCCCTCCGTCCCTCCCTCCGTCCCTCTCTCCCTCCCGCTCATAGAAAGGTGAGCACTCACCTTTCTATGAGCCGGAGGGAGAGAGTTAGTGTGAGAGGGAGATAGAGATGGAAAAGAAAGAGAGAAACGTGAGATTTTCCCCTAAAAAGCCTGCTTAGAATGTTTTTTGAAAGCGTAAAAGACCAATCAACACTTGCTTTTGTGATGGAAGGTGAATGAGAGAGAGGGAGATGAAGGGTTATTGTGTGTAGTGGTGCCTATAAAAACGCAATTGGCACTCAATTTTTTCCATTGCTAGAAGTTGATTTTGTCTTGTTATCAAACTTTAAAGGTACACCTCCCTGTTAAAAGTCATTGTTCTCCCTTCTGAATCGTCCACCTACTCTTTATATCTCACATCCCTCCCGCACATTTTCTATCAATTGCGTTGATGATAGGAGAGTGCTGGCACTCAATTTTCTATGAGCGTAAGGTAGGGAGGGGGGAGAGAGAGAGTTAGTGTGAGAGGGAGATAGATAGAAAAAAGCATAAAATAGTATAGCCTGCTTTTGTGATGAATTTTGTGACAAAAAAAGACCAAATAAACACATGCTCTCTTGTTATCAGTGGAAGCGAGAGAGGGTGGAGGGAGGTGGGTGAGAGTAGATGGACGATGGAGAATTGAGGTTATAGGAGGGAAGGCAGGATGCCTATAAATAGGCTTGGGATGCTATGTTTTTTAATGCTTAAACTGAGACTCTCGTTGATTTTCAAGTAAGTCAAGGGACATCTTTCAACATCACTCACTCACTCTACCCTATCTCCTTCCCACCCTCCCTCCCTTACTCTCCCTCTCACAAGTGAGTGTTAGTGAGAGGTAGAGGAAACGATGGAGGGTGGGAGGGAGATAGGGTAGGGTGAGCAAGAGGCAGGGTGAAAGATTGGGTAATAATTTCTTGAATTTAATTTGTGGTTACACATACACCAAGATAGTGGTTGTAAGTGAAAGGGAAAGAACGATAGGGTGTATGATGGGATCAGAGATAGAGAGTGGTTTGTAATAAAGATGGACAAGGGGGTTTATTGAAGGGAAGGGTGAGAAATTGATATAGAGAAAGTTGGAGAGGGAGGAAAAGAACGAGGGAGTAAGCGTTGTTTTGGCCATGACCTAGGAGAGTCTTGCAATGTTGGAATTGCGGAGAGTCTGGACATGGGATGGATAATTGTCCTTGGCCCCGTGGGGAACCAGGGAGACCTAACTTGAATTACCCAGTGATGAATGCAGGTGAAGGAACTTGTCAACAACCAAGGCTTCTACAAAGACCAAATGGACCAAGACCACCTCCACAAGGGGTAGAAGGAGTTCCACCTTTGCCAGATCCAAATGTGCATGTGGTAGAGGTGACAAACTCAAATGAGGTTGACATGGAAGCAAATGGCATTAAGCATGGCCGAGGAAAAGGTAAAGAGAAAGAGGGTGTCCCATCACAGAGTGACCATGGACGAGGCAAGAAGGCAAAGGAGACCAAGGAAGCTAAGAGGACTCGACGTCGTATCAATCTCCAAGACTTCCCTCTTGGACATGGTATGGCTCCATACAACCTATTGGAAGACATGCGAGGTAAGGGTCCTGATATCTCATGGCCTCAGTTTCTTGCATTATGCCCACAAGTTAGGAGGGATTTAACAAAGGCAGTTAGCACTAGGAGAAAGGTAAAAGAGAGTTTTCCTGTTGTAAAAATTGCACATGCTGAAATGAACGAGGATATTACACCTGTGCTAGATTGTTACATAAAAGGAAGATTGGTTAGGAAAGGTCTAGTGGATGGGGGTGCACAAATTTGCATCATGACAGAAGGGCTCATGCAAAGACTAGGCATACACATCCATGAGACACCTGAAATCAAAGTGAAAATGGCAAACAATAGCAAGGCTAGGTGCATAGGCATTTGTAAAAATGTTTTTGTGGAGGCCTTTGGCATTAAGAAGGCAGTGGATTTCTATGTCATGTCTACCAAGGGAAATGGTTACCCATTTATCCTAGGAAGACCATGGCTAATGAAAATGCGAGCTTGCAGGATTGGGAGAGTGGAAAGCTAATTTGCAGGAATGACAATCACAAGAAGGTTGTCTTTGACATGAAGGAGCAACGCCAAGAGGAGCTCCATGAAGAATCATCTCGAAGTGAGACGGAAGAAGATTGGACTGAAAACACTTCAGAAGAAGAAAGTAGCGGCAGCATTACTGAAGAGGAGTCCTCCATTGAAGTCATGGGGGTAAGGTTTAAGCCAAACAACCAGGAGACCTCTTCTCGAGGTTTGGAAGAGGTAGGTTCCCAAGAGAACCAAAAGGTGGAAGATGAAGGAATGTTAGAAGGTATGTTGTCTACAACACTTACAAAGGATGAAAGAGAGGAGTTCAAATGTGTGCTAAGGAAATTTCCGAGGCTTTTTGCTAAAGACTACACCGATGTGCGTGGAGTAGATGTTGTTCAACACAAGATTGAGTTGAAGCCAGAGGCCACACCTAAGGCTCAGAAGCTACGAAGGCTAGGAGTCATCAAGGAGCAGGCTTTACTCAAGGAGGTAAGAAAGCTTCTAGCAGCAGGTTTCATTTATCCAATGGAGAATTCAGAGTGGGTCTCTCCCGTTGTTGTCACTCCTAAGAAAAACGGAAAGTGGAGGGTGTGTGTGGATTACCGTCCACTCAATGAGGCAACAAAAAGAGATCACTTTCCCCTCCCATTTCAGGATGAGATACTAAATGAGGTAGCTGGTCATGAGAAGTACACTGTGTGTGATGGCTACTCAGGCTACTTTCAAATAGGTATCGCATTGGAAGATCAGTTGAAAACAACCTTTATCACTCCTTGGGGTTGTTATGCTTTTAGAGTCATGCCATTTGGTCTGACAAATGCTCCTGCAACATTCCAACGTTTCATGAACATGGTGTTTCAAGCATTCTTTGGAAAGTCCATTAGGGTTTTTATTGATGATTTTTGCATTTATAGCTCAAAATCATTGCATCTACAAAGGGTAGAAGAAGGTTTAAAGAAGCTCTATGACATGGGAGGTCAACTCAACCCCGACAAGTGTCACATAGCTGAGGATGAAGTGATCTTGCTTGGTCACAAGGTTTCCTGTAAAGGCATTGAGGTGGATCCTTCAAAGGCAAAGGCTCTTATTGAGCTCCCCTCACCCAAGAATCTCAAAGAGGTCATATCATTCATTCAAAAAGTGAAGTATATGTCACGCTTTATTCACTTAGCTTCGGAGTTGCTTCATCCTTTGCAAAAGTTGACACAACAAGTAGAATTTGCATGGTCTGATGAGCTTGAAGAGTATTTTTGTAACATTAAAGTCATTTTGTCAGAGCTACCAACACTCATGCCTCCTTGTTGGGAGTACACATTCTTTGTTAGCTCTAGTGTTGGAAGGGAAACAATTGGTGCTGTGTTGCTACAACAAGATCCCCACAGTACAAGGATGCGACCCATCTACTTTGCTAGTAGGGTCATGAATGCTTTGGAGAGAGACTACACAGAAGCAGAACTCATGATGCTTTCTCTCATGTTTGCGGTGAGAAAGTTTAGATCCTACCTACTACCAAAACCTTTTGTAATTCTCACTGCAGAAAATTTGTTCCCTTGGGTGTCATCTCAAATGAATCTTAGTACTAGGATCTCAAAGTGGATTATGGAGTTGCAAGAGTTTCAATACTCTTTCAAGGTAGAAGATAGTGTGCGTGCACAATTGGCAGGGATTCTCACTTATAGGGTGCATGAAAAGGAGATTAAGGTGCCTGAAGTAAAGACCCTACCATTGCCACCACCAAAAAGTATTCCTAATGCTTTTACCTTGTTCTTTGATGGAGCTTTTCGTTGAGCCACAGGAAAAGCAGGGGGAGGGCTAGTGTTGCTCAACCCAAGTGGAGAGGTGGTCATGAAAGAGAAGTTCAATCTACCAAGTTCATCTAGCAACAATGAAGCAGAATATGACACACTACTTCATGGTTTGAAGATGTGCATTGGCCAAGGGATAAAACGTCTCATGGTAAAGGGAGATGCACTTCTCATTGTTAAACAGATTTTAGGCATTTGGGCATGCAAGAATGAAAGCTTAAGGACAAAAGTTCATGCCATTCGTAAGATGTTTAATCAGTTTGAAGAAGTGCAACTATATCATATTCCGAGGAAACAAAATGAAGATGCCGATTTACTTGCACAACAAGCAGTTACATGTGTTGAGTGAGAAGTGCAGGTCATCATGGTGGCAGCAGCTGTCAAGCAACCGAGATACCAGGGATTGGAGTCATTGGCTCCCATTATTGGCTACATTTTGGAGGGTGAGTTTCCACAAGACTTCACGAAGGCTCAGAAGAGGAGACTCATGAAGAAGGCAAGCGCATATCTCTTCCTAGAAGGATCCCTCTATCAAAGAGGGAAGGATCAAGTGTGCAGAAGAGTACCAACTATTGAGGAAATTCCAGCCATTCTAAAAGGTTTGCATGAAGAAGCATGTGGTGGTCATTTTGCCCAAGAATTAACTGTGAAGAAGATTTTGCTTGCGGGGTATGTTTGGCCAAGTCTGCATGTGGATGTCCAACATTGGTGTAAAAGTTGTCACAATTGTCAGGTAAATGGGAATAGAAGATTGGTTTATGGTCCAAGGCAAATCGTGCTTGCAAATGGACCGTTTGAAAAGTGGGGCATTGATGCTATGGGTCCTCTGCCTAGGACAAAAAATGGTAAACTCTACATTCTAGCGGCTGTAGACTATATGACTAGGTGGGTGGAAGCACAAAGTGTGGCAAAGGTAAATGAGAAGACAGTGAGCAAATTCGTCTACACTCACATTTGTTGTAGATTTGGCACACCTTTGGAGATTGTTTCTGATAATGGTCCAGGGTTTAAAAAGGGATTGCTCACAGAAGTCTGTGAAGAACTTCACATTCTACATCGTCACAGTACACCCTACTATCCCCAATCAAATGGTTTGGTAGAAAAAGCTAATGGTGTCATTGCAGGCATCATTAGAAAGATGGCGAAAAACAAGACAAAGTTGTGGGATGACTTCTTGGATGGTGCCTTGTGGGCATATCGAACCACATATAGGGAAGCCACGGAGTTCACACCATTTCACTTGGTCTATGGTCAAGAGGCTTTACAGCCAATTGAGCTAAACATTCCAACAATGCGACTTCAAAGCAAATCAGCACAAGATGATCAAGAAGCATGGATGGATCGACTTCTTACCTTAGCTGAGCTTGAGTGGAAAAGAGAAGCAGCATACGAGTGCTATAAGAGGAAAGCCACACAGACAAAGGAGAGGCTTGACAAGAAACTGAAGGACAAAGGCATCAATGAAGGAGATCTTGTGCTAAGGTATGACAATCGACTCGATAATCGTTTTGATGCCAAATTTGACACAAGATGGCAAGGGCCATACATAGTCAAGAAGGCTTTCAATTCAAGTTACTATCAGCTTATGGACTTGAATGGTAAAGAGCACTCCAGGAAAGTAAACGGGTATCGCTTGAAGCCCTATTTGAGTCGCCTTCTACCAAAGGATCTACCAAAGATCTGTCCAAAGGCCGCTGTCTCATGTAAGTATTGTTACATGAAGCATGAGTGTAACTCCAGCCAAAATTCTGAGGGGCCAAACAATGAAGATCTTGTCAAGGACTCTGAAGCACTCTCTTTGGAAAAGATGCTCTATGATGGTACATGAATATACCATCATCCAGGGGGAGGGCTAATGATAGCCGTTTTTCGGCTCTTTGTAATTGCCACAGTGAGTTACCTCACCCTACCAAAATCACCCAAACACTGTGGCTATCCCTACCATTTCACTGTACATAGGCGTGCGTGAGTCACGGGACTTTTCCCATATCTTCTTAAAAAACCCTCAATTAGCTAGTCATTGGGCTAGTTGAGCCAAAAAAAATTAAAAAAAAAACAAAAAATATAAGTATATTATGGCCCATGCGTATGTAAATATTTCTTTATATATAGGGCCTAAATAAAAGATTTTTTCATAATTATTTTGGTATTTATTTAAATATTTCTACCTAGGTGTGTGTTATTTATGCTCTGTACATTGCCTCACCATTACCACAATTTTTTCTTACCATTTTTCATACTCTTTATTCCATATAGAAATATTTTCATGTAAGCTTCTCTTATATTTGGTGTAACTCCACCCCAACAAAAATCCAAAAAAACTAGTTCTATTTATGTGTATATTTTTTTCACTATTGTGATTTTTTCCTTCCTACATATATTCTCTATTACTCTCATAAATTAGACCACCAAAAATATTCATCTTTTTATGGTAGACTTATAATGAGAGAGATTTATTTTGACCCCTTTATATTTTTCCACCTATATTATTTATATTTGACATGTACATATTTTTAGACCCCTCAATATTTGATTTTCTTAGTTGTACTATTCACTTATATCATGATCTCAACAATATCTTCAATTATAGACCTACAAATAAGGTCAAGGGTAGGTGGCATGCATACATGCACTATGGAGGGCTCACTCTTGGAGGTATTCAAAAGAATCATCCAAAGAAGGACCCCACAAGGACTTTTGCAGTGGAAAAAAATGATCGGTTTTGCTAAATTTTTAAAGTTCACTTGCTCTCCGAATTTGAAAAGGTGATACAAACAAAAGTTGTAGCTCGTGGGCTGAACTTTTGCCTCAAATTTTTTCATATTTTTTTGAGCTACGAGCTGTCAGCTATGATTTTTTTAGTGGACCCCAGTTTTCCCATGCTATGCAGCCACACTCTCTCTTCCACTTTATCATTTTCCTCTTTCACACACACTTATCCACTCATCATCCCCATCTCTCTCACCACTCCTCTCTGCACACTACTCACCTTCTCCTCAACCTTGAAGAATAAGAGAAACCATGGTGAACTCATACCTCCCACACACAATTCCATTCCAAAATTGACCACCTAGTCTCATTTTTCCTCCTCCAAATTACCCATATCTATAAAAAAAAACCACAAAATTCAGCCTCTTCTCTTAAAAGACAGCATCATGGTGGTTGATTACTCAGCTTCAATTACCTTGTCTCTCAAGGAAGGTCAAGAGTGGAGAAAAATTGTACCGTCAAAGCTAGTGGACCGTCAACAAGAGTCAAAATTGGCCCTACTCAAGACACTTGGAGCATCAACCTTGTAAGAAATCCACCTTTTCTTACCTCTTAAGAGTTTTTCTTCCTTATTTGTATCCTACATGGATACTCCCATTGTAAATATCCAATTCCATTTGTAAATTAATACTAACTCTACTAACACTAACCCACTATGAAAAGTCCTATCACCTCCATTTCTCTCCTCTCTCTTTCCCCACCAACTTCTTGATAATTCCAAGCAAAAGAAATTAGATAAATTGCTGAAAATCTAACCCAACCATGGTTAGAGGAGTAACCCTAGCCTTCAAAATTGCTATAAAAGGAGGGTGTAGCTAGCACAAAAAGAAGCCATAAGCAAGAGCACTATGCTATAGCTTGAGAAGCCAAGCTCAACCTCTCTAGAAGGAGCTCTTGAGTGGAAGCTCATTGTCTTATGCATGTGCATGTGTTGTAATAGGGGATTAGCAAGGGAACTCTATGCCATTGTAAGAGAGAGAGTGATCATTCAATTGAGAGTAGGAAATCTATCATTTCTCCTACTAGTGTAAGCCCAACATTTGCTGAATCAAGGAGGGTGGATTTGGACTAAGCTTGGATACTTTGTCTCCCTTCCAACGTGAAGTAATGGACAACAATGATGCGTAAGTGTCTTGGTGTTTTTTGTTAAGTTCTTGATAGCTTGTCTCTGGTGTTGTCATCAATCTAGCCATAAATCCCACATACTGTAAGAGGGCGACAGGGTGGAGAGGACTCCCCTGGCCTTAAGACAATGATTGGGGTGGCTTTTCTTGTGATGTGTTGTGGTGAAATTTACGCAAGCTATGTTGAACAAATACTAATCTCACTTTGATTTGTCATGACAGATTTGTAAGAAGGTATTAATGCAACAAGCACCCCCTCCCCCTTTCTCTCTCTTTCTTAAATATATAGTTGTGTTTGCTTGATCATTGCCGATACGTTTCAATGCAGCCCGAGCACTCTCTCTCTCTCTCTCTCTCTCTCTCTCTCTCTCTCTCTCTCTCTCTCTCTCTCTCTCTCTCTCTCTCTCTCTCTCTCTCTCTCTCTCTCTCTCTCTCTCTCTCTCGTTCGTGTTTTAGTGTGTGAGAGTGTTCCATTGGTGTTAGGGTTAGTGTAAATTCCTTGCTTGTTTGTGGGTTGCTCTAACGATTCTCCTCTTTTGCGTCCTAGTTCGCTCTTAAACTAGGTGGTGCCCCTTGTGTAGTTGGGATTTGGCTGTGGGTTTGTTGTTTTGGTTTGTGTTGTGTTGTGCCCCAGCCCCATTGAGTAGCACGGGAGCCTTGAAGGGTGTCTAGAGGTTGCTCTTCTTGTTGCCCGCCCCGGACCGCCTCACCGTCTTATCACAACCATTGGTCAAGCCAACAATGTACTCATGATCACTTGCTGTCTCGAGCAACCTTAACTTCTTAACCAATGAGTAGTTTAAGAAGTTATGGCTAGTTCCATCATCTATGAAAATAATGACTCTATAGCCACCTATGGTGTCATACATGTGCACCATGCCATGCGGACCTACGCTAGGCTGCCACATAGCTGGTGTCACTAAACAAGCATGGCGCTCATCATAGTGGCACATTATCTCCTCGCTAAACTCTCCAAATTTGAGAGGAAGCATCTCGCTGTGTGCAAATGCCTAGAGCATTTACCATCTCTCTTAGGCTCATTGCCACTCGTGTTAGCTTTGAGATTTTGGCATTCATCTTTGGTGTGTCCTACTTCATTGCGGATGAAACAGTAATTTCTCTTTCGCGCTTTAACATAGCTCTCTTTTTTTTGTAATTTTATGTCTCCTTTCTTTTTAGATGGCTGCAATTTTTTAGTCCAATGACCTCCTGACTTCCCCTGGTTAGTCCTCTCCCTCTGCCTCTCACTACAAAACCCCTTTCTTTCAAACCATGACCTCTTTTTCTCTTTTTCCCTATCCCTACCTATCGGATACCTACCCTATCTCATGCACCTTGGTGCCTGATGTGTGTATTTGACCCCCTCCTCAGATAAGTCCTTCGATTGAAGAGGCTCAATGTAAAGGTAATCCCATTTGTATGGCCCCTCTTGAAGCTCCGCAAAGTCTAGAGCATCGATTTCCTTTAACTTGAGCACTATCTCTCTATAGTTTGAAATGTACTGAGTTAGGGACTTGTTCTACATCGAGCACCATCGAGCACTTATCCCATAACTCTCAATTTAGCTCTTTCTCATTTCTTGGCAAGAACTCTTTTCAAAACATTGTTTTGAACTTTGCCCAAGTGGCAGGATGAGTGGTCAAACTCATCCACCACTTGTATGCCTTGCCAGTCCAATAGGAAACTAGCCTCTACAGGCTTCACACAGCTAGGCTGTGTCCGGAATGCATGAATGTCCAACCACTTTGCAAGGAAAATATTCACAAAATCTTTGTTTCTCTCCCTTTCGTCGCCCCCCAAAACTTGGCAATTTGAAATCCTTGAACAGAGTCAAGGTTCTCTCTATGGACGACCTTACATGCGCATCAATCTAGGTCCTCGTAACCACTAGTGAGGCTACGCTCACTCGTTTGTGGATGCCCTGCTACTTTGAGAAAAAGAAGATGCCACTCAAGCGGCGATCAGTGCCTCTAGATGTGTGGAGATGCTTTGTAGCATCATAACTACATTAGCCTATACTTTTTCTAAGCTGGTCAACTTGTCATTGAAATATTTGCATATCCCACTAGAGAGCTCTATCTTCGTAAGGATATCGGTAGGATCGACTGGCAGGTCATAATCCTCTCCATCATCCTCGAAGAGTTTCTAATCGTCCCCCTCGACGGTGTCGTGCAGCTCCGCTCCCATGCTAAGAAAGATACCCAAAAAATGCACGTCAAGTTTGTTTGAATCTTATATGTTTAATGAACAGTGATCAAGGTCTGGTAACATGCCAAGTGCAATACTGAATGTATGTCAAATGCGGCTGAAAGGGCCAAAACATGCCTTAATGATGCTAAAAAAATGTTATGCTTGAAGTGGGCATGGATGGGATATTACGACCTAGAACTGCAGTGCTTGATGTGCTCTACCGGCCTGTCTTTACAGCTCGTCGATTGGAGCTACGGTGAAGAAGTTATGGCAGTTTAAAGTTCAAGTCGATTGTAGATCCGTATCGGATTGGACAACTACAGCTAGGGTGACAGAATTGAAATGAATGTACGGGCATGAAGTGCTCACTCTGAGGAGCGCATTGGTCTTTTCTGATCAGTGACCGGATTTACGGTTGTCAAGTTATTGACCGTTCAAGATTTAACGGGGGCCGGTTCTGCACTAGTCCAGTCCACTCCGTTAGAGTGCCATCTCAGAGTTTTTGGCTCTCGACCAGATTTTGGATAGCAATGATTGCAGAATTAACCCAATAGATGCAGGGTCATGAAGCTGGCTATTTTCGACAAATGCCAAGACGGAACAACTCTCCAAAAGCAATCACTTACACTTGCTTCTTGCAGGCATGTAGCACTATTGAAGATTTTTTAGGACATCAAAATTCACAATGATATTGTTAATCGATGGCGACTCGAGAAAGATGTTGTGCTTGACAACGCTTGCCTGGCATTTATGCAAAATGTATGCCCAAATGGGGTGCTCTTGAAGTACTTGGCCACCCAAGGGCTATGGGGCCGGAATGTCATCCCTTACAGTATCTGAAGGCCGCCAATGGAAAGGCTTAACAAGCTTGGCAAGCTTGCCCGATATGCATGCCAAATGAGATGCCTTCTACTTGCAGGCATTGCTCGGCCGTAATGTATGCCAAATGTGGTGCCCTTACTAAGGAAAAAGGGCCGCCCATTTAACTTAAAAGGCCGCCCATTTAAGGGCTTTTTAATGTGAAGTGAAGCAAAAAAGAAGCTCTGGCGCAACTGCAGCCGATGAGGAGAGAGCTTCACGGGCTCGCGTTGGCCTATATGGCACTCAGACGCCCTCGCCACAGAAGCGGATGTTGTAGGAAATTCCATCGCGATGCTTTTCGGCACCAGCCGCGCTGGATTCGGAGCCAGTCCAAAATCGCCTGCCACATCACCAGGGGGTATCCATTAGCAACATCACTAATGGGTGCCTAGGCCCCTTTTACCAAGAAAAGCTCATGCAAAGTATAAAAGAAAAGGGGGGGCTCTACTTGGGCTCTCGTGTGATTTTCTTGAGCCATCTCCTCTTCTCCTGTAGCTTTTTCTCTCATGAGAAAGAAGAGCCTTGAGATCTTAAGCCTTAGCCAAGCTAATCCTTGTTAAGCTTCATTATTTGATCCAACTTAATCTCCTTAGGGCCTTGATGATAAAGTGCCTTAAGCGAGGCCTAAGCCTAGCCTCATAAGCCAAGCTTTAAATCCTACTAAAAGCTCTCTAATCTCTGAGGAGCTAAGCCAAGTTTGCCCATTCTCAAACTCTTTAGTCTTAATCTTAAGCTCTCTAAGCCTAACCACGTCCTTGTTAGTCAAGCTTAAGAAATCATTAGCCAGGATTTACTTCAAAACCTGATAATCCTAAGCTCTCTCATCGATTTCTTTAGCCATAACCATGCTAAGCTTCATAAGCTTGACAAGCCAAGCTTCCAAACCTATCTCAAGCTCCTAACTCATAGCCTAATCTCTAAACCCTTAAGCCAAGATTAAACCTTAATCTCATTAAGCCAAACCTAAGTTATCTAAGCCGCTAAGCTGTTTAATCCGGAATTAACCAGCATCCTTAAATCGAATCGGACCAACCAAGGCCGTTGGAATTGAAGGCAGAAGTCAGTCCAAGGCAGTTCCTACTGATCATCTTATTTAACACCTAGATTGTGACAGGTTAACCTTTGTGAAGAGCATAAAAATCTTCATTAATGATTGATTAATCATGGATACTGTTGATTCTTTGGTACAAAGCGTACTGTTTGTTTTGAGCTCTGTTTTTGCTAATTGTGTCTGCTGCACCTCTTTTCCCCACACCTCTCTCAGCCAGGGGCCGGTGCCTTCCCGGCTCACCTTTCGCATACTTATCCCCCGACATTCTTGGTGAACCCGACGTGAAACGATCCAGGGTGAGCAGTGTGGTGGAAGAAGATGTCGACACCGCAAGAGGCTGCCATGCAGCAAATGATGCAGCAGTTTGCTGCTTACATGCAACAACAATAGGCTGCCCAACAACAATACAATTTGCAAGAGAGGATCCGTAAACCTTGGCACACGATTACTGAGAAATTGCATCGATTTGAAGACCGGGATATTAGCAAGTTTTGCAATATCTACAAGCAAGCAATGGAAGAGAATGGAATTGATGATCAAAATGCAGTGGAAGGGTTCTATTTAATTGTGGAGCCGGAACTTAGGAGTCGAATTAAAGAAATTCAGGCAGTTCAAGGCCCGAATTGGCAGGATTTCAAGAAGGCGCTTCAGGAGGAATGCTTCCTTGAGGATTCTCAAAGAGTAACCATGCAAAGCTTTATGAAGTGGGTGTAGAAGAAGAACAAAAATCTATCTGCACAAGAGTTATTACAAGAATTTGAGAAGAAATTCGAGCAATTGTCCTCGACAGAGAAACGTTCAATGAGGGATTAGAAGGTTGAACTATTCATTCAGGCTGTTGATCCACGACTTCAGAAGAGTCTAATGCAGTTGCTGGAGGATTCAAGAGGAGAATTGGGCTTAACATCTGACTGAAAGGTAGTCACTGAAGTAGTCAACATGATCGTGAAACGACAAATGAGAGTCGATAAGCTGATCGTGGCTGACATCATGGATTTTGTGGAAGAGGAACTTAAAGAGAAAACAACCTCGACTATACCCAGAGTGGAGGAGCCAGTTCTTGACGAATTGGTGAAAGGTATTCAAGAATCAAATTTGAATTTTAAAGCTGTTAATTGAAGGACTAGCTGCAAAGGGGTCTACATATGAGCCTAGACAGCAGCCACTACGCAAAGGCTGGGACCGATGCATGTGGTGTGACAGTGAAGACCACAAGTACGTTAAAGAATGTGATGAATTTGACGAAGCTTATAAAAATAACGTGGTGTTTTGGAAGGACAAGAAGATACACCTTAGGGCAACAGGTGAGATGCTCCGCCTAAACTTCGGTAGGGGCGGCATGCAAAAGATAGTTGAAGAGATCCAGCATAATGTTGCTCTTGTGGAAGTAGCTATATATGGGCTACAAGTCTGCGGGAAGGGTGATGATGATGGTGCAGGTACCAAGGGTCAATTGTGGCCTTATGCTTTGAAGACAACAGAAACATGGCAGGTAACTTATGGGAAGCTACGACAAGTAGGGAATTCAATTCAACAAACCACAGGGTGGACTGATCCAGCGGATTTCCTCTCAGTGTATGCATTCATTGCGAAGTCTCAAGCTAATGAGGCTATGGTGGAGGAAAAGCGAAAAAGAGATGAAGAAGTTCTTGGGACATCGAAAAGGACAACAAGATTCAACAGCAAGCAAGATGAAGGTCCTACTTCTAAGCCCGCTCTTGAAGTGGTGATGGAGGATGCACCCAAGGACAAAAAGCAAGGTAAACCCAGGGGACCCTCATATAAGCTAAAATCTGACATTGAATGAGCTACAGATTTAAAGAAAGTTTTTGAAGAGCGTATTGGTGATATTTTGGGCATTGCCAAACGTGAGTTTCACGAGGAGATAATTGATATCATCAAAAGAAAGTGGTAGATACCAAGTGAACAGGAGCCGGAGTCAGTTAAGAGCCAGGCGGTTTGCCACATTGAAGCAATTTTGGACGACTATGAAGAGTATTTGGCAAATCTTGAAGAAGAAGAAGAGTCGAGGTCTGTGGTGGTGTCAAATCCAACTGTACCAGAGGTAAGGCATGTTCATTTCAATGAAGATGAAGATAGTGAAAGTATACCAAGGAGTCAGTTTTCAAGGACTCATTGGGCAAGGGCAACAACCGAAACTGTTGTGAAGCTTGGCGACATTGAAGAACCGGTCTTAGCACTCATAGATCATGGATCGGAGATCAATTTGATGGCTAAAAGCTTGCACAAGAAGGGGAAATGGCCTATTGATGTGGACCATAATTGGCGGATTCGAGCTGCCAATCTCTTTATATAGGAACATTCCTCTTATGCATTAATTTTGGGGCAACCCTACATTACGGCTGTGCGAATGGAAACCAAAGTGTTGGACGATGGCTCGGCCTATGCCAGGGTTCGAAGCAGAGACGGTAAGAAAGCCTTGACTGTATGTGTTGACCATGCCAGGAACAAGGATAGTCTGCATGATCATCCAATGCCAAAGATACACAAGGAGTTTAGAGAGCATAGGTTTGCACAGGATTTTCTCGGAGTGCCATTATAAAGCGGGACTATGGTGGTACAAGTGAGGAGAAGTTCTCGCAAAGAGAAGCTTTCTCTTCGGGTTCTTGGGGTTAACATATGAAGGTTCAGTATCTTTCAGAAAATTCAATGATTTGCCAAAGTGGAAAAAACAGTATGTTTCAGGTATCCAAAGTGAATTGCAGGGTTGTGATGTGCTTGAATTAGATGATGTCATTTCAGGAATCTTTGAAGAGGTATCTTATGTAGATACTATGTCAGAGCTTGAGGAGATTAGGCAAAACAAGTTACAAAGCATAACTGAAGTGGTCAAGGTCCATTCAATGGACATGTATGATGAGTTAAGTATATATGAACCACTTATGCACATTGAAGATGATTCAGGTGAAACAGTTGAAGCACAGGTAGAGACAAAATACAAGACTGTTGCAAAGAAAGTGAGGCCAGTGGCTACACCACTGCCAGAAGGAAGTGATGGGATGATCAAGGAGGCTTCTCGACAGTGTATACTCAGGAATCCAAAGAACATAGGGCATAAGTTTACTAAGGAGACATTGCAGTAGCTGAAGGTTGGAGAAGATGGTTTGCTCAATGAAGAGGAGATCAAATCTTTTCAAGGTATGCTCGAAAAACATGGTAAAGATTTTGCTTTTGGGCCAAGTGAGATTGGGTGTGTGGATCCAAGTGTTGTTTCACCTATGGTTATTTTCACTGTTCCACACATGCCACGGAGCTTGCGTCCTATTCCAGTTCCTAAAGCTCACTTGCCAAATCTTATCAATTTGCTTAATGAAAAGATTCAAATGGGAATTTTGGAGCCATCATGTGCACCATATTCTAACCGATGGTTTACTGTTCCGAATAAAAATGGTACATTAAGGTTCATTCAGGATATGCAACCGGTTAACAAGGTAACAATTCGCAATGTGGGTACTGGCCCACTTGTGGATGAATTTGTTGAGGCCTTTGTAGGTAGATCTATTTACTCCATGGGTGATCTTTATTCAGGATATGATCAATTCCAGCTAGCTTTGGAGAGCAGGGATCTTACTACAATGCGTACTCCTCTTGGTTTGGCAAGGATGTGCACTCTGCCCACAGGGTGCTACTAATTCAGTAGCTCATATGATGAACGGCATGAATAAGGTATCAAGGGACTTTATCCCACATGTTACTATGCCTTTCATTGATGATCTACCAATTAAGGGCTGTGAAGAAGCTCAAAAGATGAAACAAAACACCAGAGGGGGTGCCGACAGTTTGTTGCTCAATATATTGCTGACTGTGATGCTATATTATCGAGGCTCGAAGAAGTTAACTTAACACTTTCATGTCAAAAATCAACTTTTGGTGCTAAGGAGGTCTTAATTGTGGGACATATGTACAGTTCTGAAGGAAGAAGGCCAAGTCCAACAAAAGTCGAAGCTATCCAAAAGATGAAGGAAACATGTTCTTTAGTTACTGAAGTTCGTCAATTCTTGGGTGCATGTGTGTTCTATCGTATTTGGCTGCCACACTTTGCTCATATTGCAAAGGTATTGTATCAATTGCTACGAAAAGGTAAAAGGTTTGTTTGGGAAGAAGTTCACACACAAGCTATCGAGAAATTAAAGAAGATGCTTCTTGAGGCTCTGACCTTGAGGAAAGTTGATTATAAATGCGACAGGCCAGTTATTTTAACAGTTGACACTAGCCCGACAGGTATTGGATGGGCTATAGGTCAAGATGATGTTGAAGGACACAGGTATGCAGTGAGAATAGGAGCCAAGGTGCTTAATGCTCGTCAACGAGGTTATCCACAGGTTAAGAGGGAACTTTGGGGCGTTGCTACTACTCTAAGGACCGATAAAGAATACTTTATTGGAGCTTCAGTTGTGGTAGAGACAGATTGCTTGCCACACTGATAGGGATGATTGCAAACTACTCTACTCCGGATATTGCCATGCTACGATGGATAGCCTATATTAAGTCTCTTAACCCTGAATTTTGTCATATTGCAGTCGAGATAACCCTGTTGTTGCAGATATGTTATCAAGAGCCAAGTTTGAAGATGAAGAAGAGATGCTGACCACGAGTAATGATGTTGGTTTGAAGTTCTACACGTCTTCTTATCCACATGCCAACTGTGGAAATATTGCTCATGTTTTTGAAGTCTTTTCTGAAGAGTTTTATGATGGAGAGTGGCTTATGATTGGCTGCTACCTATGTACTCTCACTAGACAAGAAGGATGGAGTGATCAAGAATTCAAGAAGATCAGGAAAAAGGCCTATGGAAATTTCCTGAAAGATGGACATTTATTGAAGCAACCGAAGCGCCCAGGAGGGGTACCACAACAAATTATTTGTGACAAAGCAACCCAACAGCAGGTGATTAAGGAGTTTCATGAAAGTCTATGGGTTGGACACAGAGGAGTCTGGGCAACCTTTGTTTGTTAAAGACCGGTATTGGTGGAAAGGTATGTACAAACATGTGGTTCAATTTGTGGAATCATGCTTCATATGCCAACAGTACTCTGATGTGCGACATAGAGATGGATTGCATCCCACCTATCCACTAGCCATACGCTACAAGTGGGTGGTGGACCTTATCACAATGCCAGTAGGAGTGTGGCAGATGAGGTATATTGTTCTTGCCAGAGAAGATCTTACTAATAAGGTTGAAGGCAAAGCTTTGCGTACCAAAGCTACCAGTTCAATATGCAAGTTCTTGCTTGAAGATGTTATCTCCAGGTATGGATGTGTTGGAAGAATTAATGCAGATAGAGGAGAGCTGAATGCAGATGAAGCTCGAGAGTTTTTTGCTCGTATGGGCATTAAACTCGCTCTCACTATAGCATATAATCCAGAAGGTAACGGAAAAAGTGAAAGAGGACATCCGCCTATTGTTAAAGCTTTAGCGAAGGCGTGTGAAGGACATATTGGTGATTGGCCTAAACTCTTGCCATTTGCTTTATGGACTGATCGCACTACACACAGTTCAGTTACAGGATTTATGCCGTTTGAATTGATGCATGGGCAAAAACCCATTATGCCTATAGAGGAAGCAGTTACGACTTGGACCATAATGCCATGGGAAGAAGGTATGTCTACTGAAGACTTGCTAATTGCTCTACGTATTCGCCAGCTCAAGAGGCGTCAAGAGGATATTGAACAGGCTAAAGAGAAGCTTTAGGAGGCAAGATTGAAGAATAAGGCAGCATTTGACGGAAAGCATAGACTCAACCACATGCTATCAAAGATGGTGACTGGGTACTTGTCTATGACAGTAGCTTGGAAAACCAATACACTGCTATGAGAAAAATGGTTAAACGGTGGTTTGGACAATATGTGGTGCGACATGTTTTTGATAATGCGACATACCAATTGTGTGAACTAGACGGCACTATGCTCAAGGTGTCTATTGCCGGAAAATGGATCAAGCTGTTCAAGAAGCGAGAAGGTGAGATTGTTCTTGAAGATTCCCATTCAGATCCCGCTCCAGAGGATCATGTTATGTATACATTAGATGATATGTCTGACGATGAGTTTAATGAAGCTCATTAAGTGCAATTGGCACAGACCGGAGGCTGTGCAGGTTCAGAGGGGGTGGATGTCGTGCAGCTCCGCTCCCAGGCTAAGAAAGATAACAAAAAAATGCACATCAAGTTTGTTTGCAGCTTATATGTTTAATGAACACTGATTAAGGCCTGGTAACATGCCAAGTTCAATGCTGAATGTATGTGAAATGCGGCTGAAAGGGCCAAAACATGCCTTAATGATTCTAAAAAAATGTTATGCTTGAAGTGGGCACGGATGGGATATTGTGACCTAGAACTGCAGTGCTCGATGTGCTCTGCCGGCCTGTCTTTACGGCTCGTCGATTGCAGCTACAGTGAAGAAGTTATGGCAGTTTAAAGTTAAAGTCGATTGCAGATCCGTACCGGATTGGACAATTGTAGCTAGGGTGACAGAATTGAAATGAATGTACGGGCATGAAGTGCTCACTCTGAGGAGCGCGTTGGTATTTTCAGATCAATGATTGGATTTACGGTTGTCAAGTTATTGATCGTTAAGGATTTACCGGGGGCCGGTTCCGCACTAGTCCAGTCCACTCGGTTAGAGTGCCATCTTGGAGTTTTCTGCTCTCGACCGGATTTTGGATAGCAATGATTGCAAAATTAACCCAATAGAGGCAGGGTCATGAAGCTGGCTATTTTCGACAAATGCCAAGACGGAACAACTCTCCAAAAGCAACCACTTACACTTGCTTATTGTAGGCATGTAGCACTATTGAAGATTTTTTATGACATCAAAATTCACGATGATATTGTTAATCGATGGCGACTGGAGAAAGATTTTGTGCTTGACGATGCTTGCCCAACATTTATACAAAATGTATGCCCAAATGGGGTGCTCTTGAAGTACTTGGCCACCCAAGGGCTATGGGGCCGTAATGTCGTCCCTTACAAGATTTGAAGGCCGCGAATGGAAAGGCTTTACAAGCTTGGCAAGCTTGGCCGGTATGCATGCCAAATGAGATGCCTTCTACTTGCAGGCTTGCTCGGCCGTAATGTATGCCAAATGTGGTGCCCTTACTAAGGAAAAAGGGCCGCCCATTTAAGGGCTTTTTAATGTGAAGTGAAGCAAAAAAGAAGCTATGGCGCAGCTGCAGCCGATGAGGAGAGGGCTTCGCGGGCTCTCGCTGGCCTATATGGCGCTCAGACACCCTCGCCACCACAGAAGCGGATGTTGCAGGAAATTCCATCGCGACGCTTTTCGGCACCAGCCGCACTGGATTCCGAGCCGGTCCAAAATTGCTTGCCACGTCACCAGGGGGGTACCCATTAGTGACATCGCTAATGGGTGCCTAGGCCCCTTTTAGCAAGAAAAGCTCATGCAAAGTATAAAAGAAAAGGGGGGGCTCTACTTAGGCTCTCGTGTGATTTTCTTGAGCCATCTCCTCTTCTCCGGGAGCTTTTTCTCTCACGGGAAAGAAGAGCCTTGAGATCTTAAGCCTTAGCCAAGCTAATCCTTGTTAAGCTTCATTATTCGATCCCAACTTAATCTCCTTAGGGCCTTGATGATTAAGTACCTTAAGCGAGGCCTAAGCCTAGCCTCATAAGCCAAGCTTTAAATCCTACCTAAAGCTCTCTAATCTCTGAGGAGCTAAGCCAAGTTTGCCCATTCTCAAACTCATTAGTCTTAATCTTAAGCTCTCTAAGCCTAACCACGTCCTCTTTAGTCAAGCTTAAGCAATCATTAGCCGGGATTTACTTTAAAACCTGATAATCCTAAGCTCTCTCATCGATTTCTTTAGCCATAACCATGCTAAGCTTCCAAACCTATCTCAAGCTCCTAACTCATAGCCTAATCTCGCCCTTAATTAAGCTGAGCCTAATCTCTAAACCCTTAAGCCAAGCTTAAACCTTAATCTCATTAAGCCAAACCTAAGCTATCTAAGCCGCCCAAGCCGTTTAATTCGGAATTAACCAGCATCCTTAAATCGAATCGGACCAACCAAGGCCATTGGAATTGAAGGCAGAAGTCAGTCCAAGGCGATTCCTACTGATCGTCTTGTTTAACACTTAGAATTGTGACAGGTTAACCTTTGTGAAGAGTATATTACATTAGGAAAAATATGAACCCTCTAGGGGCCCTTTGGGATTAAGGTTAATTAGAGGTCAGCCAATAGAAAGAGGGTGGTGGACACACTCTATACCCTCAAAAAAGTAGGGGGACAAGGTAGTCTTACACCTTTTAATTGTCTCTTACCTAGTGAGAAGGTAAGGGACCACTTTGACCTCTTTTCCCCCACTTTTTGGCCCGGATTTAAAAATACACTAAAAATTTTAAATTTTCAAAAAAATTCAAATTTCAAGTTTTCCCTCCTTAAAAGGTCCCCAAACCTATTTCATGGTCAAAAAAGTATTTTTGACCTTCAAAAGTTAAAAACGTGCACTAAAAAATCCAAAAAATTGATTTTTTAAAAAACAAATCAAAACATCATTTTCACCCTCCAAAGTCTTTCCAAACCTATTCTATAGCTAAAAAGTGTTTTTCTCTCTCTACAAACCCTTTTCCAAGCTCTCCATTGCTGCAACAACCACATGCACCCCCTGTAGTCCATCATTATCTCTCTGCTAGCTTTCTCGCACCTCCATTGTAGCACCAAGCAAGCTCCTCCTCCATCTCTTCCCCTTGCCCACCACATAGTTTCACACCAAGCTAGCTCCTCTCCCTTCTCTCATCTCCATTACAACATGAAACAAGATTCTACTCCATCTACTTTCATTCACTCACACTACATGGAAACCTCTACTCCCGAAGGTGGCAAAAGTATGAGCTCACATGAGTTGCATACCACAACAATAGGAGGTGTGAATATCGCATGGGCATTGCAAGGGTTCATCTCCAACATAAAGATAGAATGGTAAGAAAACTACCCTTGTAGCTTACATTCAGAGCTTAACATCATCTCCATCTTTAAGTTTATCATGCTGGAGAGAATTAACCTCTTTATGGATTTCAGTGTTTAGGCTTCACACCTCATAACACTGGGTGGTGCTATTTTGTTGATGACTTTGGTGCGCCATCTATAGTTGTGTAGCATGTGATTTGAGTCTCACGATGTAAGTAAGTTGTGTTATCTATGGAGAGTCGTCAAAGATTTTTCTTGTAATTTATTCTTCGTATAATTGTCATTAGATAATTGGAATGATATCATTTTGTACTTTATAACTTTGTGCTCACATAATCTTTTGTTTACTTACAGATTCAACTTGTTTTAAGAGGACATGAGCAAGCAACCATGTGCAGAGATGGAAATCACTCTATTTTTGTTCCTTGAGGAACCTTTCACTACCATGTTAAAAGATTTTGATAAGAATAGTGGGTTTCTTTTAGAATCTTGAACCAATAGGGACTCTCTAGGAGCTCTCATAGAAGCCATCCATATAGTACTACTATCTTCCCTAGTGTCATAGACACACAAATACTCAAGCGTATATGAATCTCTAGATGAGGAAGACAAATACTTGTAAGACAAGCCTAACAGCAACAACATTGTCTCCATTTGTAATTATTTTTCATGAGGCTGGATTCCTCTATAAATGCAATATAAATATGTTTTCTTGTTAAATGGTGTCGCATTGAGTGAGAGTATTTAATTTAGATTAATGAAGTTTCATACAGATCTGAGAAATATTGTTTACTTTTATGGATATTTTGATTTGCCTGTACGATGATTCAAGTCGCAAGTCTTAATCACTCCACCTTGAAGAAATTCAAGCAATATTTTGATTTCAGTTTAATCATTAATGGTTATTCTTATTAAAGTGGATCATAAACTTTGTCAAGATGTCCTCATTTGGGGATGTTGAATATATATCATTAGCAATGTTTCACAAGAACACTAGGTGGACACAAGGAAGTAAAAATTGGCTCCTTGTTTGGTCGATTTCTAGTGTTTAATGTTTAGTGCACAGGATTTGTGAGGCCGTTGACATGGGGAGTTCACTAAAATATATGTAATATAGCACATGTGTTCAATAGAAGGGATTTTATATTCTTGTAAAGTTGCAGAAACATGTGTAGATAAGGCCTATAAGGGGTACTTTTAATCCATTCTAGTGAACGCACGTGATATAGGAAAATTTTACAAAGTGAATGCTCCGGACCTTTGAACACAAAGAAAGGGGGGGGGGGGAGCTCTAATTACATCTGAGTGAAAAGAAGTGGAATTTGTACTGTCATGTTGCATAAATATTTGCTTTCACTTGATCTTAAAAAAAATTGGTATCCTGGGGTGCAGACAAGGCTATATAATGCAAAAAAAGGGGTGGCCACAAGGGCGCGTAGTGAGCCATCCAAAACTGCTGGATGGGCCACATGTGGGCCCTTGTGGCCACCCTTTTTTTGCATAATTAGGCTATTGCTGTACTCCAGAACCCTGGAAAAGATGAGATGAACCTAAAATTGAACTTTTCAAACACATTATGCCTTCCTTCAACTCAACTTACTAGTTCCTTGCACCAAAAGGGCAAATCACATTGGACAGTATAAAAATCTAGTCTCATGCTGCATAAACATCTGGTTTCATCAAATATTAACATTCTTGCTATTATAAGGGGCAGACAAGGCCATATAATGCAAAAAAAAGGGTGGCCACAAGGGCACGCAGGTGAGCCATCCAAAACTGGTGGATGGGCCATCTGCGCGTCCTTGTGGCCACCCTTTTTTTTGCATAATTAGGCTATTGTTGCACTCCAGGACCTTGGAAAAGGTGAGATGAATGTAAAATTTAACTTTTCAAGCACATTATGCCTTCCTTCAACTCAACTTACTAGTTCCCTGCACCAAAAGGCCAAATCACATTGGACAATATGAAAATCTAGTCTCATGCTACATAAACATCTGGTTTCATCAGCTATTAACATTTTTGCTATCCTAAGGGGAAAACAAAGCTAGAAAATGCAAAAAAAAGGGTGGCCACAAGGGCGCGCAGATGAGCCATCCAAAACTGCTGGATGGGCCATCTGCGCGCCCTTGTGGCCACCCTTTTTTTTGCATTTTCTAGCTTTGTTTGCCCCTTAGGATGGCAAAAATGTTAATATTTGATTTAAATTTAACTCTTCATGGCCAAAACCACTTAACTTAAAACACATGTATAAACCGAAAAGCCAAATCACTATGGAGACAGTAGACACAACTCTTAATCATTTTGTCATTGCAAAGTCATCTGAAATGATGTGAGCCTCTACAACTTCTTGAATAGCCTCCAACGCTATTGCTTGCATTTTATACTGATTTCCATAGCTTTGAAGCACCTCCTTCACCGTGTGAGCATATTTTTGATGCATGGCCATGATTCAAGTGTTAAGTTTTTTTTTTTATAAGTGTTGAACTTTTCGGTTGTTTTCAACAGCTTCTAGATTTCAATCGGCTCCGAATCTGTCTGGGCTTGTCTCACATGAATTTGTTCATCTCATCATGTTCTTCGACCATTATGTGATGAAAAAAAATCATATCTTGCTCGCATTCTCCAAAAATCAACGTGCAAGTTGACAATTTATTTAAAAATGATGTAAAACAAACATTTTTTACTTTTTTCTTAATCTACGGGCTCCAACGAGCATTAAAACCATGAATCTGAAAATACTCAAAGAACCATTGTTTTTTATTGTGTTAAGGACTGTATTTCCAACATAAAAAACTTTCCCAAAATCTCGCCCTAACACCTTCAAAAGTGGCTTCTAAGGAGTGTACTCGGTCAAAATTTGAAACTGAAGAAAAACAATCAGAATGAACTCCTAGACTGTGTATAAACTTTAGAATAACCAAAATTTCCTTCAAAAAAAAGTTATGCTAAAAATTTGAAAATAGCCCCCCATTGGACTCCCCACAACGATAGAAGTCAAAGGGTTCAAGGAGAGGTATGGTGTCACAAGTGCATGGTGGGAATCTCATCGAGGTTTATTCCGTCAAGATCTCTTGTACTTTATCATGTCTTCTCATGTACAATCTTACCAAAAAAAAAATTACACTTTAAATGACTACAAATCTTATTTAACTTATCAAACAATCTAAAATATGGTAGACCAAGAGTGCTCTTACACATCAACAAACAAAAAAGTAAAAACTTCTTCTCATTAACTTTGATAAACATACATTCGTGAACAACTTCCAAGGGGTAGTGCAGTCATAGTTCTAATATCTCTGGTGGGGGTGCCCTCATGTTAGGAAAGGGTGTGCTACTGATGAAAAGTTGTTGTATTGTCCTACTAGGGATCTCTCCATGTTAGCATAGTGATTTTTGGTGTAGTGGGAGCCACATTGCTTGAGAAGAGCTTTGTGCCACCGTAAAAGCTTCATGTTATGCTAGTTCCTTGAGCCATTCTTGCATTAGGATGAAATTACCCACCTCTAATAAGGATGGATTTGAAGCACCTACCTGCAAGATGTAACAAAGAAGGCTGTTTTAGAGGAAAAGTGGTGACACTTGACCTCTCTAACCTGCACCCACTGTTTCTTGTAATGCCACTGTTTTGAGCTGAAGAGCTTGACATTCGTGCATCCACGAATGCAAAGAAGCACCTGCACCCATACACAACCGATTGCAATAGCCCTCCCCTCCCAAGATATTGAAGAACCATACACATTCGTCTCACCGACAGTATGACGATCTTGGGATGACCTTTGCTCACCCTCACGTGCGGCCTTCGGTGCAAACACCGCGGACAAGCAATATGTACACTTTTGTTGTGCGGAGTACATGGTGGTGGAGGCATACGATTTGTGATGTTCGTGAGCACCATGACAGCTGTTGCGTGAGGAAGCAAAGAATGAAAAGAAAGAAGGGGGAGGGAGAGGGAGGAACATGGGAGGAGAGAAGGGGGCAGAGGGGGAGAGGGAGAGAGAGGGGAGGAGGAGGAGAGAAGGGGGTAGGGAGGGAGAGGAGAGGAACATGGGAGGAGAGAAGGGGACAGAGGGGGGAGAGGGAGAGAGAGGGGAGGAGGAGGAGAGAAGGGGGTAGGGAGGGAGAGGAGAGGGAGAGAGGAGGAAGCAGGAGGAGAGAACAAAGGTTTTTTTTTTGGGGGGGGGATTTTGTTTTTGGAAAAGTGAGCTTTTAGTGTTTGTAGGTTTAAAAAAATGTCAAAAAATGATTTTTTGATGTGTATATATGTTGGGAGGGAGTTTTAAGTCAAAATAAGTAAAAATAACTTTTTTGAAAAAAAAGTCAAATTTTGGCTCTTAGTGACCCACGTTTTTGCTAATGTGACCACACCCCTTTACTCCCTTCACTTTCCAAAAGCTAGAGAGAGAAAGTGACCTCTTAAGTCCACATCCTACATGTGTTTAAAAAAAAGGCTAGAAAAGTCTACTCAAAACCAGCTTCTTGAATGCCCTTGTCCCCTTAACCCTACACAACATTAGCTTTAATCCCTAAAAATTAAGATTCCTTACAAGGCCCATGCAAAGTTCATATTTCTCCTAATGAATCTCCATTAACGATTGATTAATCATGGATACTGTTGGTTCTTTGGTATAAAGCGTACTGTTTGTTTTGAGCTCTGTTTCTGCTAATTGTGTCTGTTGCACCTCTTTTTCCCACACCTCTCACAGCCAGGGGCCCGGTGCCTTCCCGGCTCACCTTTCGCATACCTATCCCCCGACAGCGGCAATGTTGGTCTCCATAAACTCTTGCTCATCGTCCAAAAGTGGGTCAATAGGGTCGGCGGTCATTACGGGTGCATCAAGTCCAAAGGCGGAGTCTATGATCGTGGAGGGCATTGATGGATCATGTGAAGTGATCGAAAAATGTGCTCCGAGTAGGAAAGTACCTGGCATCTACGACCAAATAATTTGGTGGGGACACACTACGATGTGCAGACTCTTTTTTTTAATGTTTTAGCAATTAAATGCACTAAACTCAAAAATAGTTGAGGATTTGTACACAAACGCTAAAATAAATGAGCACTAATGGAATAGAGTAGTCATCCCCCTTAGCGTAGAACTCGACAGTGAGTCAAAAATGTCCTTGACCAAGCACAAAATAGATGGAGCTCGCAAATGGTGCAATCCGATGAAGCTCAAATCCACTCCAGATAGCTCGTAGTTGAATCCAATGAGGCCTCTGCAAGTTCATACATCCTCTTTTGTTTGCGCATGTGAAGAGTCTTTTAGAATGCTACTTGAATGCTCAAAACTACGAAAGAGAAAATATTTGGGCAATTTGATTTATCAACTCGTCGTTCCTTGTCGTTGCCCTGTGGGAACCAGTCTCCCGCAATCCCTTTTCTTGCAGGCTATGGGAACTAGATTCAAGTTTCAATGAAATTTACAGCCAGGTTGCACTCAAAGGGTTCGCACATGCAGCATATCACGAGCCGCAGCGGCCCCAACTGATGACGTGACTTAAAGATTCCAGCCGCAGCGGCCCCAACGCAATAGTAGGACTCTCGACATAGTCGCCCGCCGCGCTGCGGGTGCGCGATTGTAGCTGGAAGGCCTGCTTCGCAATTACGGGCCAGGGGCTTCAGGCAGAAGTCGGAAAACCAACACACACATGTGCGCAGAACAGATCCAATGGCTTCGTCGGGATTAAGCGCAGCCAGTGAGGAAGCGGGCAAGGGAGACGGCTGTAGCACAGCGTGTGTGAAACGCAGGGCATTAGCGTTGGTAGGCAGCGGTGGCGACGTCAATAGGTTCTGTACGTGACGACAGCCTCCCCCGTTAGGTGGTAGGCAGCGGTGGCGACGTCAATAGGTTTTGTAGGTGATGAAGGCCTCCCTCGTTAGGTGGTGAGCAGTGCCGACTTCAATACGGCACCAACAGGTAGTGCAAGAATAGGCTACACCAGGAGGGGCAAGTGGAGTGAGGCCCGGCAATAGGCGGAAACACTTGTCGGTAGAGACTGTGTCGTGAGGAAGAGCAAAAGGGGGATCGAGAGAGTTTGAGCGGTGACGTTGTTGGGCAGAGTTCAAAGCAGTATAGCCAGAGAGAGGGCTTGAGTGTAAAATGAGATGGAGAGAGCGTGTCATGGGAGCTCTGAGAGAGAGAGAGAGAGAGAGAGAGAGAGAGACTCTCTTTGAAACCTCAGGTATGGCATTTGTCTGTGCTCTCTTTCTCTTCCTCGTAGGCAAAGAATTCCCCTTATTCTCTCTCTTCCCACACAGAGAAATCAGCTTATCCCCTTTTATCAATGGTGATAATACCAAATGACCATTAGGTCCACCGAGCCCGCTTCACGTGCTCGGACACCCTTCTTTGAGACCTAAGCTCTGATACCAATGTTACACTCGTGTAATAGCACTACGGGCAACTCCAAAGAGAGGACCATATCGATTGTTTATCACCCAGCCTTGAGAAGAATGAGGCTTGCCCCTCATTCCCAGACCCTTTATAGTGTGGCATGTCTGTCCACATTGGTCCGGTCTCCCGGGCACTATGGTTGGGGGCAGTCTCCCCTTGAACCCCGCCTTCCCTGCTCTAATTGAAAGGTGATCAACCTAGATGCAGCCGTTACAGGCTACTCGATAGTTCTCATGGAGGAAAGTTGATTGAAATTAAAGAGATTGTATTGTTTCTTTGTGGACTTCAAGAAAGCCTTTGATATGACTCCACGGAACAATTTGTGGAGAAGGATGGAAGAACTTCAAGAGCCAAGTGAGTTTGTACTTGCGGTTTTTCGAATCTATGAGAAGGTGATATGTCAATTGCAGAGGAATTTCAAAAAAAATTCCAAGCACTATTGAGGTTAAACAAGGATGTCCAATGTCACCAACTCTCTTTGGTCTATGCATCGATCAATTGGAACAAATGGTACTTGACTTTATGCAAAAAGAAGGCATTGAAACTATTTGCAATGTAGTAATGATGCTTTTGTTGTATGCGGATGATGTGGTGCTTCTAGCACACACTTTAGAGGATGCACACAAGCTTATGGTTATGCTTGAGAACTTTTGCTTGCATAGTGGGCTGATTGTGAATGAATCAGACACTTGACGTTGTTGAGAGATTTAAGTACCTTGGCCTTGAGGTTTCCGCCAATCACAATTGGCATGAATGTGTTATATTGCGTTGTTTGGAGGCCCAAAAGAGAGCATACTATGCATTTGAGAACATGTGTAATGCGAGAAATATTAAATGTTGGGTTCTCAAGAAGTACCTTTTTGACAGAATGGTGACAACAGTTTTTCTTTATGGAGTTGAATTATGGGGTGGGAGCATCTCAAACTCTACTTGGAAAGAGTTTTATAATGTACAAAAGTGTTCTCTTACAAACTTTCTTCAAGTTAAGACACAAACACCATATATGCTCCTACTTCTTGAGTCGGGATCTCTTCAATTGAGGTTATGGGCATGAAAAGAGTTGTGGAGTTCATGATAAAGATGCATCAAAACCCCTCACATCGACTTCCTACAATTGCATGGCAAGCAAGAAAAAAAGTTCAAAAGATGCATAGAAGCAAGATGGATGCAAGATATAAAGAAGTGGGTTACAAGATGGGATGCATTACACTTGTTACATGATGCCTCAATAGACTCCCAAGTGAATGAATCTTTTCTACAATGTCAATGTATTACGGCTTGGGAGGAGTCCAGTGGGTCACATTTCATACCTTACACCACCCATATTGCCCCCAACTACAAAACCATGTTCTTCGTTGAAAGAGGAAACCGTACTCACCCTTATATGCTTGAGCATATCCCTTGTCAATGAAATGCACTATTGCAGTCATTCGGCTTAGCTCCCACTTCCTTTGATACAAGACAAGGTGGTGGGAGAAGAGTCAAATCTATTGTGCATGTTATACTCATTGCAAGTTCAAGCGTCTGAGTACCACACACTACTAGAGTCACGAGTGCTCAGCATTTGATCACATCCAAACTTGCTTCCCTCATATTTTTAGCCATGACTTATGTAACATTTAATGGCCTAAAAACTTATGTGTAGCGAAAATTAGCATGAACATAGTGGGCATTTCATTAGAATAGATTCCTAATGAGAATTACAAGAGTGCTTGGGTGGAGAGAGCAACAAAAAGCATAACACCTAGTTAGATAGCATCAACAATACTTTCAAAAGAGAGAGAAATTAAGCTATTGACAACAGTTGAGGACCGGATTTGCATGGAGCCGGTCCCCCCTCCAAAAGGCTTTGTATTATGGTTTCTCCCATCAAGAGAGACATTGTACAATACAATTCTTTGTGTTCCTTCAAGACTAGCTAGTGCAATGAAGATGAAAGCTTCATGCACTAAGCAAAACACTTAGCAAACACAACATCAATTATCCCCGTTCTCAGACCCAAGACCTCACACACCTTCGAAGATGGTGAGAGCTAGCAGGGTATGAGAGTAGATTGAGAGGAAGAAGGAGTATCTTACGAGAAAGATGTACATCTCCTCACATAATCACTCATATTAGCATAGCTTAGCTTAGTAATTAGCATGGTAGAGGAGATGAGCATGCATTGAAGCTTGGATCTTGGTTGGATTTGCATCACAAAGACAAGAGTTGTTGGTGTAGGCCTCCCTTCTCACAAGCTTGGAGAAGGTGGTAAGCTTTCCATTAAAGCTTGAGAAGGAGAGAGAGTCTTCTTTACTTCACACATGAGATTGTGTGAGTGTGTGTGTGATAATGCCTTGCAAAAATCAGCCCCCTCTCTCTCTTGGGCGAGCCCTCTTGCTATTTGCTCTTGCTCTACCCCCATTGGACCTCCCCAAGTCAAGCCAATGACAATTAAGCAGCATAAGTGATAGCCTTCTGACATGTGTCCCCCTTTTCCCTTTTGTGAGAGCTTTAGGTAATTTAATAATTCAACTAAACTCTCATTGGACCCCTTTGCCTCCTGGCCAATAGGAATCAGGTAAGCCATTGGGCTCCTGAATGCTCATTGGACCACTTGGGAGACTGTCCAATAGTCTTCTAGAGGACTTAATTCTCATTGGTTCTTTTATTAAGTGTTTTTAAATTAATTAAACTAGATTTAGTCTAGCCTAATTCTCATTGGTCCACCTCCAAGGCCATCCAATAGGAATTGGGTACACCTTGTGGGCAACAGGGCTAGGGAGTTGGCATGTGTCCCTCATTCCCTTTGTCTAAAGGGGGCTTGTGTATGTGTGTGTGGCTTTCTCTCTCATCCCCTACTCCCAAGGCTCGCCCCCTCCTATGTAGGGATTTGAAAAGACTTTTTGGTCACACAAAGCATCCAATTTCCCCTAGGGTTGACCTTTGGACACAACCTTTGAATTTTGGAACCTTAGCATTTTGGAAGTCTTAATGGGCTGAACCTTAGGGTCTTTTTAGCCCATTGTTGCACATGGCTCTTTTGCAGATGGCCCCCCCTTTGGATCCCTATTGTGGCCGATCTTCTAGCTTAACCAATATTCTAGCTTTTTCTCCCCTGGCACTTCCCCACATTAAATGATCAGTTTAATATGAGAAAATCATTTAGGAGAATTAGATATTGATTATTTTGACATTACCTCTCTCTTGAAATCATAGTCGTCCTCGAATATGGTGTAGAGAAGATAAAGCATATTCATGAGTCCTTTTCTTAGCGGGTAGAGGATCCCTATGTTACCCTACGACATCATTCCACAATGGATGACTAGTCCATTTGGCGCTTGAGAGCCTGAGGCTGCCGCAAGCATGTCTGCACATTAGTCCTATCAGTCTTCCATACTAGAGTGACAAGCTCTACTTGGTGTTTGGGAGATGTAGTCTCAGCAAACTTGATCTAAGCATGCATACTACTTCATTTTTGTGCACAATAAAGAAAAAGAGAGTCTTATAAGACAAACAAAAACTTTGTTCATTTTTAACATTTTGTACATTTGCTTACTCTTGGGAAGCATTGTAAGCATTGACAAGGTTTAGGTTATCCTTTAATTGTATGCCTTGCATCCATCTAGCATCTTCAAAAGGATAATTCTTAAACTTAATAAGATATCGTCGGATAGTCTTACCGCCTCTTAATACCTTGTCTTCATGTCGGAGAATGGACTCGAGCTGCAGCATCTCCTCTTGGTCCTCGATCTCCGGTGGGTCTTCAATAGTTGGTTCTTGAGGTGGCTCTCCTTTGTAAGGCTTTAATAGGCTCACATGGAAATCATTGTGTATGATCCAAATATTGGGCAACTTGAGTTGATAGGCCATCTCATTGATTGGCCTAAGAATCTGGAAGGGACCATAGTACCTTTTTGCTAGTTTAGCATAGTACTTTTGGTGGCCCGTAGGATTCTTGCCCGTCGTGTGCCTTAATCGAGCCTTAGGAAACTTTAATAAGACCCAATCATTTTCTTTAAAGGTTTGGGTTTTTCTGTGCTTGTCAGCAACAGCCTTTTGCCTTTGCTGTGAGATAGAGATAGCATCCTTAATCTTTTGAAAAGATTCTTGTAGGTCTCGGCTATACTCATCTGCAGCGAAGATCTTCCCATGTACCTTAAGTAGCAAGGGACGTTTTGATCTTCCCTCAATTACCTCGAAAGGTGCTTTTCTCGTGGAAGTATGTACAGTGTTATTGTAAGCATACTCCACTAAGGGTAAGTACTTCTCCCATTGGGATCTTTGATCTACTTCCCTTACATAGGCTTTTAGTAGATCGAGAATGGTTAGGTTAGCTATTTCACTTTGGCCATCCGTTTGTGGATGATAGGCCGAAGAGAAGTTTAGCCTTGTCCCTAAATTCTCAAAGAGACCCTTCCAGAAATTACTGGTCATTCTAGGATCTCTATCCGACACTATGGACATTGGCAAGCCATGGTACTTGAAAAATTGTGAAATGAAGAGGGTTTCCATTTGATGGGCTTTGATAGTCTTTTTGACAGGTATAAAATGAGCTTGTTTATTGAACCTGTTTACTATCGTCCATATTCTCATATTCCCATGGATAGACTTAGGCAATCCAAAGATAAAATCCATGGATGTGCTCTCCCATGGTGAATTAGGGATTGGCAAGGGTTGAAGCAATCCAAGTTGCTTCCCTCTATCAAATTTTGTCTTTTGGCATACCACACATTTAGAAACATACTCTTGTATGTTCACTTTCATGGTAGGCCAATAAAAATATGTTTCAATTCCCTTTAAGGTAGACTGAATCCCTCTATGCCCCGCATAAGGTGGAGCATGAGATTCATACATTACTGTCTCACGTAGTGAGTTAGTAACGCATAGTCTATTGCCATAGAGAAGATAACCATCTTGTAAAGTAAATGGTTCTTCTTTCTTCCCTAATGCAAGGGCTGAAATCACATCTCTAAAATCGGGATCAATAGCATACGCATCTATCATTGAAGATAGATCATTGTGAGTTGCTATGGAAACCGCATTCACTCTCGGCCGTCTTGAGAGTGCATCAGCTACTTGATTATGCTTGCCAGCAATGTGAGCAATATGAAAATGAAATTGCGAAAGGAAATTTGCCCACCTCATTTGTTTGTCGGAGAGCTTGGTTTGCATCATGAAGTACTTAAGACTTGGTGATCCGTTCGCAGAATGAAAAGAGTCCCCAATAAATAGTGCTTCCTTGAGTCTAAGGCATGTATAACTGCAAGGAGTTCCTTTTCGTATATGCCTAGAGCTTGCTCAACAAGGTCGAGCCTTCGACTCTCATAGCCTATGGCGTGCCCTTCTTGGAGCAAAACAGCTCCAAGGCAATCACCACAAGCATCACATTGGACCTCAAATGGTTTTGAGAGATCCGGTAGTATAAGCACAGGTTGAGAGATAAGCTTTTCGAAAGCATTGTTCTCCTTAGCAGACCATGTATACCTAACACTTTTCTTTGTTAGGTCATGTAATGGTCCCGCAATTTGTGAGAACTTTTCTATGAAGCGTCTATAGTATGCACACATACCTATAAAGCTTCTTAATTCATGAAGATTCCTTGGTTTAGGCCATCCTTTTATTACCTCTAACTTGGATGGATCCATTTGGATGCCATCTTGAGAGATAATGTGACCTAAATACTGAATCTCTTGCAAGAAAAATTCACTTTTCTTTCGATTAACATAAAGTTTATTCTCTCTTAAAACTTGAAATATTAGTTGGAGGTGTTGCTTGTGTTTGTCTAATGAATTAGAGTAGATGATAATATCATCAAAGAACACTCCAGTGAAGGTTCGATGAGGCCTGAACAGCTTCTCCATCAAGCGGTTGAATGTGGTTGGTGCATTGGTCAAGCCAAAAGACATGACAATGTATTCGTAAAGACCAAATGTGGTGAGAAATGCGGTCTTTACAGTGTCTTGATCAACTATCCTTATTTGATGATAGCCACTTTTTAGGTCAATCCTACTGAAGTAGGTCGATCCTTGTAGCTTATCAAATAGGTCTTCTACCCGTGGAACGGGAAACCTATTCTTGATAGTGATCCTATTTAGCGCTCTATAGTCGACACACATACGATATGTGCCGTCTTTCTTTTGCACTAATAGCACAGGTGAGCAAAATGGAGATGAGCTAGGCCTAACCATGCCCTTGTCAACTAACTCATGCACTTGCCGCATAATCTCCTCTTGTTGAGCTTGAGAAACGCTATAAGGAGGTTTGTTAGGCGGCGAACTTCCTGGAAGAAGTTCAATTGCATGGTCATCATTACCTCATTTAGGAGGTAGCTCACAAGGGATGTCGCCAATGAAAATATCTTGAAACCCCTTGAGAAAATTGGATAACTCTAATTCCTTTTGGTTGCTTTTATTTTCTTTTGCTAAAGCATTAGGTTCATTTTGAGAATCTTTAACAAAAATCATGTACACGGAAATAGAGCTCTTTATTGACTTGTTGAAAGCTGGTGTATGTACAATGGGGATAGTGTTACCCATTTTCTTAGCATCTATATACATGTCTTTTTCCCTGAACTTAAAGGAGATTCTCCTTTCAGGAAATTTAACATTGGCAGCCAGGCGGTCAAACCATGGTGCCCCTAGGATTACATCCTCATGTTTGAGAGGAGAGATAAAGAAGTACTCTTTGTCCACACAGCTTTGAGCATGAAGCCTCAATTTCCCGATTAAGGGAGTGACTGAAGCTTCTTGCTCCTTGAAAGCACTGTCTGCGGGTAGGACATCTCCCATCTCGTAGGCTTGTATGCCTAGCTTGGTGGCCAACTCTATAGATATAAAATTGTGAGTAGAACCAGGGTCAAAGAGAATAAAAGCATCATGTTCTCTTACCTTTCCCCAAGCATGGCATAGAGGAGATCCTTTGTGGTGAGTTTGGTGAGTCTCCTCCTCTTGGATTTCAACCAAGGAAGCTCTAGGAGGATCTTGGCGGTTGTTCTTTTGGGGACAAGAGCGGTACGCATGCCCTTGTTCGCCGCACTTGAAACACCGGTTATCCTTGCGATAACGCTCAAGCTCTTCAGGAGAGAGTTTGTTCTTACCTTTGTAAACTCCCTTCTCTTTAGCTTTGTTGGAGTTGCCCTTAGGAGACTTTTGGACATTGTCCTTTCCCTTAGGCTCATTGGAACCCTTGTTTTCCGGGGGCTTATTATTTCTTTTAGCCCCCGTTTGGAAATTGATTCGAGAGGCCACCATAGTATGGTGTATTACCGCCGATATGGTACGTGGTCTTTGGGAGTTGACATACTCCGCCATTTCTTTGGTTAAGCCCGCACAAAATTGTTGCTTTTGCTCTCCAAAATCCAACTTTTTGAAGACAGTGGCTTTGAGTTGTAGGTCCCAAAACTTGTCTACATATTTGTGGATGGATTCATAGGGAGAGAGCTTTAAGCTTCGCCATTCGGTGAGTACTTTGTCTTTGGCATCGGTGGCCAAAAACTGCTTCATAATGGAAGCTCTTAAAGCTTTCCATGTTCGTGGAGCTTCACCGTTGGCTCGTAGGCTAGACCACCATTGCCTGGCGGACTTTTGAAAGTGCATAGCTACATGGCGTAGTTTAGAGGACTCCGTGAAGCCCTCATCTCCAAATGCCGCATCGAAATGTTGGATAAAGGCCAAGACTTTGTCCGTAGCACCAAAAGTACCATCATAGGTAAGGAAAGAGATGCTCTTCCCTCCCTCTTTGAACTTCTTTAGCTTGGATGACCTCTTCCATGCGGCATAGGATTTCCTATGGCCTCTTCTTTTTGATGGTTCAAAGGTTGCACCATCACTTTCTTCAGAAGGTGAATAATTTGAAGAAGGTGGAGAAGAGGGTGACCTCTTTCTCGCCTTTTTCTTGTCTTGATCTTCGGCGTCTTCACCATCGCTTTCATAAGAGGAAGAGGATGAAGAAGATGGAGAAGAGGGTGTCCTATTTCTCACCTTTATCTTCTCTTGCTTTTTATCATCTCTCTTTGAATTAAGGTGTGGAGAAGAGTGTGATGGTCTTCTCCGCTTTGGTGGTGATGGAGAGCGTTTAGCCCGCCGTCTTCGTGGAGCCATCTCCGCCGAGGTGGCGGGAGACTCACTTCTTTCTCGTTCCTTCGGTGGAGGCTCTTGAGTTCTCCTTTGGGAAGGAGATGCATCATCAAGAATTAAATTCTTGAGCCCTTCGTATGGATTCTCTTCTTCTTCTTGAATCGAAGAGAGACCTCTTTTGGGAGTCTCACAAGGAGGCTTCCTAGGTGTTCTCTCGTCATGGTGATGAGCTTGGAGAATCCCGTGAGCACGGAGCTGCCGTTGCACTTCACTTTGGAGAGATGGATTGCCCATGGCTTGTTGAAGCCTAGAAACAAGATAGTTAACAAGCATCGGAGCATCATTAGTAGCTTGCTCATTAGCAAAATCAAAGTTATCAACATTAATTTCACTCTCTTTACTATTGTCAGCCATTCTAACAACTTTTCGGTGTAAACTTTTTAGGTGTACTTTGGCACTTCAAGCCCTCGTTGCTACTCCTCTTTACCCCTTTAGAAAAAGCACTCAAGCTACTGTACCCACGGCTCGAATACCATTAATTGCAAGGAATAGAAGAGAGGGTCCTTCAACACCAAAACAGCACCGGCTCCTGTCAAGCTTCTAATAACTTAATAGTGGTTAAGCCATAGGCAAGCCCCGTAGGACTCAACTATTAAGAACATAGCTCTCGACGGTGATGCCCCGTTATCTGCACAAAGGCAGGCGCACTGCAAGGCTGAAAAATCCCTATTCTACTTACTCACAGGCAATTAATAATACCAACCATTTATAGCTAGCTTGAGGACCTCCCTTCTTGAGCAAGAAAAGAGAAACCTTGTGCTCTGATACCAATGTAACATTTAATGGCCTAAAAACTTATGTGTAGCAGAAATTAGCATGAACATAGTGGGCATTTCATTAGAATAGATTCCTAATGAGAATTACAAGAGTGCTTGGGTGGAGAGAGCAACAAAAAGCATAACACCTAGTTAGATAGCATCAAAAATACTTTCAAAAGAAGGAGAAATTAAGCTATTGACAACAGTTGAGGACCGGATTTGCATGGAGCCAGTCCCCCCTCCAAAAGGCTTTGTATTATGGTTTCTCCCATCAAGAGAGACATTGTACAATACAATTCTTTGTGTTCCTTCAAGACTAGCTAGTTGAATGAAGATGAAAGCTTCATGCACTAAGCAAAACACTTAGCAAACACAACATCAATTATCCCCGTTCTCAGACCCAAGACCTCACACACCTTCGAAGATGGTGAGAGCTAGCAGGGTATGAGAGTAGATTGAGAGGAAAAAGGAGCATCTTACGAGAAAGATGTACATCTCCTCACATAATCACTCATATTAGCATAGCTTAGCTTAGTAATTAGCATGGTAGAGGAGATGAGCATGCATTGAAGCTTGGATCTTGGTTGGATTTGCATCACAAAGACAAGAGTTGTTGGTGTAGGCCTCCCTTCTCACAAGCTTGGAGAAGGTGGTAAGCTTTCCATTAAAGCTTGAGAAGGAGAGAGAGTCTTCTTTACTTCACACATGAGATTGTGTGAGTGTGTGTGTGATAATGCCTTGCAAAAATCAGCCCCCTCTCTCTCTTGGGCGAGCCCTCTTGCTATTTGCTCTTGCTCTACCCCCATTGGACCTCCCCAAGTCAAGCCAATGACAATTAAGTAGCATAAGTGATAGCCTTCTGACATGTGTCCCCCTTTCCCCTTTTGTGAGAGCTTTAGGTAATTTAATAATTCAACTAAACTCTCATTGGACCCCTTTGCCTCCTGGCCAATAGGAATCAGGTAAGCCATTGGGCTCCTGAATGCTCATTGGACCACTTGGGAGACTATCCAATAGTCTTCTAGAGGACTTAATTCTCATTGGTTCTTTTATTAAGTGTTTTTAAATTAATTAAACTAGATTTAGTCTAGCCTAATTCTCATTGGTCCACCTCCAAGGCCATCCAATAGGAATTGGGTACACCTTGTGGGCAACAGGGCTAGGGAGTTGGCATGTGTCCCTCATTCCCTTTGTCTAAAGGGGGCTTGTGTATGTGTGTGTGGCTTTCTCTCTCATCCCCTACTCCCAAGGCTCGCCCCCTCCTATGTAGGGATTTGAAAAGACTTTTTGGTCACACAAAGCATCCAATTTCCCCTAGGGTTGACCTTTGGACACAACCTTTGAATTTTGGAACCTTAGCATTTTGGAAGTCTTAATGGGCTGAACCTTAGGGTCTTTTTAGCCCATTGTTGCACATGGCTCTTTTGCAGATGGCCCCCCCTTTGGATCCCTATTTTCCCTCCTTTGGATCCCTATTGTGGCCGATCTTCTAGCTTAACCAATATTCTAGCTTTTTCTCCCCTGGCACTTCCCCACATTAAATGATCAGTTTAATACGAGAAAATCATTTAGGAGAATTAGATATATATTATTATGACAACTTAATACCTATACATTTTCCTCTCCCGGCCGCAATGTGGGCTCTCCATTACAACTCTCATCACCATAATTTTGGAGCATCAAGAATCACTCATCATCCCCATACATACTACATCACATGTAGCTTTAGTCTCATAGGTCATATTTGACCTCCGAGGACGATAATAAAATCTATTTATCTATCTATCTCTCACACGATTACACAATCACATTCACACACACATGTTTAACAATACTATGGCCAACTTAAATTTTTTAACATTTTTTATGCTTGTTTTCTTGTCATACCTACAATTGTGAGTGGAGATGCTATATTAACTCAACAAATAATGTACAACCAATCTCAAGCACTACATGTGCCTGGAGGGGGTAACATATTCAAACATAGTTATAATCCACCTCGATGTGCTTTGTGCGAGCATGAAAAAATGGATTTCTTGCAACTGCCAATGCGCTTTGACTATCAGTGTAGATGATGTTTCGGTGTCCTATCCAACATCCAAATCAACCATAAGGTGTCTGAGCCATACAAACTCAACCGTACCTGTGAAGATTGCTCTATACTAAGCTTCACAACTGAAAGTGGCCACAGTAGGTTGCTTCCTGCCCAACCATGATATGCATGACCTGCCAAGCATAAAACAAAAACCACTTGTGGATGCTCATGTGTCATAACAACCAACCCAATCCAAGTTTAAAAAATCATGCAAATCTGGTGACAATGATATCCCCTTGAGATAAAACAAACCACGATGTATAATGCCACTCAAGTAGTGAAAGATCCTTTTAACAATTTGCTAATTCTTAGACCCTATAATATAAATCTACTAACCAGCTGTGAGACTTCAAATTGAATATCCGGCGTCATATTGCATATATAAACAAGGCATCCAACATCCATATGATAAGGAGTGACATCAGTAACCCTAGCATCATCTTGAAAGTGGCATTCACTTGAGCTTGGCATTCAACAAATAAGCAGCACACATGATAGCCTCAAGCCAAAATGAATGTGGTAAAGCTTGACTCTTGACCATACATCGTGCCATCTTCGTAAGCAACCTGATTTTTCTTTTAGCGACATCATTTTGTTGCGATGTACATGGCGCTATACATTGGTGTTTTATCGTACGACTAGCTAGAAATGCATTAAATTCACGAGATGTAATGGAAATGGCCTATGAACTTTGAGAATAGCGAAATTTAGAGAACTAGAGCGAGCATTTTTATGAGACTACTTTGAAAACATAGAGGGTAAACTTAATTAGCAGTAGCAACATAACCAATATACTTAATTAACTTGGCATGAACAATACTTTTGCAAGAGAGAGAATTAGAGAACTTGACAACAATTGAGGACCAGATTTATGCGGAGGCGGTCCCCCCTCCAATAAGCTTTTGTATTATAGATTCTCCCATGAAGAGAGGCTTGGTACAATACAATCTTTGTGTTCCTTGTGACCTAGGTGATGCAATGAAGATGGAAAGCTTCATGCATCACGAGCATAACATAAACTCTAAAAGCATTAACCATCTCCAGCCTCAGTCCCAAGGCCTCAAATACCTTTGTGTTACCATATACATGTGGTAGTGATGTGTGTGAACACACTTAGGACCGTCGGGGCACTTTTTTCCTCACTAAGAGGTTTTTTCCCCCGTGCATTGTATATACGCCCATTCATCCTAGGCTATCTATCTTTCCATTTCACGCTAAAGAAAGCACTCTCTGTTGTGTGTCTTGAGCTTCCTTCATCTTCTCCAAACTATGTGTGTTTTTCTACAATCCTAATTCCAACAATTGGTATTAGAGCAGGTTACGTCCTCCCGGGCTTAGTTGCGAGCAGCTCCAACACACGCTGCTCGCTTTCTTTGATTTTTGTGAGATTTGGCGAGCATTTGCAGGTTTTCTAATTATAGATTCGGATTTTTGATTCGGGCTCATTTCGCCCTCATTTCGGCCTCCGTATCCACCATAGGCAGTACTATGCAGGCTATTTCGTTATTTTGTGTAAAAAAATTTTCAGTGTGATTTTCCGCATAACAAGTCCCTTGCAATCTTCTACGGTTTGTGCTATATGGCACGTGTTGTTCCTGCTTTGTTTCTCCTCTTTTTGGGAAGTTTTCACATCAAGTGCAAGCATTTGCCATGGTCGACAACAACACAGATGTGTTCAAGATGTTTGGTGTGCTGAGGACAGATTGGATGGGGACAATTACCATATGTGGGCTTACATGATGCAACATGTTCTTATGTCAAAGGGTGTCTAGAATATAGTGCAGGGCATTGATGTACGTCTTGGTTATGAGGATGTAGGCGATGTTGAGGATGTTGCAGGACTTGCTGCAAGGATTGCTTCTGTTAGAGTTGTTTTTCCTATCGCAGAACAAGCTCGTTTGGATGTGAAAGATGCACATGCTCATACATTGATTGTATTGTCTGTGAAGTGCACTATTACTCCCACATTAGTTCAGTGAAATATGCAAAACGGGTTTGGGATATTCTTGTTGGTCTCTATGCAAGTCGCAATGAGGCTAAAATTGCATTTATGCGTAAAGAGCTAGAATCAAAGATTATGCATGAGGAAGATGACATGGACACTTTCCTTGCTGGTGTCAAGGATATCAATGAGCGTTTTATTTTTGCAGCAGGTGAAGTCATTTCAGATAGTTCCCTTGTGCAGACTGTTATTGATGCCTTGCCAGATTCTTACCAGACTTTTGCTAGTACTTGGAGACTTATGAAATACTGAAGTTGTCAAGTTTAATGCATTATGCACATTGTTGTTGCAAGAGTCGCTTTGCAAAAAAAACAGGACTAGACAGATAGCGTGCAGTTGAACATGCATTTATTATTGCTCAAAGAAAAGGTGGTAACAGTAATGCAGCCACTTCTCATGGTTCTTCTGCGAGTGGAAAATCACATGTTCCTAATGCTTCTGTTGGCAGCAATTCGTCTGGAAATTTTGGTGATAAGGGCAAAAAGAAGATGCGTTGCCATTATTGTAAAGCTAATGGTCACTTGATCAAGCAGTGTCCTAAGTTGAAGGCTAAAGAGGCAAAGAAGAAAGAGGGTGGTTCCATTGCAAATGCTGGTTCCACTAAAAATGCAGCTATTGTTGAGTCTTCTGTGAAAGGAATTGTGATACTGATGTTGATGCAAAATGGGCTTTTAGTGCAGAGTGTACATATAATCCTGTTGTCCATGATTCATGCATGATGTCAGCTGCTGCAAATCCACATGTGTGGTATTTTGGCAATGGTGCTACAAAGCACATTACCTCACATCGTGATTTGTTCACCTCTCTTGAGTCTGTCGCTCATGGGAATTCAGTTACTTGTGACAACAATGCCTCTTATCCGTTTCAGGGAGTTGGAAAGATTGTGCTTATTGCTGCAAATGGCAGTTCTTTCACACTTGATGATGCACTTTATGTACCTGGGATCAAGAAGAATCTTTGTTTGTATATGCACTTGCTAGTCTTGGTCTTGTAGTAATATTTGTGGATGACAGATGTACAGTACATGATCTCAGTTTCGGTGATGAAATTGTTGCATCTGGCATTTTATGTCGTGGGCAGTATAAGCTCACTTTGTATGACAAGTGTGGGCAGAATTTTGCAAATGCAGTTGTGGATTCAAAGGCTATTTCATATGAAAAACTTTGGCATACACATTTTGATCACCTGAAATTTGCCAGTTAACTACGTTTGCAAAAATCTGATATGGTTGCTTCTTTGCCGCCTCTTGAAGTACCTGTCAAACATGTTTGTGAAGGCTGTATTTTCGATAAGATGCAGTGTTCGAAGTTTCCAAAGGATGGTTCAGTTAGGGCCACATGCAGGTTGTAGCTTGTGCATAGTGATGTTTGTGGACCCATGCAAACTCTATCCTTGGGCATTTACCGTTACTTTGTGACTTTCGTTGATGATTACTCCAGGCATGCATGAGTATTTCCGCTTAAAGCAAAGTTCGAAGTGTGCTTCAAACAATTTCTGGCTATGGCTGAAAATGTCTCAAAATGAACTATGGGCACCCTCCGTTCCGATCAAGGGGGAGTATATGTCCCATGATTTAATGCATTTTTGGCTAGTCATGGGATAAAACACCAATGTACAGTGCCTTATACACCTCAGCAAAATGGTGTTGCTGAGAGGAAACACAGGTCACTTACGGAAATGGCACGATGTATGGTCAAAAGTCAAGCTTTCCTGCGTTATTTTTGGCTTGAGGCCATCATGTATGCCACTTATGTACTAAACAGGTGTCCTACAAAAGCTTTGCAGTCTATTACTCCATATGAAGCATGGCATGATAGAAAGCCTTCTATTGAGTACATGCGTGTTTTTGGGTGTTTGGCATATGCTTTGGTGCCACAAACACACCGCAAAAAGTTGGATGATAAGGTTGTCAAATGTAATTTTGTTGGTTATAGTGTTGAAAGCAAAGGTTACAGGTTGTATCATCCACAAACAAAGGGTATTCTAGTTTCATGGGATGTTGCATTTGTGGAAGATTCTTTTTAGTCCTTGTTGTCAATATACTAGAGACAGTAATGTAAGCTCACAGGATATTTATGACACTTTGTTGCCTCTTTTCAATGGTGGAAGTACGAATGTAAATTCCAATGAGGTAAATGTACAGCCTATGGGGATTTTTGAAAATGTTACAGATCAGCCTATTACTGATGCAAATGTACATAATGTACTTGATGAGGAAAGGGTTGAAAATGAGCAGGCTAGAGGTATGCCAAAATGGCTAGTGCATACATTGTGTGACAGTAAATTGGATGCACCTTTGTCTAGTCGCACTCGTTCAGGCTCTCGCCATGCATCTTATGCATCAGATTGTCATCCTTTGACTGTGTCTAGCTTACATGATGTTGAGGAACCTCTGTCTTTTGATGAAGCACAGTATTCAAAAAATTGGTTGGCTGCCATGCAATTAGAATATGATGCACTTATAGAAAATGACACGTGGACTTTATGTGATTTGCGTCCTGGCAAAAAGTCCATTGGTACAAAGTAGGTTTACAAGTTGAAACACAAGCCGAAGGGTGAGATTGATCACTATAAGGCTCGACTTGTTGCAAAGGGTTAGACATAGAAAAAAGGCATAGATTATGAAGAGAATTTTGTTCCCACTTGTCATATGACTACTGTGCGTTTTCTATGTGCATTGGCATCTCATTTTGGTTGGGATGTACATAAATAAGACAGTGTTACTGCTTTCTTGAATGGTGACATATTTGAGGAAGTTTATGTAACATAGCCTCCCGGTTTTGTCAAGAAAGGACAAGAGGATAAGGTGTGCAAATGTAACAAAGCTTTGTATGGGTTGAAGCAATCTCCTCGTATGAGAAGGCTGACACTCATTTGGTCAAACAAGACTTTCGTAATAGTCCAACAGAAAGCACATTGTATGTAAAGCTACGAGGGTGATGTACTTCTCATTCTGGTTCTTTATGTAGATATTTGCTGATCACTGGACCAAATGAGAGACATATTACTGAATTTAAGGCTGATTTGAATGCTACTTTCAAAATGAGAGATTTGGGACTGTTGCATCATTACTTGGGTATACAGTTTAAGTAGTGTGATGGTGGTATTTCCTTTCCCATGGAAACAGGTTTGAAATTGAGTCTTCATGATGTTGATGATCCTACAGATGTCACTCTTTACCAAACTGTTGTTGGATGCCTCATTTATGTATGCAGCACGAGGCCGGATATTCAGTTTGTAGTCTCATAGGTTTTACAACAACAATCGGTCCAAGGAGAAGGGAGTTTACAAATGTAAAAATAAACTATCTCCTGAAGAGCTAGAAGCTTTTCATAAGGACCACAAATGCTTCAAGTGTGGGGAGCAAGGACATGGCTACCGTTCTTGTCCCAAAAGAATACCCACAATGAGACTCCTAGAGCTTCTATGATCGAAGCTCCAAAAGAGGATGCTCATTGCAAAGGATTACCTCTCTCCTATGCTTAAAGATAAGGGAGCATGATGCCTTCATCTTTCTTGACATTGGCTCTACTCAAAATTTAATATCTACGGAGTTGGCCACCAAGTTACGCATTCAAGCTCATGAGATGGGAGACGTAAATGAGATAGGCTTGCACCTTAGCACCTTAGTCATTAAGCCCCTCGAGCACCTTAGTCATTAAGCCCCTCAAGCACCTTAGTCATGGAGAACCTTAGCACCTTAGTCATTAAGCCCCTCAAGCACCTTCGTCATGGAGCACCTTAGTCATTAAGCACCTTAAGCACCTTAGTCAACAAGAACATCAAGCACCTTAGTTGGCAAGCATGACAAGCACATCAAGCACCTTAGTCACCAAGCATGACAAGCACCTCAAGCACCTTAGTTAGCAAACACGACAAGCACCTCAAGCTTGCCTAAGTTTCCACCTCAAGCACAGCCCTAGCTTGCCTAAGGTCCTAGATCTAAGGACTTGTAACACTAACCTTTGGAGGTCTTTAATGAGGCTAAACCTAAGGTATTTAAGCTCCATTAGCTAGCATTGCTCTTTGACATACCATCTCTCATTTGGACCCTTTAACTTTGGCCCGGTGTTAAAATAGATCCATAAGCCCATGTCTATATGCTAACCCTTGTCTGGTTTATTCTCCCACATTAAATCATCAATTTAATATGAGAAAAACATTTGGGTTGGTTAGATATTATATTTTATGACATTAATTCTCTCTTGAAATCATAGTCGTCTTGACTATGAGGTAGAAGAGATAAAGCCTTAGTTATTTATCGATGTTTCTTAGTGGGTAGAGGATCCCTCTTTACCCTACGACATCATTCCAAGATGGATGACTAATCCATTTAGGGCTTGGGAGACTTCACTGCCGCAAGCATGTCTACTCTTGAGTCCATTTCATTCTCTTAAAGTAGACTGACAAATTCTACTTGGTGTTTGAGAGACGTCGTCATCACAAACATGATTCTAAGTATGCATACTACTTAAATTTGTGCACAAGAAAAAGAGAATTAGTCTTATAAGACAAAAATATTGATCATTTAAAAGAAACATGTACATTTTCTTACTCTAATGTAGCATTGTAAGCATTGACAAGGTTCATACTATCTTTAAGTTGTATTCCTTGCATCCATCTAGCATCTTCAAAAGGATAATTTTTAAACTTAATAAGATACAGTCGGATAATCTTACCATGTCGTTGTACCTTGTCCTCATGCCCAAGGATAGCTTTGGGTTGTAGCACCCCATCTTGGTCTTCGATTTCTGGGGGGTCTTCAATAATTGGTTCACTTGGTGGCTCTCCTTTGTAGGGCTTAAGTAGGCTCACATGAAAAGCATTGTGGGCAACATGAGTTGATAATCCATGTCATTGATTTTCTTCAAGATTTCAAAAGGACCATAGTATCTTTTTGTTAGTTTAGCATAATACTTTTGATGGCCCGTAGTATTTTTGCCCATCGTTTGCCTTAATCGAGCCTTAGGAAACTTGAGTAAGACCCAATCATTTTCTTTGAATGTTAAGGCCCATCTGTGCTTATCAGCGGCATCAGCCGTTTGCCTTTGTTGAGAGATGGATATAGCCTCCTTAATCTTTTGGAAAGATTCTTGTAGGTCGCGGCTATACTCATCAGCATCAAAGATCTTCCCATGTACTTTAAGTAGCAAGGTACTTTTAGGTCTTCCCTCTATGATCTCAAAAGGTGCATTTCCCGTAGTAGTATGGACATTATTATTTTACGCATACTCTATAAGGGGTAAGTACTTCTCCCATTGTGAACGTTGATCTACTTCTGTAACATAAGCCTTTAGTACATCGAGAATTGTAAGATTGGCTATCTCACTTTGATCATCCGTTTGTGGGTGATAGGCCGAAGAGAAATTCAATCTTGTACCTAGATTTTCAAAGAGAACTTTCCAAAAATTACTGTCATTCTAGGATCTCTATCTGACACGATGGATGTTGGCAATCCATGGTGTTTGAAAATCCGAGATATGAAGAGAGCTGCCATTTGGTGTGCCATAATAGTCTTTTTGACAGGAATAAAGTGTGCTTGCTTGCTAAACCTGTCAACTATTGTCCATATTCCCGTATTTCCATGGATATACTTGGGGAATCCAAATATAAAATCCATGGATATACTCTTCCATGGTGAATCAAGGATTGGCAATGGCTGGAGTAATCCAGGTTGCTTCCCTCGATCATACTTGGTCTTTTGGCATACCACACATTTTGAAACATACTCTTGTATGTCTACTTTCATGGTAGGCCAATAGAAGTACGTCTCTACTCCTTGAAGAGTAGGTTGAAGGCCTCTATGCCCCGCATAGGGAGGAGCATGGGATTCATACACGACTTTCTCACGAAGGGAGTGGGTAACACATAGCCTATTGCCATGGAGAAGATAACCATCCTGCAAGGTGAATGGTTCTTCTTTCTTCCCCAATGCAAGGGCTAACATTATATTTTTAAAGTTAGGGTCAGTATCATATTCATCTATCATAGAAGATAGATCATTGTGAGTTACACGGCATTGACTCTTGGTCATCATGAAAGTGCATCAGCCACTTGCTTGTTCTTACCAACATCGTGAGCAATATGAAAATAAAATTGAGAAAGAAAATTTTCCCACCTCATTTGTTTATCGGAAAGCTTGGTTTGCGTCATGAAGTACTTGAGGCTTTGGTGGCTCATTCGCGGAGTGCCCCAATAGATAGTGCTTCCGTGTATCTAGGGCATGTAGAACAGCTAAAAGATCTTCTTCATATATTCCCAAGACCCGTTCATCAGTATTGAGCCTTCGGCTCTCGTATGCTATGGCATGCCCTTCTTGAATCAATACTGCTCCAAGGCAATCACCACAAGCATCACATTGGACCTCAAATGGTTTTGATAGATCCGGAAGCATAAGGACTGATTGGGAGGTAAGCTTCTCTTTGAGCTTGCCAAAAGAATTTTGCTCTTTAGCAGTCCATGAGTACTTAACGTTCTTCTTTGTTAAGTCATGTAATGGTCTTGCTATTTGAGAGAATTTTGCTATGAAGCGTCTATAGTATAGCTCATGTAGATTCCTTTGATTAAAATTGTGTTATTACCTCTAACTTTGATGGATCCATATGGATACCATCCTGAGAGATAATATGACCTAAGTATTGAATCTCTTGAAGGAAAAATTCACTCTTCTTTTGATTGATAAAAAGCTTATTCTCCCTCAAAGCTTGAAAAATTATATGGAGATGTTGCTTGTGTTCCTCCAAGGACTTGGAGTAGATGATGATATCATCAAAGAACACTCCAGTAAATTTGCGGTGGGGTCTAAGAATTTTCTCCATTAAACGATTGAAAATGGCTAGAGCATTTGTCAAACCAAAAGGCATGACAAGATATTCATAAAGACCAAACGTTGTACGGAACAGGGTCTTTACGATTTCTTCATTCACTATCCTTATTTGATGATAGCCACTTTTAAGATCAATCCTATTGAAGTAGGTGGAACCTTGTAGCTTATCAAACAGATCTTTGACCCGCGGTACGGGAAATCTGTTTTGGATAGTGATATGGTTTAGCGCTCGATAGTCCACACACATGCGGTATGTACCAAACTTTTTTTTCAGTAAAAGGACTGGAAAACAAAAGGGAGAGGAGCTAGGCCTCACCATCCCTTTGTCTACCAATTCTTGTGCTTGCCTCATGAAGTCCTATTGTTACTTTGTTAGCGTAGCAGCCTCTTTTGAATTCTCGAGCTCTCAAGCCTCCACGTAGTCAGAGCTTTTTCTACTATCTTTAATGCTTTCTCTCTCTCTCTCTCTCTCTCTCTCTCTCTCTCTCTCTCTCTCTCTCTCTCTCTCTCTCTCTCTCACACACACACACACACACACACACACAAGCGCGCAACCACAATCCTGTTTTTCAGTTTTCAAAGGCGATAAATATCTTGTAAGTGTCACTGGGTTTGAACATTGTCTCTACAGTGCTGTGGCAGATCCACTGACAAATGGCTACACAAGTCAAGCATACACAGGAAGAGCTTGATGACGAGTCACAATCAACAATTTTTCTTTTCTGACTAGACAAACATTTGTACCAAGTCAGTAGGACAGACTTCGAGCTCCACAATATTGTTTGCGATGAGCTTGATGACGAGTCAAAATCAACGACTTTGTGTTTACAGGATAGACTTTGAGCTCCACAATATTGTTTGCAATTTCCTTTTTAAAGTTGATGAATTTCATGTAAGCACATAAAGTTTTTGTTGAGCTTTCTGTCCAAAATGTCATTTCTTAAAACGGGTTGATTGCTGGATAAGCCCAGCATGGTTATGGCAAGCCTTGCACTATGGGCCAGAGAATTTACAATGAGATTGCTAATCAGGGTGTGTTGGAGAAACATGTCATGCTTTGCAATGCTTTGGTCGGTTTGTATGCTAAATGTGGTGCCCTTATGAAAACACAAAAAGAATGCGATGTCCGACATGGCTATGCCATGGAAGCTTTGTGATGTTGCTCACTAATTGTGAAGGGAAGGACTCTCTCCAGTTGCAATCACCTATGCCATGGCAAGGAAGCCATGGATTGTTTTTACCAAATGCAAATGGAAGGCATTTCTCCAATTGCAATCAACTATGCTTTCACCTTGAAGGCTTGTGGCCTTAAAAAAGATCTTCAAATGGTTGAGAGAATTCACGATGTGGTTGCTAGTCAGGGAAACATGTAGGCAATGCTTTGGTCAATATTTATGCCAAATGTGGTGACCTTATGAGAGCAACAAAATTCATGGATGAGATGCCACCTTCTGGAGCATGTTGATTGCAGGATACGCGAGAGATGGTTGTGGCAAGGAAGCTCCCAATTGTTTTAACCAGAAGAAAAATGAGGGTTCCTCTTTCAGAAGGAGACTAAAAGCCTGTGCTCAGAAGAAGTATTTGTACCAAGTGAGTAGGATACACACTCAGCTCCATAATAGTGCGTTACTTCTTCTTTGGAATGTTTTCACTTGGAATCTGTTGATAACAAGGTATTGTCAACATGGCTGTGACAAGGAAGCATTGTTTTGTTTGCACCACAAAGGGAAGGCCTGTCTCCAGGTGGAGTCACCTATAATGGCACCTTGAAGGCATGTGGCCTTACGCAAGATGTTGACATGGGTGAGAGAATGCACCTTATGATTGCTGGTCACGAACTGTTAGAGAAAGATGTTGTGCTTGGTGGTGCTTTAGTTCATATGTTCCTGGTGGGAGCTTTGTCAAATCATGCTCCTCGTATTTCAAATGTTGTTGATGGGTGGTATCCTAATGAATATTGTGATTTGGATACATATGAAGATGATGATGATCATGACTATCATAGGCAGCCCATTAAGGTTGGTTTCTTGCACATGAAATTGATTACCCTAGTGATCGACATGTATGCCAGATGTAGTGTGCTTGAGAAAGCACAAAAACTGCTTGAAGAGCTTTCTGTCCACAATGTCGTCTCTTGGAACACACTGCTCTCTAGATGCAATCACCTATGCATGCATCTTGAAGCATGTGGCTCTACACAAGATGTTGATATGGACACAAAAATTCATGATGATATTGTTAGTCAGAGGCTATTGAAAAGAGATGTCATGCTTGGCACTGCCCTGGTCGATATGTATGCCAAATGTGGTGCACTTTAGAAAGCACCAAAAGTGCTTGAGGATCTTATTGTTCGCTTGGAATGGGCTGATTGTGGGATACACAAAACATGAGTAGGGTCAGAAAGCTCTAGGCTGTTTTCAATTGATGCAAAGTGAGGGCCTGTGTCTAGATGCAATCACCTACGCATGCCAAATGTATGCCAAATGTGGTGTACTTCACAAAGCACAAAACTTGCTTTGGAAGCTTCTCTTCTTGTCCAGAAGGTCGTCCCTTGGAGTGCATTGATTGTTGCGGAATATGCCCAATAGAGACAGGGACAGGAAGCTCGGGGTTGTTTTCGCAGATGTAAAGAGATGGCATCTCACCAAGTGCAATCACCTACACTTGCATCTTAAACGCATGTGGCATTATGCAAACGTTGATATGGGAAAAGGCTATTGAAAAAAGACGTTGTGCTTGGAAATGGCTTGGTTGACATGTGTGCCAAATACTTACGAAGCTCAAAAAAGTGCTCGACGAGCTTCTTGTCCAGAATGTCATCTCTTGGAACGTACTCTCTCTCTCTCTCTCTCTCTCTCTCTCTCTCTCTCTCTCTCTCTCTCTCTCTCTCTCTCTCTCTCTCTCTCTCTCTCTCTCTCTCTCTCTCTCTCTCTCTCTCTCTTCCCTTGAGCAATAAATGTGTTAAGACAAAACTAGAAGTATTAATCTGCTTCAGACTGTCATCTTCGTATCTGCTCCTACGCACTGCACACTACAATGCAGCTAACGAAGCATCTAGTTGAGCTTGGGAAAATCGATAAGGAGGCTTGTTAAGCGGTGAACTTCCTGCTAGTAGGAGCTCAATTTGATGGTCATCATTCCCTCGTTTTTGGAGGTAAGTCCATACGGATATCATCGATAAAAAAATCTTGGAATCCATTTAGAAAATTAGACAAGGCTCTTCTTGATTCCTACCATTTTCATTTGATAAAACATTAGGACCTTTTATGGATTGTTTGACAAAAATCATGTACGAAAAAATTGAGCTTTTCATATATTTGTCAAAAGCATGAGAATTTACAAGGGGTATGGTATGACCAGGCTCATTAGCATCTATGTACATGTTCTTTTTCCTATACTTGAAATACAACCATCTTTCAGGGAACTTTACATTAACAGCCATACGCTCAAACCATGGTGCCCCTAGGATGACATCTTCGTGCTTGAGAGGAGAGATGAATAAATATCCTTTGTCAACATAGCCTTGGACATGAAGCCTCAATTTCCCAATCAACGGAGTAACTACGACTTCTTGCCCCTTGAAGATTCCATCGGCTAGAACTACGTCTCCCATCTCATGAGCTTGAATGTGTAACTTGGTGGCCAACTTCGTAGATATTAAATTTTGAGTAGAGCCAATGTCAAGAAAGATGAAGGCATCATGCTCCCTTGTCTTTAAGCATAGGAGAGAGGTAATCCTTTGCAATGAGCATCCTCTTTTGGAGCTTCGAATCATAGAAGCTCTAGGAGTCTCATTGTGGGTATTCTTTTGGGACAAGAACGGTAGCCATGTCCTTGCTCCCCACACTTGAAGCATTTGTGGTCCTTATGAAAAGCTTCTAGCTCTTCAGGAGATAGTTTATTTTTACATTTGTAAACTCCCTTCTCCTTGGACCGATTGTTGTTGTTGTTGTTGGAATTGCCTTGGGAAGATTTTTGGGCATTGTTCTTTGCCTTTGCTTCATTTCAATCTTTGTTTTCCATGGGCTTGACATTCCTTTTTGCCCCTTGTTGTAAATTGATGCGCGAAGCAACCATAGTATGGTGGATTACTTCGGTGATAGAACCAGGCCGTTGGGAGTTGACATACTCTATCATTTCTTCAAGTAATCCCGCATAGAATTGTTACTTTTGCTCGGCCAAGTCTATCTTTTGAAAGACAATAGCCTTGAGATGTAAATCCCAAAACTTGTCCATGTATTTGTGGATAGACTTGTTGGAGAGCAACTTCAAACTCTGCCATTCAGTAAGCACTTTGTCCTTTGCATCGCTTGCAAGGAATTACTTCATAATGGAAACTCATAGAGTTTCTCATGTCTTTGGGGCTTCTCCGTTGCCACGAAGGCTAGCCCACCATTGACGAGCATATTTTTGCAAGTGCATAGATACATGATGTAGCTCTGTGAAGCCCTCGTCTTTGAAGGCCACATCAAATTGTTGGATGAAGGCCAATACTTTGTCAGTAGCACCAAAGGTGCCATCATAGGTGAGAAAAGAGATACTCTTTCCTCCCCCTTTGAGCTTCTTAAGCTTTTGGGACCTTCTCCATGCAGGGTAGGATTTGTGATGTCCTCTCCTCTTGTATTCTCTACGAGAATAGTTGTTGCTTTTTGTTGGAAGGGGAGGAAGGTGAAGAAGAAGGAGAAGAGGGTGACCTCTTTCTTGCTTTTTCTTCCTTTGTTTCCTCTCTTCCCTTTCGGAGTGATGAGGAGAAGGACTATGGGTTGACCGTTTCCTCTTGTGAGGAGTTGGAGATCGTCTAGATCGCCGTCTTTGTGGAGCCACATCTTCAGAGGAACTTAGTGATTCATTTATTTCTCGTTCTTTAGATTCCTCCTCTCTTATGAGAGAGAGTCTTCTTCTGGGAGTCTCATCAAGAGGCCTCCTAAGTTCTTTCTCCTCTTGGAGAGGAAGGGGAATCCCATAAGCACGAAGTTCTTGAGTAACTTCGGCTTGCAAAGCAGGGTTGCACATAGCTTGTTGCAACCTAGTAACAAGATAATTAACAAACATGGGGTCATCATCATTAGCACCTCATGTGAAAAATAAAAGTTGTCAATACTCATTCTACTCTCTTGGTTATTGTGAGCCATGCTAATTAAACTTATGTAAAAATTACTTTGTGCTTTGGTACCCTCAAAAACCTTAGCCACGACTCTTCTTTACCTATGAAAATTAGTTCTCAAGCAGCCACACCCGTGATTTAGAGACTGTTGATTGCAAAGACTAGTGGAGAGGGTCTAACATTGCTCTACTAATTATGGTTCCTGTTGAGCTTGCTAGTAGCTCAATAATGGTTAAGCCAAAGGCAAGCCCCGAGAGACTCCATTATTAAAACTATAGTTCCCAACGGTGTACCTCGAACTAAGTCCTTTTCAACCAAGATAATAGATCCCTGTTCCACTTAACCTATTGCAATGAACAGGTCCAGCCTTTCATGGAAAACTTAAGGACCTCTCTTCTTAAGCAAGAAAAGAGAAACCGATAGCTTTGGTACCAATGTAATGGAAATGGCCTATGAACTTTGAGAATAGCGGAATTTAGAGAACTAGAGTGATCATTTTTTATGAGACTACTTTGAGAACATAGAGGGTGAACTTAATTAATGATAGAAACATAACCATTATACTTAATTAACTTGGCATGAACAATAATTTTGCAAGAGAGAGAGTTAGAGAACTTCACAACAGTTGAGGACCGGATTTATGTGGAGTCAGTCCCCCCTCCAATAGGCTTTTGTATTATAGATTCTCCCATAAAGAGAGACTTGGTACAATACAATCTTTGTGTTCCTTGTGACCTAGGTGATGCAATGAACATGGAAAGATTCATGCATCATGAGCATAACATATACTTTGTAAAAGCATTAATCATCCCCGGCCTCAGTCCGAAGGCTTCAAACACCTTTGAAAGTGGAGAGAGCTAGCGGGGAATGAGGGTAGGGAAGAGGAAGAAAAAGTAACATATGAGAAAGAAATAGTTCCTCACTTGTCATCACTCTTGTTGCATAGCATAGCATAATAGCATAATAATGATGATGAAAAAGATGGCAAGCTTAAGCATTGAAGCTGGCTCTTGGTTGGATTTGCATTCCATAGCCAAGAGTGTTGGTGTAGGCTCTCGACTTCTCAACAAGCTTGGAGAAGGAGATGGAGCTCTTGCACTTTGCACTTCACACAATGAGAGTGTGTGTGTGTGTGTGTGTGTGTGTGTGTGTGTGTGTGTGTGTGTGTGTGTGTGTGTGAGAGAGAGAGAGAGAGAGAGAGAGAGAGTATACCCCTCAACATAGCCCCCAAGTTGCTTGGGTTGACCCCCTCTTTTTGGCCTTGCTGGAAGCTCATTGGCTCTCTCAAGCCTAGCAAATCACAAGCATGGGTCATAACTAGAAATAGGGGTAGTCCTTGGACAAGTGTTTTCTTTCCCCTTTGAGAGAGAGGACTTGATAAATGCTTAAACAATTAATTTTATTAGCTAAATTATCATTGGACCCCTTTAGAGTTCAACCAATAGGCTTTAGGCACCTTATGAGGGCAACATGGAGAGGAGCTCGACATGTGTCCTTGTTGCCTCTTTAGACTAGGCTTGCCTTGAGTGAGGGTGTGTGTGTTCTCTCCCATGCTCCTACAAGTAGGGCTTGCCCCCCCCCCCCCCCCCCCCCCACATGTGTAGGGATCCTTGTTGACTTTGGGAACACCTTAAGCCCCTCAAGCACCTTAGTCATGGAGCTTAGCACCTTAGTGATTAAGCACCTCAAGAAACTTAGTCAACAAGCACGACAAGCACCTCAAGAACCTTAGTCAACAAGCACCTTAGTCATCAAGCACGACAAGCACCTCAAGATTGCGCCGGGTTCCCACCTCAATCACAACCCTAGCTTGCCTAAGTTCCTAGGTCTAAGGACTTGTAACACTAACCTTTGGAGCTCTTTAATGAAGGTAACCCTAAGGTCTTTAAGCTCCATTAGCTAGCATTGCTCTTTGACATACCATCTCTCATTTGGACCCTTTAACTTTGGCCCTGTGTTGAGATAGATCTATAAGCACATTTCCATATTCAAACCCTTGTTCTTGTTTATTCTCCTACATTATATTATCATTTTAATATGAGAAAATCGTTTGGATTGATTAGATATTAGATTTTATGACACGAGACATGTACTCCCCTCCGTCGATCTTAAATGAGTGTGTCCATTGTATCATAACTAGAAATTACTTGAAACACATGAACACATCAGACTTAAATTTAAGTGGATACACCCATGCATGCGTGGACTAGTCATCAATGAGTCACGAGTAATTACTCAAGGATGGAGTTTTCTTAGGTCCACAAACATCACTATGCATAAGTTACAACCTGCATGTAGCCCTTACTAAACCATCTCGTGGAAACTTTGAACACTGCATCTTACCCAAAATTCAGTTGTCACAAACATGCTTAGAAGGTGCTTCAAGAGGTGACAAAAAAGCGACCATATTAGATTTTTGTAAGCGGAGCAAATTGGAAAAATTTAGATATCCAAAATGTGAATGCCAAAGTTTCACATCTGAAACAGCCTTTGAGTCCACTATATTTGTGAAATTCTACCCACACTTGTCATACAAAGTGATCTTATAAAGTGCATGGCTCAAAATGCTAGATGCAACAATTTTATCACCTAAACTAAAATCATGAAATGTACATCTTTCATCCACAAGTTTGACAACAAGACCAAGTCTTGCAACTGCATATATAAACAAAAGGTTCTTTTTTATCCTTGGTATATAAAGTGTATCAACAAGTGCTAACGAACTGCCATTTGCAGTAGTTAGCACAATCTTTCCAACTCCCTTGACCGGATAAGAGGCATTGTTGGCATGAGTGACCATATTCCTATGACAAACAACTTTAGCGAGGCAAACAAAGTCACGATGTGAAATAATGTGCTTTGTAGCACCACTATCAAATTACCAAACATGACAACAACTAGCATACATGCATCATGGGCAAAAGGATAATAGGTACAATCTACACTAAATGTACACTCTTCATCTATTTCAACAACACAATCTCCATTTCCATAAGATTCTACAATAGCTGCACTGGCATAGCCTCTTTCTTCTTGGCCTCTTTTGCCTTCAACAGAGGACATTGCTTTATCAAGTGATCATAAGATGGCAACGCATCTTCTTCTTGCCTTTTTCACCAAAATTTCAGACAAGTTGCTACAAAAAAAATCACTACAATTAGGTGATATGCTACTCACTGAACAACCACGAGAAGTGGCTGCATTGCTATTACCATCTTTTCTTTGAGCGACAACAAAAGCCTGTTCAATTGCACAGTGTTTAGCCCTTTTCTTTCTTGAAAGTGACTCTTGTAACAGTAATGTGCATAATGCATTAAAATTGACCGCTTGAGGGTTTCCTTGGGTCATAAGTCTCCAAGTATTATCAAAACTATGGTAAGAGTCTGGCAATGCATCGAGAATAGTTTACACAAGTGAACTATAAAAAATAACTTCACTTGTAGAAATGAGTTTCTCATTGATATCCTTGATACCAACAAGGAAATTTTCCATGTCATCCTCCTCTTGCATAATCTTTGTTTGTGGCTCTTTATGTAGCAATGCAACTTATCCTCATTGTGACTTACATAAAGACCAACTAGAGTATCCCAAACCTATTGTACTGATTTTGTTGAGCAAATTTGAGGAGTAATAGTGTGGTTCACAGAAAATGCAATCAAGGTATGAGCCTATGCATCTCTAACACCCACAAGATTGCTCAGTCGTAGACAAAACAACTTTACTAGCAACGGATGTGCTAGACCCTATAACATCCTCAAAATAGAGTATTTATCCATAGAAGGCATACGTACATCAATGCTCTACACAACATTCCAGGCGCCCTTTGACACAAGAACATGCAACATCATGTAAGCCCACATTGGGTACTTATCCCCCTCCAACTTGTCCTCAACAGCAAACATCTTGAAAACATCAATGTTGTTGTCAACCATGGCGAGTGACTGCACCTGATATGAAAACTACTCCAAAAGAGAAAAAACAAAGTAGAACTAATATGTGCTATGTAGCACAACCCAAAAAGGACTACAAGGGACGTGTTATACAAAAAATTGCACAAAAGGACGAAATTGCATTCGTAGTACTGCTTGTAATGAAAATAGAGGGTGGAATGAGCTTGAATCAAAATTCTGAGCACATCAAGCTCTACCAATTCTTCCAAAGTATGACTCGATGCATTGACGCTCACCAAAGCTCACCCAATTTGGGATAAGTGATCAGGGGGTTGCTGGTGACACTGGCGACTATGCTCGAGAGGATACAACCTGCTCTAATATCAATTGTTGGAATTAAGGATACAGGGATGCACACACAACTTGGAGAAGATGAAGAAGCTCAAGGCACACTATAGAGAGTGCATTTCTTAGTGTGAAAATCCAAAGATAAGTTAGCCTTAGAATGATGAGCGTATTTACAATGCATGGGAGAAAAAACCTCCTAATGAGGGAAAAAGTGCTCCGATGGTCCTAAGTGTGTTCAAACACATCACTATATATGGCAATAGTTCACGGGTTTTGTTTTTGTTGTTGTTGTTGTTGGTGGTGGTGGTGGTGGTGTGTGTGTGTGTGTGTGTGTGTGTGTGTGTGTGTGTGTGTGTGTGTGTGTGTGTGAGAGTGAGAGAGAGAGAGAGAGAGAGAGGATTGAGATTGGGATGAATTTAATAATAAGAGGCTTCTTTATGCGAGAGAAAACAAAAATGGCACTATATTTTAAAACATTCGTTATCACAATAAAATATTTTGCTTTTGGAAATAAGTGTAATGATTAACTCTATAGATTAAATTTATTCAAAAATCATAAAAAATAATGACTAAAAAACACTTGGAAGCATTATAACAAATTGAGAATAAAGAGGTGAAAAATAATAAAAAAGTGTATGTGTGTGTGTGTGTGTGTGTGTGTGAGATCCATTAGGTCTCCCTAATCTCGAAAAATTAAAAATCCAAAACATCTCGAGTGCATAAGTGAAGGGTGAGTTTAGGAAACGAAAAGACCATGGAGGTGAAAAGTCAAAAGACTTTTTATGTGCATATAAATAGAGATGGTCGAATGAACCTTATACATTTGTGTTTCTGGCCTTGCCTTCCCCCTTTAGTGATGGTTTCCCTTTTTGCTATTGAAAAAGAGAAGATTCTTATTTTTTAAATATAAAATTTTATTCTTATTTTATTTTTGTAATTGGTGTATGGAGTTAGTGGCCACTTCGCTTAATGATGGCTTCCTTCTCTTTCTCTCTTTCTCTCTCTCCCTCTCTCATGATGAGTTGTTGTTCTCCCCTGCCCTCCTGCACGCCATAGCTCCAACCTCCCACCATATGAGCCAGCAACCACATGGCCTTGAACTGCTGGAGGGGGAGTACTTCAACCCCACCTCCTCGTCCCTCCCTTGATGCTTGTGCCATCTATTGCTTGCTCTCACCCGTCCTCTGCTCCACACACCTTTGCTCCTGTTTGCACATACTTCGACATGGCTTCTCAACTAGCGGTCTCGACCCCCCAACTCACCGTCTCTTGACGAGCTCCTGGCCTTTGACAGGGGAGTGGGGGCTGAGAGGTGAACATGTGGAAGATGGAATAGGGAGGCGAAAGAGGCACCCGCAATCGAGAGAGAGCACCGCACCCAACGACCCAAGGCGTCTCACTCATAAAGAAAAGAGGGAGTCGTCATCTTGTTGAAAATGGATACTCTATATTCTATATATATATAAAGCATGGAGCTACTCTTCTCAGAGTCACTTGGCATGGAGCTACTCTTCTCAGAGTCACTTGGCATGGAGCTACTCTTCTGAGAGTCACTTGTTTGCAGATGCGGCAACATCTCGATCGAGCAATAAATGTGCCCCTTGGATCGCAGGGCTTCAAGGTGCCCCGCCTCAGGCTTGTTGCATGGGCCTCTCTGCTTTTATGGAATGCCTGTGCAAGAGGAGGTGGGAATCGACCTCATCAAGCACGCTATCAATAGTGGATCCTCCTTCCTTGACATTGATGAAATCTATGGCCCCTTCACCAATGAGGTTCTTGTCAGCAAGGCTATAAAACACTTTTCTCAGGAACGTATATAACTAGCTACAAAGGTTGGCAACATCGTGGAGAATGGTGTTTATTCAGTCAAGGGTAGTGCAAAGTATGTGAGGCAGGCTTCCGAACCTAGCTCGAAAAGGCTTAATGTGGAGTATATGGACCTCTATTACCAACACCGTGTTGTTTTTTTTGTGTGAGTATTGCTTTACCTCTTTGTGGGGTTTTCTTAGTTCGGTGCATTGGTGGTGCTGCAAGGTTTTGTAAGCATGAGGTATCTCTCTCTCTCTCTCTCTCTCTCTCTCTCTCTCTCTCTCTCTCTCTCTCTCTCTCTCTCTCTCTCTCTCTCTCTCTCTCTCTCTCTCTCTCTCTCTCTCTCTCTCTCTCCATCTCTCTCTCTCACTCACTCACTCACACACACACACACACACACACACACACACACACACTCTTTCCCTTCGATTAGTGCAATCCCTACAGCCTTAGCTTGAGCTGTCATGTATGTAACCCATAAAAGCTCTTTTCGGCTAGGTGTTAGGCACACAACTGTCCCTCTTCTACTGGATGTTTTGTAGTTTCTTCAACCACCAAGTTGATTGGACAAACGTGCTCCATTTTGAAGCTTGTTTGCGCATCTAGTTGTTCTTGTTCTTCACTCATAGGACGTTGACTATTTGTCTTTGTTGTTCTAGGCATGGCAGGTGTTAGAAGCAAAGCCTGCCCTAAAAGAAGCTTTACAAGATGAGGTAGGTTTGCCGGAATAGAAAGGTTCAAATATCCTTGTGTAAGCAGCTGCAGAAATCCTCAAGGATAATGTGCAACCGATAGTTGTGGTAAGAAGTATACAAATCAGCATCTTGCAAATGGTTGAATGGAATAATTTATTTTCACATAACATATTATGCACATCTAGCATTGTGAATGTTTGTTGGCTCATGTATCAGGGCATTGGCAAAAAGAAATTAGAAAAACAACTTGAAGACTTGGAAGTGAAATTTCCAACCAAAGCTTGCGGTATTGTTAAATTCAACCCACATTTAGCACATTTGATTGTAGTTGCAACTAATTACATGCTTGTCCCCAACAGATTTGAGCCATGTGGGTTCATCCAACTTCAAGCCATGCTTAATGACACAATATGGTCTATGTGTGCCGTTCTACTAATCTTTACACTAGTGCCTGTCTAACTAAATGGATCCGATGGTGTAGTTTTCCTTTTGTGTATCTATTTTTGTTTCTGTCTTTGGTAAACACTATACCAGTTCTTGCATGTATGAACAAAGGGTCGGGGCATTTGCTCACTAGTCCAAAAGATCGATTTCTTGTTTCGAGTTTGTAGGAACATTCTGTTTTGTTGGAGATTTGACATATTGCATCAGATTCGAGTCGTTGTTTCAACTGGTGGTTTTTCGGATACTGTGAGAGGGAGCGACTATTTTCTCGACAGACTAGCCCTTCAACGTGAAAATGAGTAGGGCTATTCCTGTAATCATCTTTTTGGTACAATTATGCGATGAGTTCATGATGTGCTTATGATGGATTTTGCAGTGTGAGGTGGTGGATCCAGCTGACGTGCAAGCATTTGTCTCTACTCTACAACATGCTCTGCAAGTCTATTGGACTCCAACCTATGATAAGATGGTAAAATCTTGCATGGCACAAGATCTATCCTGGAAAGTACAAAGTCTAATTGTGTAGAACATTGAAAGATCAAGGCTTTAGTTTGATTGTGTAGGACTACATTTTTATCTAAAATTTGTTTTATATTTTTTTAGGGACCCGCAAAGCAATGGGAGAAAGTGTTGTTAGGCTAACAAGTGGAGGGAAGCAAGCTTGGTTTTGATGGAAATGAGGTAGCACCTCTGTCAAAGGAGAATGTAGCTACTCCATGATAAACACTATTGTTGTGTGCAGAAGTCCATGCTTTCAAAGACATGTACAATGATCTGAGATGCACCGAAGTCCACTCAGTATATTGTTGAAGCTAAAGACAGTATGGATAAGTGAGGCTACTGAAGAGAACTTCGTTGGAGGTCTCATGGGGGATGTTGCACTTGCTGCTTGTATAAATTTTGGCTTTTGAGATCTTCTTAAGATATGACAAATGATGTGTATGTCATACTGGATCTTCACAATCATATATGTATGTTTTTTTTGTCCTTGGTCATTTCTCTAAGTTTCTTGGTGTTGTAAAACAGCATGTGTGCATGTGTCCCTTAAAGAGGATTGGGGGAAGGGTATTATTGTTAAAGCACCGGTCAGATTAAAATGGCTTGCTGCGGCAAGCAAGGGGGTTCATTCATGTCTAGTTTCTTTAGGAATCTGCATATACATAGATGACAAAGATTTGGTTACTTGATGCCACATCTATTACATGGTACAGATTCTTAGAAAATATTAAGCAACTCCTCTTGTTCCAAGCCCCCCTTTTCACATCAGGCCTCTTGGCTTTATTTGATAGCTCTATGTACCACTTTACACCCACCTCTTAAGAGTTTTATCTTTTGCCTTTTGTTGGCACTGCCTTTGGCAAAAGGAAAACTAAGGCGAGCGTATTTGGGTACTTGATAATTGGATAAAATTTTGTATATTTGTGTGGGGTTTCTTTTGCCTGCCCCTAAGGGATGAGGCCTTAGTGATGTCTCACCTCCCCTTTTGCTAATGAAAAATGATAGTTTTGTTTTTAAAATTCACAATTTTTTTATTGGACCCGGATAAGTTAGTGGACACTCATTGATGGGATACATACTAGGCAATGAGCACCCACCAACTTATTACCTACTAATGGACCTTTTGGATGGAATGTATTAATTTTTCAACTTCGATTCCACAAAAATTCTGTCAATGCAAGAAAGAGAACTGCAATAGCCTATTTTCACGCCGGTGTCCAGCAGTGATCTTCGCTTCTGTGCCTCTGTTGACCCTCTCCCGTCATGCTCTATCTGCATCCATCTCTGGCTATGCCATCAGAAGGAGGATAATCATCAACCCCCCTCCCTCTTGCGTCTTGCACCCTACATCTGCATGCATTGCAGCTCCGTTGGCTTCATGACCTAGCACTACTGTAGCTTGTGTCCGTTGTCTTGCACATCTCATCAATTGGACGATGCCTCATGTTTTTCCTAGCTGTGCTTGCCATAGATATGTCACGGCATCTCTCTCTCTCTCCACCACATCAGGGTATTATTTCCCCCTCTCTAGCTACTATTTTGTGCAAGTTTAGCTTACCATTCTCTGTGCCCCCTAAAGGCTGAGATCTTTGAATCCCCATTCTGCTCCACCTTTTGCATGCTCTGATCGAGTTAGTGGGCAAATGAGCATGATGAAAACTGCTTCATAGCATAGCAACTGCTTCTTGGTGGAGGGCAGCCTCATCAGCTAGTGTTTTTTTACGGTGCCTGCAACATCGACTTGATTTGGTTGACAGGCGCACGATCCTTGGATCTGTGCTCACTTTATTGAGGAGAATTGCGGCATACGTTTAATATATTGATGGATCTTTTGCTATGTAGCAGTAGTATAACTTATTAGTGTACACGATTTGATACAATAAACTACAAGGATAACAAAGTTTCACGGCTTTCGATGGGTATCACTTGATACAAACTTCTGTTAAAATCTTAAAGTAGGCAAACCTGTAATTCTCCGTATTATACAATTAAAATTGTACTCTACAATTAAAATGAACATGTGCATGTGGATTTTCCGAATAGTGTTTAGATATATTTCATGAAAGCTACCCTTGAATGTATGGGCAGGCCTCGTGATTTTATCACTTGTTTTCTTGATTCTGTTTTGAAGCCATTAGAGCCATTAGGAAAGATTTTTATTTATTTTTAGAGCCATTAGGTATACCTTTTATTTTTGGCCTAGAAAGGTCTTAGTACCCAGGGGCCAAGATCTTTCAATTTTGTTTGTTTGACAAGTGTCCTATGGAGCTTAAAAGTCTTCTGAATGAATAGAAAGAGATCCTAGCCTTTTAAATGTTACTAGTATGTGACCCGCACGTTGCCGTGGCCACATGTGTTGTTACCATATACATGTGGTAGTGATGTGTGTGAACACACTAGGACCGTCGGGGCATTTTTTCCCTCTTTAGGAGGTTTTTTCCCCCAGCATTGTATATACGCCCATCACTCTAGGGCTATCTATCTTTCCATTGCATACTAAGTAATACACTCTCTATTGTGTGCCTTGAGCTTCCTTTGTCTTCTCCAAGTTGTGTGCGTTTCTCTTCAACCCTAATTCCAACAATTGGTATCAGAGCACGTTGCGTCCTCCAGGGCTTAGTCACCAGCTGCTCCAGTACACACCTGCTCACTTTCTCCGATTTCAATGAGCTTTGGCGACCATTCGTAGGTCGACAAATATTTCGGGCCAGCTCATAGAGCTGAGTCTGCTTAGATTTTTCGGCCTCCGTTTCCACTACAGGCAGGTCTGCACAGGCAATTTTGTCATTTTGTGCAGATTTCTACCAATGCCATTTTCTGCATAACAGGTGCCTTTTAGTCTTCTACGGTTTGTGCTATATAGCACGTGTTGTTCCCGCTCCATTTCTCCTATTTTTGGGCAGTTTTCACATCAGGTGCAACATTTATCATGGCTGACAACAACACAGATGTGTTCAAGATGTTTGCGGTTGAGGACAGGTTGGATGGGGACAACTACCCTATGTGGGCTTATATGATGCAACATGTTCTTGTATCAAAGGGCGTCTGGAACATTGTACAGGGCATTGATGTACGTCCTAGTTCTGAGGATGTCGGCAATGTTGAGGATGCTGCAGGCCTTGCTACAAGGATTGCTGCTATTAGAGTTGTTTTGCCTACGGCAAAACAATCTCAATGGGATGTAAAGGATGCACAGGCTCATGCATTGATTGCGTTGTCTGTGAAGCGCACCATTGTTCCTCACATTCGTTCAGCAAAATCTGCAAAACAGGCTTGGGATATTCTAGCAGGTCTTTATGTAAGCCGCAATGAGGCTAAAATTGCTTTGTTGCGTAAAGAGCTGGAGTCGAAGATTATGCATGAGGAAGATGATATGGACACTTTCCTTGCTAGTGTCAAGGATATCAATGAGCAACTTATTTCTACAGGTGAAGTCATTTCAGACAGTTCCCTTGTGCAGACTGTTCTTGATGCTTTACTAGATTCCTACCAGACTTTTGCTAGTACTTGGAGACTGATCACCCAAGGAAATCCTGAAGTTGTCAAGTTTGATGCATTATGCACATTCTTGTTGCAAGAGTCACTTTCCAGAAAAACCAGAACTATTTATTGCTTCTCAAAGAAAGGGTGGTAACAGCAATGCAACCACTTCTAATGGTTTTGTTGCGAGTGGCAAAAATTCTGTTCCTAATGCTTCTACTGGCAGTAATTTTTCTGGAAATTCTGGTAATAAGGGCAAAAAGAAGATGCGTTGCCATTATTGGAAAGCTAATGATCACTTGATCAAGTCGTGTCCTAAGTTGAAGGCCAAAGAGGCTAAGAAGAAAGAGGGTGGTTCCACTGCAAATGTTGGTTCCACTACAAATGTAGCCATTGTTGAGTCTTCTGTGGAAGGAGACTATGTTGCTGATGTACGTTGATGCATAATGGGCTTTTAGTGCAAAGTGCACTTACAATCTTGCTGTCCATGATGCATGCTTGTCAGTTGCTGCAGATTCACATGTGTGGTATTTCGACAGTGGTGCTACAAAGCACATTACCTCACATCGTGAATTGTTTACCTCTCTCGAGTCTGTTCCTCATGGGAATTCAGTCACTTGTGCCAACAATGCCTCTTATCCGGTTCAGGGAGTTGGAAAGATTGTGCTTATTGCTGCAAATGGCAGTTCCTTCACACTTTTTGATGCACTTTATGTACCTAGGATCAAGAAGAATCTCTTGTCCGTATCCACACTTGCAAGACTTGGACTTGTAGTCAAATTTGTGGATGACAGATGTACATTTCATGATCTCAATTTTGGTGATGAAATTGTTGCACCTAGCCTTTTGTGCCGTGGTCTGTATAAGCTCACTTTGTATGACAAGTGTGGACAAAATTTTGTAAATGTTGTTGCAGATTCAAGGGCTATTTCAGATGCAAAACTTTGGCATGCATGTTTTGGTCATCTGAATTTTGTTAGTTTGTTGCATTTGCAGAAATCTGATATGGTTGCTTCTTTGCCGCCTCTTGACGCACCTGTCAAACATGTTTGTGAAGGCTGTATTTTGGGTAAAATGCAGCATTCTAAGTTTCCAAAGGATGGTTCAGTTCGGGCCACATGAAGGTTGCAGCTTGTGCATAGTGATGTTTGTGGGCCCATGCAAACTCCGTCCTTGGGCAATTACCTTTACTTCATGACTTTCATTGATGATTACTCCAGGCATGCATGGGTATCTCCGCTGAAAGCGAAGTCCGAAGTTTTTATGTGCTTCAAACAATTTCTGGCTATGGCTGAAAATGTCTCGAAATGTACTATGGGCACCCTCCCTTCCGATCGAGGGGGGGAGTATATGTCTCATGAATTTAATGTATTTATGGCAAGTCATGGGATAAAACACCAATGTAAAGTGCCTTATACACCTCAACAAAATGGCGTTGCTGAGAGGAAAAACAGGTCACTGACGAAAATGGCACGATGTATGGTCAAAAGTCAAGCTTTGCCACATTCTTTTTGGCTTGAGGCCATCATGTGTGCCACTTATTTACTTAACAGGTGTCCTACAAAAGCTATGCGGTCTATTACTCCATATGAAGCATGGCATGATAGAAAGCCTTCTATTGAGCATATGCGTGTTTTTGGCTGTTTGGCATATGCTTTGGTGCCACAAACACATCGCAAAAAATTGGATGATAAGGCTGTCAATTGTATTTTTGTTGGTTATAGTGTTGAAAGCAAAGGTTACAGGTTATATCATCCGCAAACAAAGCGTATTCTGGTTTCACGGGATGTAGTGTTTGTGAAAGATTCTGTGCCCTTGTTGTCATGTACTAGAGACAGTAATGTAAGCTCGCAGGACATTTCTGACACTTTGTTGCCTCTTTTCAGTGGTGGAAATATGAATGTAATTTCCAATGAGGTAAATGTACAGCCTATGGGGTTTCTGAAAATGTTACAGATCAGCCTATTACTGATGCAGATGTACATGATGTACTTGATGAAGAAAGGGCTGAGAATGAGAAAGCTAGATGTATGCCAAAATGGCTGGTGCACACTTTGCGTGACAGTAAATTGGATGCACCTTTGTCTAGTCATACTCGTTCAGGCTCTCGCCATGCATCTTATGCATCAGATTGTTATGCTTTGGCTGTGTCTAGCTTACATGATGTTGAGGAGCCTCTGTCTTTTGATGAAGCACAGAATTTAGAAAATCAGATGGCTGCCATGCAATCAGAATATGATGCACTTATAGAAAATGACACATTGACTTTATGTGATTTGCCTCCTGGCAAAAATGCCATTGGTACGAAGTGGGTTTACAAGTTGAAACGCAAGCCGGATGGTGAGATCGATTTCCATAAGGCTCGACTTGTTGCAAAGGGTTATGCACAGCAAAAAGGCATAGATTATGAAGAGACTTTTGCTCCCACTTGTCGTATGACTACTGTGCATTTTCTATGTGCATTTTGGCAGCTCATTTTGGTTGGGATGTTCATCAATCAGACATTGTTACTGCTTTCTTGAATGGTGACATATTTGAGGAAGTTTATGTAACGCAGCCTCGCGGTTTTGTCATAAAAGGACAAGAGGACAAAGTGTGCAGATGTAAGAAGGATTTGTATGGGTTAAAGCAATCTCCTCGTGCTTGGTATGAGAAAGCTGACACTCATTTGGTCAAACGAGGCTTTCGTAACAGTCCAACAGAAAGCACATTGTATGTAAAGCGTAAGGGTGATGTACTTCTCATTGTGGTTCTTTATGTCGATGATTTGCTGATCACTAGACCAAATAAGAGACATATTGCTGAATTTAAGGCTGATTTGAATGCTACTTTCAAGATGGAAGATTTGGGGTTGTTGCATCACTACTTGGGTATACAGTTTAAGCAGTGTGATGGTGGTATTGCCTTGTGTCAAAAAAGTTACATAGAGACATTGCTATGTAAGTTTGGACTTGAGGATTGCAAACCTATTGCCGCTCCCATGGAAACTGGTTTGAAGTTGAGTCTACATGATGCTAGCGATCCTGCTGATGTCACTATTTATCAAACTGCTGTTGGCTGCCTCATTTATGTATGCAACATGAGGCCTTTTATTCAGTTTGCAGTCTCACAAGTCAGCAGATTTATGCATAGCCTAGGGTCTAAGCATTGGCAGGCTGTCAAGAGGATTTTCTGCTACCTTAGTGGCACTTTACATCTTGGCTTGTTTTATCCCAAGGGGGGATCATTGTCGCCAAATTTACATGCTTTTTCGGACTCAGATTGGGCTAGTTGTTTTGGCACACGAGTGTCCACAAGTGGTTTTTGTTTCATGCTTGGCAGTTCATGCATACCATGGTTGAGCAAGAAGCAACCTACTGTGGCCACTTCAAGTTGTGAGGCTGAGTACATGGCAGTCTTCATAGCTACGATTGAGTGTGTATGGCTCAGACGCCTTATGGCTGATTTGGGTGTTGGACAGGACACTGCCAACACTATCTACATTGACAGTCAAAGCGCATTGGCAGTTGCGAGGAACCCAATTTTTCATGCTCACACAAAGCACATTGAGGTGCATTACCACTATGTCAGGGAGAGTCTCTCAGCAGGAGAGATCAGCTTGGCTTATGTGCCAACACAGGACAACCTTGCAGATCTTTTCACAAAGGCATTGTCTCATGAGAAGCTTGAAGCTTTCCTCAAAGCTTTGGGCTTACTCCCCTTTGTGGACTGCTCGTGTCCTCAGGGCATGGCACTTCCCTTTACTCATGTGCCAGCTCTCGTTCACCACATCACTCCAGGGGGATTTGTTACCATATACATGTGGTAGTAATGTGTGTGAACACACTAGGGACCGCCGGGGCATTTTTTCCCTCTTTAGGAGTTTTTTTCCCCCGAGCATTGTATATACGTCCCATCACTCTAGGGCTATCTATCTTTCCATTGCATACTAAGTAACACACTCTCTATTGTATGCCTTGAGCTTCCTTCGTCTTCTCCAAGTTGTGTGCGTTTCTCTGCAACCCTAATTCCAACATGTGCATCAAATGAAGCAACCATTGTTCTCCTTCCCTTCACAGGGAGGGCAAATGTGGACAAATGCCTATGATTCTCATGTGAGCTTTTATAGCTCTTTAATACACTTGTGCATCAACCACCACTATAACTACTTTCTAGATGACAATGTATGACAACACACAAGGTCTAAGTGTCCTCCACATTCACATCAACCAAGCACAAATCTATCTTTTGGATCAACAATATGTCTACCTTTTCGAGTGTAAGATCAAACAACTAATGAAGTGTAGTTACTCTCCACATTCTTGTGGATTGACAACATGATGACTTGTTGCCAACATTGTTTGGATTGGATAAGGTTTGCCTAAACTTAATAACTGAGAGTAGAGATTAGTTGGTCTCAAGATTAAGTCTCAAACCACGTCAGTAAGAAGAAAAACGTCTCTCTCTCTCTCTCTCTCTCTCTCTCTCTCTCTCTCTCTCTCTCTCTCTCTCTCTCTCTCTCTCTCTCTCTCTCTCTCTCTCTCTCTCAGGTTGCATGTATAGTTTGTAGTATTAAAATGAATCATGTGAGACGCTAAGAGCCTGGTCGCATGTACCAGCGAGCCTACTTTTTACCCAGTCAAGAGGCGACTCTTCTCTCTCTACCTATCTAATCGTGGTAGTTAAGAGCCTCGAAACGAGCATAGCCTTTCACATGGTTGACTTTTGAGGCCCTCTTGATTAGCAAGAACTTGCTCAAGATCTATCTCATCACTCAGTCAAATCAAGCATTAATCTTTCAAGCCACCGGTTTTCTTGACTTGCAAACAAAGCTGGAAGGCTATTTAGCCGTTCCAAAGTGACTAGGCTCTAAATGTAAGCAAAATGACATGGAGGTAGTTCTACAATGGAGCACATGCATGGAGGCAGCCCTAGAATAAGAGACCGGAGTCATCATTTCTAGGGGGAGGCAAAGGGCTCACATTAGGTATGCAACACCAAGGAGGATCCAAATGAGCAAAGGATTGCTAACTCCAAGACCAAGGCCAATACCCTCCACTGGCAATGATCATCCTCCAATGCAATCACAGTAGTGTTTTGGAAAAACTATTTTCAAACATACAAAATTGCTTTCCTTTAATTTTGCGAGAGGAAATGTAGAAAATTAGGTTTAAGTTGCAGGTTTCTACTCTATTTTTCTCTATTTTGAGGCAGAAATTTTCCTTTTCCCCTTGCACTCAGCCGGAATTTTTGAAATTGAAAAAGGCATAGTATTAAGCTGAGACACATTTTTTCCAAACACTGAATTGAAGACCCGCCTTGCATGACCGTTGCCGTGAGCACTATAGTAGTAGGCAATGCCACCTATCCCCTTGAAGAACCCCTTTTTTCTTGCCTATGTCAGGAGTTCGAGATGTGAAAACTTGGGAAAGCTAAAAATCTTGGATGGTCACGTTGGAGCTCTCAACATTGTAGCATCTGCTAAGACTGGCCTAAAAAAGATGAAGAAAGTTTGGAGACGGATGTGGGACTCTCTCTCTCTCTCTCTCTCTCTCTCTCTCTCTCTCTCTCTCTCTCTCTCTCTCTCTCTCTCTCTCTCTCTCTCTCTCTCTCTCTCTCTCTCTCGTGGTGTGGAGGGCCACAGCTAGGCAAAAATGGAGCTCGTTGGGATCAAGGGTGGCGGACATGCAATGGTAGAGGAGAAGGTGGCTCAGCAAGCGCTTGTGGCGAGTGGGACATGTATTGGATCCAGACTCTTAGCATCCTGGCCAGTAGATGATTGAGGTTGTATAAGGGTGTGGGGCTCGTGGCAGATCAGCTGTTGGCAGCCAGGGGTGTTGATAGAGCAGACTACATGAGGCCTGTTTTGCAGCAACATTTGAGAAGTTGCACATAAAGTAAGTGGTGGGTTGCATCCATGATCGAGTTTGAGGGAGGGAGCGGGGGGGGAAGAGGGGGGGGGGGGGAGGGGGCATTCTTTGTCAAGCACCAAGGCCAATCAATGGTACTCTCTCTCTCTCTCTCTCTCTCTCTCTCTCTCTCTCTCTCTCTCTCTCTCTCTCTCTCTCTCTCTCTCTCTCTCTCTCTCTCTCTCTCTCTCTTTTGAATAGAAACAGACACACACACTCCTCATCAAGACTGAATGGGATTGGCCCTCCTCTCTCTCTCTCTCTCTCTCTCTCTCTCTCTCTCTCTCTCTCTCTCTCTCTCTCTCTCTCTCTCTCTCTCTCTCTCTCTCTCTCTCTCTCTCTCTCTCTCTCTCTCTCTCTCTCTCTCTCTCTCTCACACACACACACACACACACACACAGAACTACAGTAAATAACAAAGACGTCTCTCTCTCTCTCTGGAGACCTGCGACACACACGACAATGCTGTAGAAGATGAAACATGATCTCTCTCTCTCAAACCTGCGATGTGCATCTCTCTCTCTCTCTCTCTCTCTCTCTCTCTCTCTCTCTCTCTCTCTCTCTCTCTCTCTCTCTCTCTCTCTCTCTCTCTCTCTCTCTCTCTCTCACACACACACACACACACACACACGTCTGAAGTGTACCAACTTATCCACGTGTGGCATAGCTCGTTGCTCGTTATTTTCCCAAACTGTAAAGTAGCGCCACCTTTTACAAAAACAAAAGTAATCACCCTTCAAAATTGAAGGGTGGAGTGAAACTCCATAGTCTTGCTAAAGAGTTTAAATAATATAAATTTATATATCTATACTAGTAGATAATGGGCGAAGGGATTCCGGTCCCCTCCCCCGGACACGTGTCAACACAAGGTTGATCCGGCAAGTCTCAAGCGAATGTGCACTATGCGACACAGTGTACAGGTGACACTGAAGAGCAGTCACGACTCACACAGTGAGAGAGAGAGAGAGAGAGAGAGAGAGAGGAGAGAGAGAGAGAGAGAGAGAGAGAGTCCCTCTCTATCGAGCGCGCACCCCAGCAGTGTAGCAGCAGCAACGTCAGTGGCGCCTTTTGCTGACCCCCCTTCTTCATCATCCTCCAAGCAGAGATGGAGCCCCTGCACATGGCGTTATGCTATCGAGGAGGTCCAACCAGAGCTCGGATCACGGCCTTGCAACAGCAACAACAACAACCCTCTCTACTCTTCATCGTCTCTGTGCTCTGCTACCTGCCCCTCCTCATACCACAAGTAAGTCTCGCCCCCTCCACACCCAAGATCATGCATACGACAAAGAGAGTGACGACCCCTTTCGTCGTAGCACTCACAGTAACCGAACATTGGGCGGCGGCGCAGAGCTCTCTGAGCTTCGTGCTCGATATGCGTAACCCCGCTCTCAAGACACGCTGAGCAAGAAGAAGCGCCCGCGCCCACCTCATCCGCAGCAGGCACATCAACCGCATCAACAGAAGAAGCCTGCAAGGAGGCCTAGAGAGGAAGAGGAGGACGAAGATCAAGATGAGGAGTGGAACAATAAGGATGATGATGGTGATGATGCTGAGGCGGTCCGGGGCGGGCAACAAGAAGAGTGGCCTCTAGACACCCTTCAAGGCTCCCGTGCTGCTCAATGGGGTTGGGGCACAACACAACACAAACCAAAACAACAAACCCACCGCCAAATCCCAACTACACAAGGGGCACCACCTAGTTTAAGAGCGAACTAGGACGCAAAAGAGGAGAATCGTTAGAGCAACCCACAAACAAGCAAGGAATTACACTAACCCTAACACCAATGGAATACTTTCACACACTAAAACACGAGAGAGAGAGAGAGATAGAGAGAGAGAGATAGTGCTCGGGCTGCTTTGAAACGTATCGGCGATGATCAAGCAAACACAACTATATATTTAAGAAAGAGAGAGAAAGGGGGAGGGGGTGCTTGTTGCATTAATACCTTCTTACAAATCTGTCATGACAAATCAAAGTGAGATTAGTACTTGTTCAAAATAGCTTGCGTAAATTTCACCACAACACATCACAAGAAAAGCCACCCCAATCACTGTCTTAAAGCCAGGGGAGTCCTCTCCACCCTGTCGCCCTCTTACAGTATGTGGGATTTATGGCTAGATTGATGACAACACCAGAGACAAGCTATCAAGAACTTAACAAAAAAAAACACCAAGACACTTACGCATCATTGTTGTCCATTACTTCACGTTGGAAGGGAGACAAAGTATCCAAGCTTAGTCCAAATCCACCCTCCTTGATTCAGCGAATGTTGGGCTTACACTAGTAGGAGAAATGATAGATTTCCTACTCTCAATTGAATGATCACTCTCTCTCTTACAATGGCATAGATTTCCCTTGCTAATCCCCTATTACAACACATGCACATGCATAAGACAATGAGCTTCCACTCAAGAGCTCCTTCTAGAGAGGTTGAGCTTGGCTTCTCAAGCTATAGCATAGTGCTCTTGCTTATGGCTCCCCCTTTTATGCTAGCTACACCCTCCTTTTATAGCAATTTTGAAGGCTAGGGTTACTCCTCTAACCATGGTTGGGTTAGATTTTCAGCAATTTATCTAATTTCTTTTGCTTGGAATTATCAAGAAGTTGGTGGGGAAAGAGAGAGGAGAGAAATGGAGGTGATAGGACTTTTCATAGTGGGTTAGTGTTAGTAGAGTTAGTATTAATTTACAAATGGAATTGAATATTTACAATGGGAGTATCCATGTAGGATACAAATAAGGAAGAAAAAACTCTTAAGAGGTAAGAAAAGGTGGATTTCTTACAAGGTTGATGCTCCAAGTGTCTTGAGTAGGGCCAATTTTGACGCTTGTTGACGGTCCACTAGCTTTGACGGTACATTTTTTCTCCACTCTTGACCTTCCTTGAGAGACAAGGTAATTGAAGCTGAGTAATCAACCACCATGATGCTGTCTTTTAAGAGAAGAGACTGAATTTTGTGGTTTTTTGATAGATATGGGTAATTTGGAGGAGGAAAAATGAGACTAGGTGGTCAATTTTGGAATGGAATTGTGTGTGGGAGGTATGAGTTCACCATGGTTTCTCTTATTCTTCAAGGTTGAGGAGAAGGTGAGTAGTGTGCAGAGAGGAGTGGTGAGAGAGATGGGGATGATGAGTAGAGAAGTGTGTGTGAAAGAGGAAAATGATAAAGTGGAAGAGAGAGTGTGGCTGCATAGCATGGGAAAACTGGGGTCCACTAAAAAAATCATAGCTCACAGCTGGTAGCTCCAAAAATCATGAAAAAATTTGAGGTGATTATTCAAAGTGTGGGCTACATTTTCTCTTTTGACCACCGCTCCAAATTCGGAGTGGAGATAGGTGCCAAAATTCTCACCAAAAAGCCTGTTTTTTATGCCTGCAAAAGTCTTTTAGTGGTCCCCTCCTTTGTTGAATTTGTACAATGCATCCAAGAGTGAGCCCCTCCTTTGTCATATTATAATACAAAGCATTCAAGTTGCCCTTGACCCATGCATGGAGGAGGATTATTGGTGAAATAAGAAATATATACATGGTGGGACTAGTGTATGGACTATTCATGGACTTTAGCTCAATGAGCACATGGTGTTAGAATAATGAGTAAAAATAATAATAAAAATATGGAGGAGTTATGGATATGGAAAGATATTGGAATCATATCATATGGTCCCTCCTTGAATTATTTTTGGTGAAAGAGGAAAATGTATGCAAGTAAATAATATAATAAAAGTAACCAATGAGTAGAAATCAATTTTTTGTTTTCACGAGGGTGAGGGTGAAAATGTGGGAGTGATTTGTATAAAGGAAAAATATGAGGTTAGAGTATGTACATATTGGCAAAAAAATAAAATTATGATGTAAGAGGATGAAAGAAGGTGTACATAGGTTTAATAAAACACACACCTGAGTAGAAATATTTAAATAAAATACCAAAATAATTATAAAAAATCCCTATATTTAGGCCATATATACAATGAAATATTTACACACAAAGAGGCCATAATATACTTTTATTTTTTTTATTTTTTTTATTTTTTTTTTTGGCTCACCTAGCCCAGTGACTAGCTAGCTGAGGGTTTTTAAGAAGATATGGGAAAAGTCTCGTGACTCACGCACGCCTATGTACAGTGAAATGGTAGGGGTAGCCACAGTGTTTGGGTGATTTTGGTAGGGTGAGGTAACTCACTGTGGCAATTACAAAGAGCCGAAAAAACGGCTATCATTAGCCCTCCCCCTGGATGATGGTATATTCATGTACCATCATAGAGCATCTTTTCCAAAGAGAGTGCTTCAGAGTCCTTGACGAGATCTTCATTGTTTAGCCCCTCAGAATTTTGGTTGGAGTTACCCTCATGCTTCATGTAACAATACTGACATGAGACAGCGGCCTTTGGACAGATCTTTGGTAGATCCTTTGGTAGAAGGCGACTCAAATAGGGCTTCAAGCGATACCTGTTTACTTTCCTGGAGTGCTCTTTACCATTCAAGTCCATAAGCTGATAGTAACTTGAATTGAAAGCCTTCTTGACTATGTATGGCCCTTGCCATCTTGTTTCAAACTTGGCATCAAAACGATTGTCAAGTCGATTGTCATACCTTAGCACAAGCTCTCCTTCCTTGATGCCTTTGTCCTTCAGTTTATTGTCGTGCGTTTCTTTCGCTTGTGTGGCTTTCCTCTTGTAGCACTCGTATGCTGCTTCTCTTTTCCACTCAAGCTCCACTAACGTAAGAAGTCGATCCATCCATGCCTCTTGATCATCTTGTGCTCCTTTGCCATGAAGTCGCATTGTTGGAATGTTGAGCTCGATAGGCTGCAAAGCCTCTTGACCATAGACCAAGTGAAATGGTGTGAATTCCGTGGCTTCCCTATATGTGGTTCGATATGCTTACAAGGCACCATCCAAGAAGTCATCCCATAATTTTGTCTTGTTTTGCACCATCTTTCTAATGATTCCTGCAATGACACCATTAGCCTTTTCCACCAAACCATTTGACTGTGGGTAGTATGGTGTGCTATGACGATGTAGAATGTGAAGCTCTTCACAAACTTCTATGAGCAATCCTTTTCTAAACCCTGGACCATTATCAGAAACAATCTCCAAAGGTGTGCCAAATCTACAACAAATGTGAGTGTAGACGAATTTGCTCACTGTCTTCTCATTTACCTTTGCCACACTTTGTGCTTCCACCCACCTAGTCATATAGTCTATAGCCACTAGAATGTAGAGTTTACCATTTTTTGTCCTAGGCAGAGGACCCATAGCATCAATGCCCCACTTTTCAAAGGGTCCATTTGCAAGCACTATTTGCCTCGGGCCATGCACCAACCTTCTATTTCCATTTATCTGACAAGTGTGACAGCTTTTACACCAATGTTGAACATCCACATGCAAACTTGGCCAAACATGCCCCGAAAGCAAAATCTTCTTCACAGTTAATTCTTGGGCAAAATGACCACCACATGCCTCTTCATGCAAACCTTTTAGAATGGCTGGAATTTCCTTGATAGTTGGTACTCGTCTGCACACTTGATCCTTCCCTCTTTGATAGAGGGAGCCTTCTAGGAAGAGATATACGCTTGCCTTCTTCATGAGTCTCCTCTTCTGATCTTTTGTGAAGTCTGGTGGAAACTCACCCTCCAAAATGTATCCAATGATGGGAGCCAATGACTCCAATCCCTGGTACCTCGGTTGCTTCACAGCAGCCGCCACCATGATGACCTGCACTTCTTTCTTTACACATGCAACGGCTTGTTGTGCAAGTAAATCAGCATCTTCATTCTGTTTCCTAGGAATATGATATAGTTGCACTTCTTCAAATTGATTAAACAATCTACGAATGGCATGAACTTTTGTCCGTAAGCTCTCATTCTTGCATGCCCAAATGCCTAAAATCTGTTTAACAATGAGAAGTGCATCTCCCTTTACCATGAGGCGTTGTATCCCTTGGCCAATGCACATCTTCAAACCTTGAAGTAGAGTGTCATATTCTGCTTCATTGTTGCTAGCTGAACTTGGTAGATTGAACTTCTCTTTCATGACCACCTCTCCACTGGGTTGAGCAACACTAGCCCTCCCCCTGCTTTTCCTGTGGCTCGACGAAAAGCTCCATCAAAGAACAAAGTAAAAGCATTAGGAATACTTTTTGGTGGTGGCAATGGTAGGGTCTTTACTTCAGGCACCTTAATCTCCTTTTCGTGCACCCTATAAGTGAGAATCCCTGCCAATTGTGCACGCACACTATCTTCTACCTTGAAAGAGTATTGAAACTCTTGCAACTCCATAATCCACTTTGAGATCCTAGTACTAAGATTCATTTGAGATGACACCCAAGGGAACAAATTTTCTGCAGTGAGAATTACAAAAGGTTTTGGTAGCAGGTAGGATCTAAACTTTCTCACCGCAAACATGAGAGAAAGCATCATGAGTTCTGCTTCTGTGTAGTCTCTCTCCAAAGCATTCATGACCCTACTAGCAAAGTAGATGGGTCGCATCCTTGTACTGTGGGGATCTTGTTGTAGCAACACAGCACCAATTGTTTCTTTCCCAGCACTAGAGCTAACAAAGAATGTGTACTCCCAACAAGGAGGCATGAGTGTTGGTAGCTCTGACAAAATGACTTTAATGTTACAAAAGTACTCTTCAAGCTCATCAGACCATGCAAATTCTACTTGTTGTGTCAACTTTTGCAAAGGGTGAAGTAACTCCGAGGCTAAGTGAATGAAGCGTGACATATACTTCACCTTTTGAATGAATGAGATGACCTCCTTAAGACTCTTGGGTGATGGTAGCTCAATAAGAGCCTTTGCCTTTGAAGGATCCACTTCAATGCCTTTGTAAGAAACTTTATGACCAAGCAAGATTACTTCATCCTCACCTATATGGCACTTGTCGGGGTTGAGTTGACCTCCCATGTCGTAGAGCTTCTTTAAACCTTCTTCTACCCTTTGTAGATGCAATGATTTTGAGCTATAAATACAGAAATCATCAATGAACACCCTAATCGACTTTCCAAAGAATGCTTGAAACACCATATTCATGAAACGTTGGAATGTTGCAGGAGCATTTGTCAGACCAAATGGCATGACTCTAAAAGCATAACAACCCCAAGGAGTGATAAAGGTTGTTTTCAATTGATCCTCCAGTGCAATCCCTATTTGAAAGTAACCTGAGTAACCATCGCACACAGTGTACTTCTCATGACCAGCTACCTCATTTAGTATCTCATCCTGGAATGGGAGGGGAAAGTGATCTCTCTTTGTTGCCTCATTGAGGGGACGGTAATCCACACACACCCTCCACTTGCCGTTCTTCTTAGGAGTGACAACAACAGGAGAGACCCACTCTGAATTCTCCACTGGATAAATGAACCCTGCTGCTAGAAGCTTTCTTACCTCCTTGAGTAGAGCCTGCTCTTTAATGACTCCTAGCCTTCGTAGCTTTTGAGCCTTAGGTGTAGCCTCTGGCTTCAACTCAATCTTGTGTTGAACAACATCTACTCCACGCACGTCGGTGTAGTCTTTCGCAAAAAGCCTAGGAAACTTCCTTAGCACACATTTGAACTCCTCTCTTTCATCCTTTGTAAGTGTTGTTGATAGCATACCTTCCAGCATCCCTTCATCTTGATATTCACCTTCGTTCTCTTGAGGACCTACCTCCTCCAAGCCTTGACAAGAGGTCTCTTGGTTGCTTGGCTTAAACCTTACCCCCATGACTTCGATGGAAGACTCCTCTTCAGTAATGCTGCCGCTACTTTCTTCTTCTGAAGTGCTATCGGTCCAACCTTCTTCCGTCCCACTTTGAGATGATTCTTCATGGAGCTCCTCTTGGCGTTGCTCCTTCATGTCAAAGACAACCTTCTTGTGATTGTCATTCCTGCAAATTAGCTTTCCACTCTCCCAATCCTGCAAAGCTCGCATTTTCATTAGCCATGGTCTTCCTAGGATAAATGGGTAACCATTTCCCTTGGTAGACATGACATAGAAATCCACTGCCTTCTTAATGCCAAAGGCCTCCACAAAAACATTTTTACAAATGCCTACGCACCTAGCCTTGCTATTGTTTGCCATCTTGACCATTTCAGGTGTCTCATGGATGTGCATGCCTAGTTTTTGCATGAGTCCCTCTGTCATGATGCAAATTTGTGCACCCCCATCCACTAGACCTTTCCTAACCAATCTTCCTTTGATGTAACAGTCTAGCACCGGTGTAATGTCCTCATTCATTTCAGCTTGTGCAATTTTTACAACAGGCACACTCTCTTTTACCTTTCTCCTAGTGCTAACTGCCCTTGTTAAATCCCTCCTAACTTGTGGACATAATGCAAGAAATTGAGGCCATGAAATATCAGGACCCTTACCTCTCATGTCTTCCAACAAGTTGTACGGAGCCATACCATGTCCAAGAGGGAAGTCTTGGAGGTTGATACGACGTCGAGTCCTCTTGGTTTCCTTGGTTCCCTTTGCCTTCTTGCCTTGTCCATGGTCACTTTGTGATGTGACTCCTTCTTTCTCTTTACCTTTTCCTCGGCCACGCTTAATTCCATTGGCTTCCATGTCAACCTCATCTGAATTTGTCACCTCTACCACATGCACATTTGGATCTGGCAAAGGTGGAACTCCTTCTACCCCGTGTGGAGGTGGTCTTGGTCCATTCGGCCTTTGTAGAAGCCTTGGTTGTTGACCAGTTCCTTCACGTGCATTCATCACTGGGTAATTCAAGTTAGGCCTCCCTGGCTCCCCACGGGGCCAAGGACAATTATACATCCCATGTCCAGACTCTCCGCAATTCCAACATTGCAAGACTCTCCTAGGTTGTGGATCTCGCTCTTCAGACTTCTTTGCTTGTCCCTTTGGACCTACAGCTTGTGCAAGGTGAATTGACAGGCTGCTTAAAGATTCGTTTAACTTCTCAATTACTTCCGCCGTTACCTCAGGAAGCTCCCTCGATGTTGATGCTTGTGACTTACCTTTGGGTCTAAGACCTTCTATTGGAACCTCTCCCCTTAAGCACTTGAGTTTCCTATACTTCTCAGCAGCCCTAGTTTCAGCTGCATCAAAAGTAGCAGGTGCACCCGCCTCAACTTTTACCTTAAGGTCAGGAAAGAGTCCGGCTATGAACCTCTCCTTCTTTAAAAATTCTGCACCATCACCAGGGTTAGCAACATTTCGTATCCATAGAGCCCAAAGACGTAGAAACTCTTGCTTGTACAAGTAGTAGTCATCTCAGTCTTTTTGCTTATGAGAAACAATGTCTTGCCATAGTTTTTGAGTGTTTTGGGGATCAAAGAAGTATCTCTTAAAACGATTTAAAACTTCTGTGTAATTCCCCTTAACTTCCTCAGGCAAAGAGTCAAACCAAGTACTAGCATCTTTCCTAAGGACCACCTCAAACATTTCTACACGTTCTTGATCGGTTACTATCCTCTCGATACGGCAAGACATCTTGAAATTTGCTAAAAATAATTCTGCATCCTCTCCAGGCTCTCCAAAGAAAAGAGGATATCCAGACATTTGGCGTTGGCTCTCCATTATTATGAAAGATTACAATACGAGTTACAATAAGGGATACAATAGAGATCTAGAACCACTCGCCTGCAAATGAAGAAGTGAGAAAATACCACTCTAGGTTTTCTTCTTCAGCTATCCAAGCTTGAATAAGGTCTCGATTTGTTTGATCAAAACAAAAGGGTAGACTATTGATGAGCTCTAAGAAGGGTTGAAATTCTTCAAAGCTAAGGCGATAAACAGAAATCTCTAGAGCTTCATTTTCTGGATCCAAAAGAGCAACCACGTCCCAAGTGATAAATTGCACTTGCTCTACAATTCCCAATGCACAAGCGGTTTGTATAAAAACTAGATCTTCATGCTCGTCGAAGGCCGTGAGAAAGTAGCAATTGACTAGGAGCTCCTTTCCTTCAAGTTCCACACAGTCGGAGTGAGGCAACCTTCTCACAATTTCATAAAGAACATCCTCATCAAGTCCGATCAAGCTTGCAAGATTTAAAGACTCCACTTGTGCTACAAAATTCCTGGACAAAAACTCCTTAGGATTATGGCTAAATCATTCAAAAGCATAAAGAGATTTACAATGTCTCTATGAACAAAGTGTCATAGAAAGTAGAGAAGGATGAGAATTTATACAAATTTGCAATCTTCTCTATGCTCTCTTTATTAAGACAAGCTCTGAATAGCTCCCTATCTCCTTTGTTGAAAGCGAAAGGAAGACTATTAATAAGACGCAAATGAGGGAAAAATTCACCAAATGTGAGCCTATGAAGCATGAACTCTGGCCGCAAGTTTCCTGAAGAGTCTTCCTCAATGGTGAAATGCACTCGCCAAACGCCAAATTTCACTCTATTTACCAATCTTAGGGCACACACTAGTTGGATGAATGCGCGGTCTTCCTTAGTGCCCAACAACAAGAGGAAAATGGAATCAACGCGTAGGACCTTCCGTCTTAACTTCACCACCCTCTTGTTATGAGGGAGACGCCTTACTACTTGCTCCTGCAACTCAATTGGTAATAGAGCTAGATCTCTAAGGATTGAACTTTCACTGCACACACATTCCCAGTTAGAACAAATGATCGTTTTTTTGTTTCTTGTAACAACTTGGACAAAGAAAAAACAAACATACACACTACTTTGCCGGGCTGCACTTCATTTTAAAATAAAATGAACACATGTACATCAAAAGAAGTGTGGTAGTTGATGAGAGGTAGAATGACAGGGTTTGGTGATGCAAGAATTTCTCCTGCTCTTTGGGCACCAAACATGAACACCATTCGTTGTTGAAAATGGATCTTTCTACTAATTGCAACGTTTATTCTAATGTGTGGAGTAAAATGAAAGGGAAAAACCTCTATTCCTGGGCCATTATCCATGGCCTATGCATGTCCTAATGCTTAAAACAAAACAAAAATATAGACGTCCAAACTAAGGTCGTACCTAATGAGAGGCAAAATAAAAGGATTTACTGAAGCGTTTATCTCGGCCAACCTAAGGATTTCCCATTGCCTTGCAATGGGAATGAAGGGATCATACAAATCTTCGTGATTCATGCATACTACTTGACTATGCTAAAGGTTGATTCTACACAAAAATACACAAGCCGTCCTCCGTGGGGGCACCAATTTGAGGCGGTCCGGGGCGGGCAACAAGAAGAGTGGCCTCTAGACACCCTTCAAGGCTCCCGTGCTGCTCAATGGGGTTGGGGCACAACACAACACAAACCAAAACAACAAACCCACCGCCAAATCCCAACTACACAAGGGGCACCACCTAGTTTAAGAGCGAACTAGGACGCAAAAGAGGAGAATCGTTAGAGCAACCCACAAACAAGCAAGGAATTACACTAACCCTAACACCAATGGAATACTTTCACACACTAAAACACGAGAGAGAGAGAGAGATAGAGAGAGAGAGATAGTGCTCGGGCTGCTTTGAAACGTATCGGCGATGATCAAGCAAACACAACTATATATTTAAGAAAGAGAGAGAAAGGGGGAGGGGGTGCTTGTTGCATTAATACCTTCTTACAAATCTGTCATGACAAATCAAAGTGAGATTAGTACTTGTTCAAAATAGCTTGCGTAAATTTCACCACAACACATCACAAGAAAAGCCACCCCAATCACTGTCTTAAAGCCAGGGGAGTCCTCTCCACCCTGTCGCCCTCTTACAGTATGTGGGATTTATGGCTAGATTGATGACAACACCAGAGACAAGCTATCAAGAACTTAACAAAAAAAAACACCAAGACACTTACGCATCATTGTTGTCCATTACTTCACGTTGGAAGGGAGACAAAGTATCCAAGCTTAGTCCAAATCCACCCTCCTTGATTCAGCGAATGTTGGGCTTACACTAGTAGGAGAAATGATAGATTTCCTACTCTCAATTGAATGATCACTCTCTCTCTTACAATGGCATAGATTTCCCTTGCTAATCCCCTATTACAACACATGCACATGCATAAGACAATGAGCTTCCACTCAAGAGCTCCTTCTAGAGAGGTTGAGCTTGGCTTCTCAAGCTATAGCATAGTGCTCTTGCTTATGGCTCCCCCTTTTATGCTAGCTACACCCTCCTTTTATAGCAATTTTGAAGGCTAGGGTTACTCCTCTAACCATGGTTGGGTTAGATTTTCAGCAATTTATCTAATTTCTTTTGCTTGGAATTATCAAGAAGTTGGTGGGGAAAGAGAGAGGAGAGAAATGGAGGTGATAGGACTTTTCATAGTGGGTTAGTGTTAGTAGAGTTAGTATTAATTTACAAATGGAATTGAATATTTACAATGGGAGTATCCATGTAGGATACAAATAAGGAAGAAAAAACTCTTAAGAGGTAAGAAAAGGTGGATTTCTTACAAGGTTGATGCTCCAAGTGTCTTGAGTAGGGCCAATTTTGACGCTTGTTGACGGTCCACTAGCTTTGACGGTACATTTTTTCTCCACTCTTGACCTTCCTTGAGAGACAAGGTAATTGAAGCTGAGTAATCAACCACCATGATGCTGTCTTTTAAGAGAAGAGACTGAATTTTGTGGTTTTTTGATAGATATGGGTAATTTGGAGGAGGAAAAATGAGACTAGGTGGTCAATTTTGGAATGGAATTGTGTGTGGGAGGTATGAGTTCACCATGGTTTCTCTTATTCTTCAAGGTTGAGGAGAAGGTGAGTAGTGTGCAGAGAGGAGTGGTGAGAGAGATGGGGATGATGAGTAGAGAAGTGTGTGTGAAAGAGGAAAATGATAGTGGAAGAGAGAGTGTGGCTGCATAGCATGGGAAAACTGGGGTCCACTAAAAAAATCATAGCTCACAGCTGGTAGCTCCAAAAATCATGAAAAAATTTGAGGTGATTATTCAAAGTGTGGGCTACATTTTCTCTTTTGACCATAGCTCCAAATTCGGAGTGGAGATAGGTGCCAAAATTCTCACCAAAAAGCCTGTTTTTTATGCCTGCAAAAGTCTTTTAGTGGTCCCCTCCTTTGTTGAATTTGTACAATGCATCCAAGAGTGAGCCCCTCCTTTGTCATATTATAATACAAAGCATTCAAGTTGCCCTTGACCCATGCATGGAGGAGGATTATTGGTGAAATAAGAAATATATACATGGTGGGACTAGTGTATGGACTATTCATGGACTTTAGCTCAATGAGCACATGGTGTTAGAATAATGAGTAAAAATAATAATAAAAATATGGAGGAGTTATGGATATGGAAAGATATTGGAATCATATCATATGGTCCCTCCTTGAATTATTTTTGGTGAAAGAGGAAAATGTATGCAAGTAAATAATATAATAAAAGTAACCAATGAGTAGAAATCAATTTTTTGTTTTCACGAGGGTGAGGGTGAAAATGTGGGAGTGATTTGTATAAAGGAAAAATATGAGGTTAGAGTATGTACATATTGGCAAAAAAATAAAATTATGATGTAAGAGGATGAAAGAAGGTGTACATAGGTTTAATAAAACACACACCTGAGTAGAAATATTTAAATAAAATACCAAAATAATTATAAAAAATCCCTATATTTAGGCCATATATACAATGAAATATTTACACACAAAGAGGCCATAATATACTTTTATTTTTTTTATTTTTTTTTTTGGCTCACCTAGCCCAGTGACTAGCTAGCTGAGGGTTTTTAAGAAGATATGGGAAAAGTCTCGTGACTCACGCACGCCTATGTACAGTGAAATGGTAGGGGTAGCCACAGTGTTTGGGTGATTTTGGTAGGGTGAGGTAACTCACTGTGGCAATTACAAAGAGCCGAAAAAACGGCTATCAATGCAGAGCTAGGGCACCATTTTGAGGAAAGTAAGAAGAAGAAGAAGAAGAAGAGAGAGATGATCCCTAGCGAGCTCTATTACTGTGAGATATGTAGTGTAAAGGCTGTTGAAGCTTCAAAGGTCAACACTTCTCTGGACAGCCCGCTTCCACTGCAGGATTCGTGACGTGGAAGGTAGGGTTTAGCTACTACCTTTTTTGTCACATGCACACAATTTTTTGAAAAGGCTTTTTTTGCGTCAAGCCTGGCCGGACCTCTGGGCATCTGGCCTTGCCCGCCAGTCTGGGATTGGTGATGTGAGGCTTGCGCTGTAAGTATGTTAATCGTGGTTATACAGTGAACATATGTGGGAGCATGCCAAAAGAAAATTGTGTTCTCGTTTCCTCACCATCATCGACCCAATTGTATTATTTGATCCAGGCTGCGAGGTACCCGATGCAATGTCACATGCGTACCCAAGACGGCTGTCTCCTACATAGGATTCACATTTGATCACCTTTTACGTTGCATGCTTTGTTGCATGCATACCCAAGACATTGTGCTCGTACTGATTTGTCGTCTCTGCGAATGCATTGATTGTGAGATATGGCCATCTTGGGCATAGCCATCAAGCTCTGGGCTGTTTTCGACGGATGCAAATTGAGGGTGTATGCTTGCATCTTAAAGGCATCAGGGTGAGATCTAGGATGTTTTCAGCAGATGGAGAGTAAGGGCATCTCTCCATATGCAATCACGTATGGTTGCAATCGTCTCTTGGAATGAACTGATTGTGGGCGTTCATACCCCTTCGACCCTTCATCCAACTGCCTCAGAAAAGCTATTGAAGAGAGAGATTAGTGCACAGGAGAAGTTTCACAATTTTCAGCTTCAGGTAGGGAGTATAACTGAAACTTTGAGTGATAAATTAAGAAACCGAGACATCAGATTTTCTTGAGGCATTTAAGTTTGATGCTGAGAGAGAGAGAAAGAGAGAGAGAGAGAGAGAGAGAGAGAGAGATCGATCAACTATAGCTTAGTATATCCAAACACTATGCTAGCACTGTGCTCAGTCTGCTTGGGGTCTTTTTCCAGGAAGAGTTTGATACATATGACCCCAAAGGAAACTGGATTCTTCAGCTCAATTTCTTGAAGAAGCGATCAAAGGTTGTTGAGATTGTTGTTGCGAAAGAAATAGTATTTGAATTGGTTCAATCAGGAGTTTGCGCTGCCTTCAGCCGGAGGGGTAAGTGACATCTTTCTGATTTTACTTAAAGATCCATCGAGTCTTGAAATCAAGACCTAATCAGTTCAGGACTTTGCATACTTGATAGGTTGTTAACTCTTAACTAGGAGGGAGGGAGAGAGAGAGAGAGAGAGAGAGAGAGAGAGAGAGAGAGAGAGAGAGAATACCTGTGTAATGAGCGAGCGCACGATGGCAAAGCTGCCAGCTTTGTTGCGTTGCACTTCCTCTCTCAAAGATTCTGATGCCATGTCAGCTATGTGACATGACTAGGACGATCAATGGTCCACGTCAACGGTAAGAAAATAGGATTGCATTATGCTTAGTTGTGACCCTAATGCAAAGGAGGCTCGAGGTCACATGGGTGGAACTTGGGAGGTGAATGTTCTTTATGGATGCAATGATTAGTAGAGCGTGTTCTAGAAGGGGGCACAAGGTTGGTGGGAGTGTTGAGGGCTTGCAAGCTCAAGATTGGTGAATGCAGCAACAACAAGCGACCAAAGTGGTGCGAAAAGCAGGGGTCTTAGTTGGGGCAGTGGGAGGCAACCTACTACAATCAAAAAGAATTCACCATGGTATTGTTATTTAGTGGTTGTTGAAAGAAAACGTCGTGCTTGGCACTGTCCAGGTCGACATGTATGCCACATGTGGTGCACTTCATAAAGCATAAAAAGTACTCAAGGAGCTTTATGTCCGAGATGTCGGCTCTTTGAATTGATTGATTGTGGGATATGCCCAACTTGGGTAGGGCCAAGGAGCTCTGGGCTATTTTTGGCAGGTGCGAAGCAAGGCTGTCTCTCCAAATGTGATCACATAAGCTTGGCACTACCTTGGTCGACATGTATGCCAAATGTGGTGCACTTCATAAAGCACAAAACGTGCCTGAGGATCTTTCTGTCCGGTATGTCGTCTCTTGGAATGCACTGATTGCGGGATATGCCCACCTTGCCTGGGTTGTTTTCTGCGGGTTTTCACTGAAGATGCAATCATCACACCTTGAAGGCATGTGGCATTACACAAGATGCTGATATGTGCAAAAGAAATCACGATGATATGGTTAGTTAGTGGTTGTTGAAAGAAATATGTCATGCGTGGCACCCTCTAGGTTGACATGTATGCCAGATGTTGTGCACTTCAAATCACAAAAGTACTGGAGGAGCTCTTGTCCAAGATGTCATCTCTTTGAATGCAATGATTGCCAAATATGCCCAACTTGGGTAGGGCCAAGAAGCTCATGGTGGTTTCTAGCAGGTGCGAAGCGAGGATGTCTCTCTAGATGAGATCACATAAGCTTGGCACTGCCTTAGCGACATGTATGCCAACTGTTGTGCACTTCATAAAGCACAAAAAGTGCTTCAAGAGCTTCCTGTCCAGGATGTCGTCTCTTGGAATGCACTGATTGCGGGATATGCCCAACTTGGGCAGGACCAAGAAGCTCTCGGCTCTTTTTGGCCGATGCGAAGCGAGGGTTTTCACTCCAACGAGATGTATGGGCTGAGCCGCCAAGGGATGTTTGTAGCGATCAATTAATGGCATGAAAACCATAATGTAATAGCATTCATGGCTTGCCGTGGTTATACCACCCTTATGCATAAAGGACATGCATACTCGAAACACGTGAGCATGTGTTGTGTGTGTGTGTGTGTGTGTGTGTGAGAGAGAGAGAGAGAGAGAGAGAGAGAGACGTTTCGGGGAAAATAAAAGAGAGGTGGTTCTTGAAAGAAAACGTTGTGCTTGGCTCTGCCTCGCTTGACATGTATGGAAGATGTAATGCACTTCAGGTGCTTGAGGAGCTTCCTGTCCGGGATGTCGTCTCTGTGAATGCATTGATTGCGGGATATGCCCATCTTGGGCATGGCCATGAAGCTCTGGGATTTTTTTTACGGATGCAAAGCGAGGGTGTCTCTCCAGATGCAATCACATATTCTTGCATCTTGAAGGCATCAGGGTGAGGAAGCTCTGGGCTGTTTTCAGCAGATGGAGAGTGAGGGCATCTCTCCAGATTCAATCACGTACGCTTGCAATCCTGTCCAGGATGTCATCTCTTGGAATGCACTGATTGTGGGTGGTGCTCAAGATGCTGATATGGCCAAAATAATTCACGATGATATTGTTATTCAATGGTTGTTGAAAGAAAACGTCGTGCTTGGCACTGTCTAGGTTGACATGTATGCCACATGTGGAGCACTTCATAAAGCACAAAAAGTACTCGAGGAGCTTTGTGTCCGAGATTTCGTCTCTTCGAATGCATTGATTGAGGGATATGACCAACTTGAGTAGGGCCAAGGAGCTCTGGGCTGTTTTCGGCAGGTGCGAAGCGAGGCTCTCTCTCCAGATGTGATCACTAGTAAGCTTGGCACTGCCTTGGTCGACATGTATGCCAAATGTGATGCACTTCATAAAGCACAAAAAGTGCTTGAGGATCTTCCTGTCCGGTATGTCATCTCTTGGAATGCACTGATTGCGGGATATGCCCACCTTGGGTGAAGAAGCTCTGGGCTGTTTTCAGCAGATGGAGAGTGAGGGTATCTCTCTAAATACAATCACGTACGCTTGCAATCCTGTCATCTCTTGGGATGCACTGATTGTGGGTGGTGCTCAAGATGCTGATATGGCCAAAAGAATTCACGATGATATTGTTATTCAGTGGTTGTTGAAAGAAAACGTCGTGCTTGGCGACATGTATGCCATATGTGGTGCACTTCATAAAGCAGAAAAAGTACTCGAGGAGCTTTATGTCCAAGATGTCGGCTCTTCGAATGCATTGATTGTGGGATATGCCCAACTTGGGTAGGGCCAAGGAGCTCTGGCCTATTTTTGGCAAGTGCGAAGCGGGGCTATCTCTCCAGATGTGATCACGTAACCTTGGCACTGCCTTGGTCGACATGTATGCCAAATGTGATGCACTTCATAAAGCACAAAAAGTGCTTGAGGATCTTCCTGTCCGGTATGTCGTCTCTTGGAATGCACTGATTGTGAGATATGCCCACCTTGGGTGAGGAAGCTCTGGGCTATTTTCAGCAGATGGAGAGTGAGGGCATCTCTCCAAATGCAATCACGTCGCTTGCAACCTGTCCAGGATGTCATCTCTTGGAATGCAATGATTGTGGGTGATGCTCAAGATGCTAATATGGCCAAAAGAATTCACGATGGTATTGTTATTCAGTGGTTGTTGAAAGAAAACGTCGTGCTTGGCACTGTCTAGGTCGACATGTATGCCACATGTGGTGCACTTAATAAAGCAGAAAAAGTACTCAAGGAGCTTTGTGTCCGAGATGTCAGCTCTTTGAATGCATTGATTGTGGGATATTCCCAACTTGGGTAGGGCCAAGGAGCTCTGGGCTAGTTTTGGCAGGTGCGAAGCAAGGCTGTCTCTCCAGATGTGATCACATAAGCTTGGCACTGCCTTGGTCGACATGTATGCCAAATGTGGTGCACTTCATAAAGCACAAAACGTGCCTGAGGATCTTTCTGTCCGGTATGTCGTCTCTGGGAATGCACTGATTGCGGGATATGCCCACCTTGCCTGGGTTGTTTTTTGCGAGTTTTCACTGAAGATGCAATTATCGCACCTTGAAGGCATGTGGCATTACACAAGATGTTGATATGTGCAAAAGAAATCACGATGATATGGTTAGTTAGGGGTTGTTGAAAGAAACGTTGTGCTTGGCATTGCCTTGCTGGACATGTATGCTAGATGTGGTGCACTTCATTAAGCACAAAAAGAGCTTGAGGAACTTAATGTCCGAGATGTCGTCTCTTGGAATGCAGTATTTGTGTCATATGCCCAGCTTGGGTAGAGGCAAGAAGCTATGGGCTGTTTTCGGTGGATGCGAAGCGAGGATGCAATCACATACGCTTGCATCTTGAAGGCAAGGGTCAGGGTGAGAAGCTCTAGGCTGTTTTCAGCAGATGCAGAGTGAGAGAGAGAGAGAGAGAGAGAGAGATGGAGGGCGAGAGAGAGCGGCGAACGCACGAGATACGCGAAGTTGGCAGCCTGGCAGTGTTTTTTGCACGAAACACAGAGAGAAGAGAGAGAGACCACACCTACCTCTTCCCCTTGCACCTCGAAACCGTCGACAACAGTCTCATTTTCAAATTTCACCAACATTGTCCCCACACGACGCACCTCTCCGGACAAGAGTTCCCACCCTATTTTATCTTCGGCATACAATAGTGTCGAGACACAGGAACACCATGGCTGAAGTACTCAATATCGATAGAGCTATTTTCAGCTGGTGCAGAGAGGACATCTCTCCAAATGCAGTCATATACACTTGCACCTTGAAGGCGTGTGGCATTACACAGGATGTTGATATGTGCAAAAGAATTCACGATGATAGTGTTATCGAGTGGTTGTTGAAAGACATCGTCGTGCTTGGCACTGCCTTGGTCGTTGGTCGACATGTATGCCAAATATGGTGCACTTCATAAAGCACAAAACTGCTTGAGGAGCTTCCTGTCCAGGATGTCATCTCTTGAAATGCTCTGATTGTGGGATGCCTAACTTGGCCACAGCAAAGGAGCTCTGGGCTGTTTTCAGCAGATGCGACATTGTGCTTGGCACCCCCTTGGTCGACACAAGGGAGGGAGGGGCATAGAAACTCACCCCAAAGAGAGAAGGGGAGAGAAAGAGAAAGAGAGATCGTGCGTACCAACTCACCCTAACGAGAGAGTGAGAGAGAGAGAGAGATCTATGAGACCAAAAGTGTATATATATATATATATATATATATATATATATATATATATATATATATATATATATATATATATATATATATATATATATATAGAGAGAGAGAGAGAGAGAGAGAGAGAGAGAGAGAGAATATTTTTCTTGATTTGGTTTATGAAATTTGCGAGGAGCAAGGGACTTGAGGGTAAGAGGAGCCATGCCTCTGCCGAAGGCGGCGCCGTTTTACTAGTAGTACTAAGTATTGTGGCTTTTTGACAGAACTAAGAAGTCAAAACTAAGTCTTTTTATTTTTACTATCACACTTCTCAAAACTAAGTCTTTTCATTTTCTACCATCACATACTTGCTACTTACCCTTCACTTTTACATTTCACACCAAATGTTTCTTAAGATTCTTAAAATGAAGGAGAGAGTGACACGTGGATGCCCTCTCCTTCCTTGAAAATTTTAAGCTCCACTAGTAAAACGGCGCTGCCTTTGGCGGCAGCACCACCTCTGACAGTGCTACATAGACTTTCATCATCGACAGAGCTTCGTGTCGACACAGAATAACATATTTGAGTTTCTCTTTTTTCCCTCTTTATTCGTTTGTTGCTCTGTTGATGATGAAGCTACAGAACGATGCCTTGATTCCTCCTTCTCCTCCTAATTTTTGAAGCCAAGCTTCCTTTGTGTTTTCCTAGCTCCAAGCCCAAGTTGCCCCTATCAGCATATCAGTTTTGTCGCATGGGGGGAGGGAAACCGGCGATGACAAAGGGAGGGCAGTGGTAGACATCTCTCTCTCTCTCTCTCTCTCTCTCTCTCTCTCTCTCTCTCTCTCTCTCTCTCTCTCTCTCTCTCTCTCTCTCTATTTTGAATCTTTCCATTTGCTTCGTTCTACTCATCAATTCCAAGCCCAAGTTGCCCCTGTCAGCAGCAGATCACTTTTGCCGCATATGGGGGGAGGGAAACCGGCGATGACAGTGGAAGGGCAGTGGTAGACATCTCTCTCTCTCTCTCTCTCTCTCTCTCTCTCTCTCTCTCTCTCTCTCTCTCTCTCTTGCACTGTGTGCATCCCTATATCTCTGAGCTAAAGAGCTCACTGGTCGGAGCAAGCAGCTTGCGACACATGGTCCCGGGGGGAGGGGGGTGCGGGATCCCTTCCCCCTTTACATAGTGTATAGAGTATAGGTAAGGGTTGAAGGTTTTTACACTAAATCTCAAAATTTGTAGGTAGGATTATATCAAGCCTTAGTATTTTTTGCTATGATCCCACCGTCAACAGAGCTTCATATCGATGCAAAACAGTGCATCTAAGCTTCTCTTTTCCCCCTCTCTTTATTCGCCTACTACTCCATTGATGATGAAGCTACAGAACAATTCCTCAATTCCTTCTCCTTCTGGGTTTTGAAGCCGAGCTTACTCTATGCTTTCCTGGTTGCAAGCCTAGGTCACCACCGTTAGTAAATTGTTTTCGCCACGTGGGGGTAGGAGAACTGGTTGAAGGTAGTGGGAGGCACTTCTCTCTCTCTCTCTCTCTCTCTCTCTCTCTCTCTCTCTCTCTCTCTCTCTCTCTCTCTCTCTCTCTCTCTCTCTCTTGAATCTTTCCATTTGCTTCATTCTACTCATCAATTCCTCTCGTGTGCATACCCTTAATTGCTTCTATCGATGTCCGCCCTGCCATTGCATCCTCTCTTCTACAACTTGAGTATATATTCAATGTACATTATTAGGTCCATTTCTTCTTCCATTGTTTAAACCCTCAATTCTTGTATATTTATGTCTATTCTCGTTCTTGCCTCTAGAATTCTCTCACGACGTAGGGTAAAGGGGCCAAATAGGGATCGGGTTCCGGAATTAGGATCGGTCCACCCCCAATATTGAATAAGGTTTCACACCACTTGTAGTATAGCATCTCCCCAATGCTAGCGTGGTTAGATGTGTCACAGTGTTGGACCCACAAAATTCGGTAGCATTTGCGGCACTCATTTTACTGCAAATATAGTTGTTGCACTCACTGTTCATTTGCGCCATTTAAAGCTCGACGGAATTGGTTACAAAGCTTAGGTGTTCCAAGAATGGGGACATACATGGGATTTGGCATGCAACGCCTCTCGTTCTCAATCTCTCTCTCTCTCTCTCTCTCTCTCTCTCACACACACACACACACACACACAAAAGATTCTAGTGTAGCACGTGTGACGTAGTTCTTTTACTCTCTCACGAGACTGGCGATAGATGTGCACCAACTTTGATATGACCGGAATCGAGATCACGTCATAGAGGAAGCTAGAGAGAGAGAGAGAGAGAGAGAGAGAGAGAGAGAGGTGCTGAGAGTTAATTTAGTTGAAGGGCAGCGCAGCAAGTAGATCATGGGGCCGGGATGATTGTGTCACAACATCATAGGAGAGAGAGATGGCGCCTGCACAGGATGGACCCTCTGCGATGAGCGCCGCATTGACCCTGTTCGATGAGCTCCGCTTGCAGACTGGTTGTACCCTCAGCCACAACGGCATGGCCGCCTCGACGTGATTCAAGACACGTATGCAAGCCTCTCTTCGAAACTTTAACATCCCTCCCTCCCTACCCATTGTCTTCTTCAACCCGCATCTACAGAACCTTCTTGGGATGTGCCACCGCATCATTCACAATCCCTGCTGAGAGACAGGAGGAGGAACACACACGACCCATGCTTTGTGGCCCATCCTATAGCTCTTGTCAGCCCACTGTCAAACACGGTGAGCACACCCTGCCCTTGTTCAACACCCCCTTCTGCACTTGTGAGTGGTCCAAGCACGACCCACATATCAGCCCGCAAGCACTCGCACATTGATTGAGATTCCCCTTATGCAAAGGCCCCGCTGCATTTCTCACGATCTCCAATCGTCCTGTGGCACTTGGACCTCTCCCTAGCTTCGTTCCTCAATTGTGAGCACACCCCGCCTAACAATCCAACAAAAAACCCCACCCACACGTGCCCTCTTTGAAGAAGCTTCCTGCAGATAGGGCTACCATCAGACCCAACATTTGCTACCCTCTCGCAACTTGAACTGGAGGAATCGAGTACCCTCTGCTCCAGTCAGCACTTCCCCATTTCACAACTGCCCTTGCAACCTGCACGCCTTGCTGCTCCACATGCAATACAGGCTCCTATAGGCCTCGCCCTGCCTGGCGGAGAGGAGTTGAGTGACCCATGCTTTGTGGCCCGTCCTATAACCCACACTGTCAACACGCTCAGCAGGCCTTGCCCTTGTTCAACACCCCGTTCTGCACATGTGAGCTCGCACTTCCTGCCGATTTTCCATCTTCGCTCTCGTCTTGTCCAATAGGAGTGGGATAGCTCTAGGTTATATATTTAGAGTGTTATCCACTTATCCCTCAAGCGAGACGTTACAAAAATAGCCGTTTGAACCCGTTTCAACAATCCGCTGAAGGAGTTCAAGAGGAGCGCCGTGACTCTCAAACAGCCTAACATAACAATAATGTTCACTGGTCGGAAGCAGGAGCTACGGCCACGTGTCAGGGGGGGGGACCGGAATCCCTCCCCCTTTTATAATAGTATAGATTATATATAGTATAGATTCTCCAAAAGTCCAAAGGTGCATTCATTTTTTGACACGCTTGACAATGGCTTTTTGAGAACAAATAAATAAATAGTATATAGGAGTTTGATCCCATGCTATGAGATATTGATAAAAAATCCTTTCATTTAAGGATTTTAAATAATCTTATTTTATTAATTTTATGCTTATCAAATCACTTTTTTAAAATAAAAAACATTATTTATTTATTTATTCCAAGAAACTTATTGAAAAGACTAATAAAAAATTATAGAGTATCTTTATCTAAATAGGTTTAAAAGAGATCCTTTTCTTGAAAAGAGTAGAAATCTTACAATGCCAAACTTGGATCTTCAATTGCTTTCTTTTCTCTTTCCTTTCCCAAATCCTCTTTAAGAATGGTTTCACACTCCCACTCTTGATAGTGCCTCCTCCCCTAATTTGGCTTCTCTTGGGCAAAGATAATCAAATGACACTTTCATGAGTGTCTTTCTCAAAAGAGCTTCCCTTTCCTCTTCATGGTTCACTAAGGGTGGAGCTAGTCATCTATACACATGCTAGATTTATGTAGAGGAACGAAGCTACAAAAAAAAGAAGAAGAAGCATTTTGTGTTACAAAAGGCACATACGTGGATCACAAATTGCGAGGTGTCAAGAGGGCAAGATTGTACTATAGAGCAAAAGTGGTGAATGTGTGTAGAAGATACGAGGTAGATAGCAAGGGGTGGTGAAGGAAGAGGCTTGAAGTGGTTTAGAAAGCCCTAACAAAAACAATATTTTGTTGGTATTTCATATTTGAACTTGAATAATGAAGAGGATTGAAGTGGCGTAGGAAGCTGCAACAACAATATTTTGTTGGTATTTCATATTCAAGCTCGTCTGACCATTTAAAAAAATTCATTTCTTTTCCTTTGCTATATCTTATTAGAGGCGGGCCTCATGTTTTTACCACTTGTTTTTAAATTGTGGAGACATGTGGTGAAGGGTTTAAATTTTTAATTGTATCCTATAAGACCAAAAATTGCAAAGTTCTTTTTAGTCAAGGCAAGAAGAGTTTGGCAAGTTAAGGCAATGCCTTTGCACATGCCAAAAATGGGTTAATGTCAAATTTCATCTCATATCATAAATGTTAAATCAAACATCCTTTTAAAGTTCTCTCTCTCTCTCTCTCTCTGTGTGTGTAAATAAATAAATAAATAAATAAAGTCATCTTCTCAAATACATTAACTAGTTCGAAAAAATATTTTCAATGTGTTTGGATGCTTTTTTTGTGAAGAGGACTTTTATATAGTGGCATGGATGATTCTTTAAGGCTTCGATCTCCCTCCATGGCCAATGAGATAGAGCAAGATCTATTGTAACCTTGTAAAGAGGCAAGCTTTTATAACCCCTTTGATGAAGTTCTTTAAGAATGCATAGGCAAACAAGTAACAGCTCTATGTTCTTTAAAATGTGAATTTCTAAGCTTTGTAAATGATTTCTCAATTAAAAATGATAATTATCCATTTTTATCTTTTGTACTTTAATTGTTATGGCTAAAGTTTGCACACTTTCAATCATAGATCACAATTAATAGCTTAAATTTTATAAATATACCTTTACATTAAGAGCTAAGTAAAAAGTTTCTTTTAAACACTACAACCCCCCCCCCCCCCCCTTTCTCTCTCTGTGTGGAGATTATTACGAGTTTTTACCTTTCTAAAATAGATTTTTAACTCTCACGCCCCCTCAATAGTCACTTTTTCTGCCTTCTGAAGACTTCAACTTGCTAGATGTGTTTGTGATCCAATACTCAATGCCCCTCTTTAAAGAGAAAGTCACACAAATGTCAACACTCTCTCACAAGAGCTTACAAGAAATAGCAAAAAGGAAAGTTTGTTGGCATGTGGCACTAATGAACAAGCTTTACCCAATGGTCCACAGGTTTGTGTGCCATGTGGCACTAATCAACAAGCTTTATTCAATGGTCCACAATTGCACCCAAAACGCAATCATTTACTAAGGCCTTGTGCAATCCAAAAGTTAGGAATCCACGGCTATTCACATTGTGGTATCCACTCATCAAATACAAATAAAAGGGCACCATCACTTTTATTTAATGCATAAACTAAAACTAAGATCTCCACCTTAGAGTAACCTTAGCCTCAATCCTTCCACTCAATTTCTCTACTTGCAAATTAGCCTCGTGAATTCTTAACTTGTGATACTTTATATTTTATCTCTTTCTTCTTTCTTAATATAAAAGGCATGCTAGTTTAATTATAATCTACAACCTTTGGAGACAAAGCAACTTGGATCAACGGTTACCTTTAAGTCATTGTTTGTTCTTTAATGAAAAATCTTGAGATTGAAAAGATAAAGACAATTCCCTCTTTGTTGTGCACTCATTTCATGAGCCTCCCCCATCTCTTTCTCTCATATTTACACATGCATTTTTGGCTTGCAGGTGGCAAAGCCCTTGGCCTTTTTAGCTTTGAAGATAGAATAACGATGGTTTTGAATGGACACTTTCAAATCATCGTTTGTTCTTTAATGTAAATCTTAAGATTGATAAACCCAAGGTCATTGTCCTTCAATTTTCACTCTCTCTCTCTCTCTCTCTCTCTCACACACACACCTCCCCCTCTCAGCACCAGAAGGCATAGAGAAGTGGGAGAGGTGGGATCGACGGCACAGAACTCGGGCACAAAAACAGATGCGCTATGGGACGCACGATTTCACTTACAAATAAACTAGGACATAAATAAGTAAACTTGGACAACCAGACCCACAACCATCCAACTTTACTTATTTATCTATACTCTATATGAATGAGACTAATATTCCGACTGCTACGTGTCTTCAAAAGCACATTCCGGCTCAAATACAGGCGGGGCAATCTGAGGAGTTCAATTGCAAGAAAACGTTAGGCGAGCACTTCAGCCAACCTTGCAAGAAAACAAGAAGAGAGAGACCCTTCAACTCCCCTGGCCGTCGTGCTATAAAAGCATCGATGAGTGAAAAGTTTCGCTGCTGCTAACCTACGACATTGTGCAAGGTGAGCTAGATTATAGAGTATAGATAGATTTGGCTCTCTCCCGCCACAGTATGCAATAGCCAACTAATGCTCTTTCTGTTGCTATGCTAGGCGGTTCTCTCCATTGGCTGTAGGCGGTTCGCTTCTCTCCATTGGCGTAGCCACCTGATCGACAACGACCAGCTGCCCAGGTTCTCTCTCTCTCTCTCTCTCTCTCTCTCAGATACTCTGTCGGGAGGGCAGCAGGAGGCTTATAAGCCTTTCTCAACCTTTCTCTCTCTCTCTCTCTCTCTCTCTCTCTCTCTCTCTCTCTCTCTCTCTCTCTCTCTCTGTTCTCCCTTCGGCCAGCAGGGGAAAGAAAAAAGGCAGGCCCCTGCAAGCATTTCACTTCGTGGACGTGGGAAGCCGTCGCTTGCCACTGCTTATGTTGTCGCCTTCGCTACCAACAGAGCTGCCTCTGCACTTTAGCTATGATCTCTCTCTCTCTCTCTCTCTCTCTCTCTCTCTCTCTCTCTCTCTCTCTCTCTCTCTCACACACACACACACACACACACACACACACAGAGGATAATTGTCTCTGCAACTGCGCTGCCTCTACCTGCTTTGTGAGCTTGGTGTGCATGCATGGGAGGAAAGCATGGCGGGGAGGAAAGCTTGCGGCCGCACAGAGAGCGAGTGAGAGTGTGCCTGCACGCTCTAGGCTACCACGGCCAAGCAAGGGAGAGAAGAGAGGTTGTTGTACATTTGTCGGGCTGTGAGCAGTCGCGGGTGTCGATGGACAGCATCCGAACTGTCCGTAGTTGTCGACGGATTATAGCAGCTGAGCTGTCCGCAGCAAGTGAGCAACAGCCTGGGTGTGAGCAGCAGAGGAGTAGGGAGGTGCTCCGGCAGGCCTGCAGCGTGGTGCCCTTGCATGGAGGAGGGCCTATTCCCATGCGGCCGACGCCGCTGCCACCCCAGCTGCAGCATGCGCCCATGAATTGCTTCATTATTTTTAGCGCACTCAAAAACGAAAACGAAATATAATGAATTGCTTCATTATTTTTAGCACTCATTATTTTAAAATCTCAGGAATAAAGTCTTTAACAATCCAACCAAAATAAAAACAAGGGTATTTTGGGGAAAAAAAAATGAAATTTGATGGGTATTGTGGGAATTCTTGCAAATCAGAGGGGTATTTTGGTAATTTTCCCTAAATGTAATTATGGGCGGCACCCACATGTGCGTCCTTGCGAGAGTAGAGGAGAGAGAGAAAGCCTTTTGTTGAGCCAATACCGAGTTCATCGAGGGGTGAAGGGGCAGTGTCCTACTCCTCGCTCTCCTTCAACCACTAGACTCTCGACAAACGTTAACATTCTTCTTTAGCCCTGCATGTTATGTGAGGTTCTCAACAAGTGAGCTTATATTACTGAGAATGTCTTGCTCAACAGAAAGTTACGAAGGTACCCAAGCTTTCAGGTGCGAGTTGCAAAGAGAGACATAGGCAAGACCGCTGCGTTTAGAAGTAGCCGTCCTTGCGGCCCTTGAATCCATGAAGGAGAACAATGAAGACATTGTCTTCTTCTTTATCTTCTACGTGGAATTTATTGCTAAACTGGGCGAGCACGAACATTGTCCACGTGTCTTGATGAGGCAAGGGTTGGCGCCAAGATGCGTGCAAAATTTGTTTATGGAAGCTCTCAATAATGCTTCCAAAATTTGTTTAAAAATACTATTTAGATGGGATTATTTAGATGCCATCACAACCATTTGGAAATGTATGCCTAAGAAAACTCATTAGAAAAGAATCAAATTATGATGATTGTTAAGTAATGATTAGGACTCACATGGGTACTTCTACTTATATATGCTTTGACACAATATATAGACACTTGGATTTGAGGCCAAAGCACATAGATGATTGGATAATCACATGCAGCCATCGACACATGATACTCATTCAGAATTACCCATCTTTGAAAACGCCACAATATTAAGCTGAGACACATTTTTTCCCAGACACTGGAAGAGAGGTGCAGCACTGACTTCATGGCCATTTTGCATGTAATCTTTGTCAAAGCCTTTACCAATGGTTATTGTAATCGGGTTGAGTATGCATTGATATGAAAAACTTGGTCATTTTTAAGTGGGACCATGGCAAGTGAAACACATTGCCAACAATAGATAGGGCTAGGGCCACAAAGCTATGGCCTATTTTTAGTGGATATGAAGTGGAGACATCTCTCTAGATGAAAGCGTGATGCTTGGCCAAATGTGGTCTCCCCCCCTCTCCCCCCCGCTATATGCACCTCCATGACTAAGCAATGACAAGTGTCTCTCTCTTTGTAGACCTAAGTTGTTCCACTTCATCATAATTTGTTTCTACTTAACCAAAGCATACTTTTTCATGATCACTTGCAATTAATCGACGCATCTATTCTCTTTCAGTGATGGATAGCCCTTCTTCCGACTCTGGGAATGTTTCTCAAAGAGATCATGATGTAAATGAAGTCATCATGCCTACACCTCCAGAGTGCAATAGTGTGCGAGCCGCAAAGCAGTTGGCCAGATCAGGGGGGCGATTGAATTGCGAGGGGCCTTCAAAGCGTTTACAAATCATTCATGGACTTTGTGAACACAACGAAGCTGTCCAACAAGAGTGCAAAAACTACTTACAAAAGGTTTGCAAACAAGTTCAAGGTGAAGAAGACCACATCACCTTTCGAGAGGAGGTGATTTTGGCATTGCAGGGTATCAAGGACGAAACTGCACGTTTGGAAATCAATCAACATGAAATCTATACATTCATGGAAAATTTCCAGAATGAGGTTGTGCAACAATTGTCTTTGTGCTTCAAGGAACACAAGGACCAAGTCGAAGCCTTGAAAGCACCCTTTAAAGAACACAAGGAGCAAGTTGAAGCTCTGAAAGCGCATGTAGCAGATTTAGGGTTTGAGATGAAGACCTTAAAAATTGCAATTAATCTCTTGAATGCCATCGATAGGAGACTTAGTCGTGTTGTCATGCCTAACGCACAGGGAGGTGTTACTACATCTTATTCTAAAATGTAATGTTTTTTTAACTAATGTTGTAGCAAAACTTCAAATTATCATTGCCACGCATAACGCACAAGGGGGTGTTACTGCATCCTATCCTAAAATGTAATGGTTTTTGATCTAATGATGTTGCAAAATTTCAAATTATCATTGTAGTCTCTCTCTCTCTCTCTCTCTCTCTCTCTCTCTCTCTCTCTCTCTCTCAGGAACACATGCATGAAAAGCTCTGTGTGTGTGTGTGTGTGTGTGTGTGTGTGTGTGTGTGTGAGAGAGAGAGAGAGAGAGAGAGAGAGATGAGGGGACGAAAGAAGGTTTTAGGGGTAGGGAATGAACAAAAAGGAAAACTTAAAAAGATATAGGGAGGGGTAGAAAGACAAACGGAGAGGTAGCGAAAGGGGGAGGAAATAGTCAGGGCCAAGTAGATTGGTGGCTCATATTAGATAGATGCAAATCTTCCTATTTAGAAGACTCCAATTTATTGACAACCTTTAAAAAAATTTATTTAACACAGATGGTGTCCGGACCACGGGTTTTGTCCCCAGGACACACACATCGAGCTAGATTGTGCAACATTTCTCGAAAAGCTAGGCGAGAAACAACACGGGCTAGGGCTCAACGATCTTTGTAGTGAATCCCATTGGGTATTTTAGGAGATTGTGTGAATATCATGCATTTAAGCCATGGCGGTCAACAAATGGATGCAATGGCTATGCATATTGAAAATTGTACTACAAATGCTCAAAGCACTAGACCTTTAGAAGTACCTTCCGTTATTGGAGTTGCCAACAATTGGGAGGGTCAACAACAACATCCCTGCATTGTTTTTGAAGAAGGAGGATTCTCTAAAATTGAGCATTATTGTCTATCTATTCGTTGCATTTATCCAAATGCAACAATCTTGAAGCATGACTCTATGCTTGTCCTCTACCATGGAAAATGCTTGGTCCACAACTTGGGTGGCTTAAATTTTGTGTGCTCCTTTGTGGTGCATGTGCTTGGAAGGTTGAAGGTAGGTCTATACGCACATTTATAGGTAAGTATTGTTGCTTATCAGGAAAAGTCAAATTACTTCCTTTGAGTGATCCGCCAATGGAGCTCAAAGAATTGATGCAAGGTGGTACTACCAAGAGCAAAAAATTTATTAAACACATCAGAGCATATAATAATGTATTGGCTTTTGCTTCTTTGCGTGCTCATGTTGATGAGAAACTTACGCGAGGGAGAGGTGTGTACACTTTTAAAGTTCACGGTGCCATCTACCATAATATTGGGCCCATGACACCGTGCGAAAGAGTGGATTAGATCCCTTGCTTTGCACAATTGTACTTTTTTGATACAGAGAATGAGCTCAACAATAGATTGCATCATGTGCCAGATTTAGATAGAGATTCCTTGCATAGTTTGCAAGCTATGATGCATCGTGTTAACCCATATGCAAATGCCTTTCGGTTTGCTGCTACAACAATGGGGAATGAAGGAATCCCAAACATGAAGATGGTCATTACTGAGAAGCGTACAAATGGTTGGCAATATTTAGCTCCACGTGGATCTGAGGTTGCAGCTATTATGCCAGGGCAAGGAGATGAGAGCAACATCGGCCATCGTGATATGTATTGCAGTATCGTGATGGGGGGCTTAAAAGGATCTCCAGCCTACATCGATCATATATGCCTTTACTGTATGTTCTATTATTTCCTAATGCAGAGGATGGGTGGCATCCATATATACCGCAAACTCCCAATGAGCAGCAATTTATTACACAAAAACAATATTACACTTTTAGGTTGCAGATTAGGAGTGACACCACAGAATGCCTTTTACGTGGAGGACGATTGTTGCAGCAGTACATTGTTGATGCCTATAGTACTATGGAGGAGTCAAGGTTATTATGGTTTAGAAACAATCAAAGATCAATTCGTGCAGAAGTGTATCAAGGCCTTGCAGACATGCTTGCTTCCAGTGACAATGCGCATGGGGTCATAGGTGTTAATGTTGGAAGAAGAATTGTATTGCCTTCACCTTTTGTGGGGGGACCTCGGTACATGCAGCAACTCTATCAAGTTTCTATGGCAATTGTACGTAAGAGAGGAAAGCCTGATCTATTCATAACTTTCACATGCAACCCAAGGTGGAAGGAAATAGAAGATGCGTTATTGCCTGGACAGACTGCTTCTGATCGTCCTGACTTGACTACACGTGTCTTTTATCATAAATTCAAAGATTTGACGGACTTGCTTCTTAAAAGGGCTATCTTTGGAAAGGTTGTTGGACATGTTTGTGTGATAGAATTTCAGAAGAGAGGTCTTCCCCATGCTCATATCTTACTGATTCTTGCATCCGAATATAAGCCGACAGAGATGTCGCATTACGATAGAATGGTTTGTGCTGAACTTCCAGATAAAAAATTATTTCCTGATTTATATAATGTTGTGAGTCGTTGCAATGTTCATGGTCCGTGTGGCGCATTGGATCGAAATGCTCCATGCATGGTAGATCAAAGATGTAGATTCAAATACCCGCGCGAGTTTTGTGAATCTACTTCTGTTGATGGTGATGGATATCCAAGGTATATGCGGCGAGATGATGGTCAATATGTGGTTCAAAAGCAAGAGAGGCTTGATAACAGATGGATTGTTCCCTATAATCCATTGTTGTCTCTAAGATATAAAGCTCACATCAATGTAGAGATATGCTCAACCATATCAGCAGTGAAGTATCTGTATAAGTATGTGTACAAAGGACATGATTGGGGCCACAATTGTGCTCCAAGATGGAGAAGGTGTTCTTGATGAAATCAAGAGTTATTTAGATGCACGCTATGTATCCGCATCGGAAGAAATTTGGAGAATTTTTGGATTCTCACTGCATGAGGAAAAGCCTATTATATTGCGTTTGCAAGTGTATCTTCCACAACAAAATATGGTTGCTTTTGGAGACTCTACTGACATATCCAATTTGGTGAATAATGATGATAATAGAAAGACAACACTTACAGAGTGGTTTGTAGCGAATCAACAATATCCAGAAGCAAATGATTTATTATATATAGATTTTCCCTCCGAATGGGTTTGGAACCCCACTAATAAAGTGTGGTCACATAGGCAAAGAGGTGATACTATAGGGAGAATGTACAATGTTGTTCCCAATGCAGGCGATCTATATTATTTACGTATGCTGCTTACCATATGCAAGGGTTGTAAATCATTTGAGGAGCTTCGCACTTTCAACGAACAAACCTATGCCACTTTCAAGGAAGCTTGTAGTGCCAGGGGTTTGCTACAAAATGATGATGAATGGTTTGTGTGTTTGCAAGAGGCATCATGTACAAGTACCAACTTGCAATTACGACAACTATTTGTTATGATCTTGGTATTTTGTGAGCCATTATGTCCAGGTACGATGTGGCACCGATTCTCCTTGGAGCTTTCTGAGGATTATGTTTATGATTTGCATGAATGTACAAGTGATGAGGATGTATGTCATGAGATAGCTAAGAATCGAGCATTATGTAGCTTGGAGTCTCTGCTTCAATCATATGGAAAACGACTTTGTGACTACTCTGGGATGCCCGAAGTAGACCGTTCTGTATTATCTGGATGTGGGAGTGGTTTGATAGCAGAAGAGAGGATGTTCAATGCAAATGAGCAAATGACTTTAGCCATTCGTATGGAAGCATCTTTGATTTGTGGACAAAGAGCTGCTTATAACGAAATCATGCAAGCAGTTGACTCATCAAATGGGACAATTTTTTTCTTGGATGGACCCGGTGGGACTGGGAAGACTTATCTCTATAATGCACTACTTTGTCGTGTACGTGCTCAACAGAATGTCGCTTTAGCATGTTCATCCTCGGGAATTGCAGCTTTACTTCTTAGCAATGGATGTACAACACATTCGAGATTTAAGATACCAATAGAAGTGCATTCTGAATCAACATGCAACATCAAAGTAAATAGTCAACTTGCAGAGCTTTTGAGATTAGCATCATTGATCATCTGGGACGAGGCTCCCATGGTCCATCGTTATGCTTTTGAGGCCTTGGATAGGACATTGAGAGATGTTATGCAAAGTGATGCATTGTTTGGGGGAAAGGTGTTTCTCCTTGGGGGTGATTTTAGACAAATTTTACCAATTGTGCCCAAAGGAAGTCGAGTAGATATTGTTGATGCCTCTTTGTGCCGATCTTATGTATGGAAACATGTGAAGACTTTGAAGCTAATAGAGAATATGCGTGTACTTCATTGCTCCAATGACTTGGTTGAGAGAGACTTTGCAAAATGGGTACTAGACATTGGCAATGGGAATGTATGTCATGGGGATTTTACTTGATATTGTAGCATTTCTAAGTAGTATGATACTCGAAGATAACAATGTTCAAGGCCTAATTCACAGTATATATGGTGACTTACAAAATGTCCAAAGACATGCAAGCTTCTTTAGGGACAGAGGTATTCTTGCACCACGCAATAAGGATGTTTCCAAAATCAATGACTTGGCTATGCATAAAATGAGAGGACTTGACAAAAAATACTTGAGTGCAGATTCTCTTTGTACATCAGATTGTAATGGTAGGTTATATCCAATAGAGTTTTTAAACTCATTGGATCTTGGTGGTGGCTTCCCACCACACTACTTGCACCTGAAAGAGAATGCTCCAATCATGCTCCTTCGCAACCTGGATCCAAGGCGTGGTTTATGCAATGGGACAAGATTGATATGTAAGAATTTTTATCACAGGGTCATTGAGGCGGAAGTAATCACAGGTTCTCATGTTGGAGACAATGTGTTCATACCAAGGATCGACTTTATTATAGGATCTTCTCAAGGATTACCTTTTGAAATGAAGCGCAGACAATTTCCGGTGAGACTTGCATTCAGAATGACCATCAACAAGGAACAAGGTCAAACACTTGGATTCTTAGGTTTGTACCTTGCTACACTTGTTTTTACTCATGGTCAGCTCTATGTAGCAATGTCTCGCGTGCGTTCTTCTACTGCCATAAAGATTTTGATAGATGGTAGTCAAACATCGATGGCAAATTCAAATGCAAATCCAATGGCTTGTAGCCCAAACATTGTCTACAAAGAAGTGCTAAAGGTCAGAAATGTTTAAGGTATCATACTATCTTTCATCCATGCATTACTCTTTGTCATTAACTTTTTGTTAAATGAAGTTTTATATTAATCCTAATTTTTGTTGTCGTTTATAGATGGCCAGCCGATCTACAGTCAAATACACAATGGATAGGGTGTTTGAATATATTCGAGGTAATTTGTTGAAACTTTACAAAAAAATGACCCCCACTTTGAAGTTTGAATGATTAAAGCATACTAATCATGTTGTATGATGCATAGATCCACTTTTTTGGAGGGGACCCATACCTGCAAATGATGTTGTCCATATCTTAGAAGACTTTGATGTCATAAGGTATGGCTTTTGAATTATTATTATTTATTTATGTCTTGCAATAGGCTTGGATTTTTTTTAACATACTCTTCTTTTTTGTAGAAAACACTATTATCCAGCCCATCTATTGGTAGGTCTATATGAGTCCACGTGCTATTTAGGACTCATAGGATACTATCATGTTGCCTTAGAGCTAGACGAGGCAGCAGGACGGGGTCATGTCTCTCTTAGAGAGATAGGGTATCAACGGCCCATAAATGCACTACCTTCCTTTGGATTTGAAGCAGAGAATTGGAAAGTGAGAATGTATGCTGTCGATGATACTCCAAGGCGGCTTGGACGAAGTGTGCAATACATTGGGCCCTGGGTGTTACGGGTGCGAAACCGTGTCTATCGCAAGCTTTGCTTTCAACCTAAATGATGCCTTCTACAATGGGTTTGGTTTGATGGTGATCTCTTTTTGGGGTTGGGATTCCTTATGTTTTATCCCTTATGTTTCTGATGATTACTCTCTTATCAAGAAGCCTCTTTTTTGTAACAAAACTATTGGCTCCTATTTGGAATGAAAACCATGGTGCACTCTTTGCGCGCGCGTGTATGTGTGTGTGTGTGTGTACCATGAAAAAAACTAATTAAGATCATACAAGCACAACTTATATGAATACCATGTGTGTCATCAATTTAATTTGTGTCAAAGTAAGAGCGAGCGAGACCCATCGGTCGGCGGGTCGCGCAAGCTAGTGTATTTGTAAACTCGGACATATTTCACAAACGTCACGCAAGTGAGGTGTATGGCACAATTACCTTGCTAGCATGAGGTCTCACAGGTTCAAATCTCGAAGGTGTGACCACGTTTACTTTTCATTTTCCTCAAATCCAAAGCGCCTCGAGATTCTCACTTTCGACCAACACTCTGGATCCCATCTCTCCCCATTCGTGTCCTTTAGTGTTGAGGCTCCCCCTCCCCCTATCAATGTTAGAAAAGAACCGGAGTACAATGTATTTTAACCGATTAAAATCATAAAATCTCGATTAGATTTTGAGTTTGTCTTAAAAAAACCGACAAATTTACACAATTTTTAGTGTAAATACCGAAAAAACCTTCAAATTTTGACCTAAAAACTGATAGAATTTCAAGTTTGCCCTTATTTTCTTCGGTTAAGAAAAATGTATTTTTCTAGCCTTGCCCCCTATCACTCTCCAAACTCCCCCTCCCTTAAGGAATACTATTTCCTATATTATTTCTTTCTTTTAAGATAGGCTTTTTTAAATTTTAAAACAATTTTTATGTTTGTTGGACCACCAATGACAGAATCCTCAACGTTCGGTTGGTTTTTTAAGCTTTAGTCATAAAGTAATGATGGTTTTGAGTGGACATTTTCAAATCATTGTTTGTTTTTTAATGTTAAATCTTCAAATTGAGACAACCAAGACCATTCTCCTTGAATTTCCACTCATTTCTTGATATCTCTCTCTCTCTCACACGTGTACACACCCACCCTCCTTGACAATTCCTCTTCTTTATTTTATTTCTCGCCTCTCAAGCAATCCGTTTTAATTTTTTTAACATTTCTTATGATTGTTAGCAATACTATTCTTTGTTTTTTGGAGGCCATTTCAACTTTGTAACATTTCTCACTTTTGTTAGCTTTGGAGATAAGATAATGATGGTTTGAAGTGGTGATTCTTTCAAAATAATTGCTAGCTTTTTTTATTTTAAATCTTAACCTTGAAACCATGCTAATCATTAACCTCGGAAAAACCAACGTTGTTACTTAACTTTGTTGGTTTCTTTGATGTTAAATCTTGAACCTCCAGAAAACCAATGCAAATGATTAACCTTTGTACTTATTCTTTCAACACCTCTCTCTCTCTCTCTCACACACACACTTGAACACTTTCATTGTTCCTTTGCTCATTTACTCGTTTATTAAAGTTACCGAAAGTAGGCCACCTAAAAATTAGCATTTCCTATGTTGATTCTTGAACGCTTAGTTAATGCATCCGCTAGCTTTTATTTACACAAGTGCTAGATCTTTATTTTTCAAAACACATTATCATAACACGGCGTATGTAATTGGTTGCTCTAGCCAATGACAAATTTTTGCAACCAAAAAACTATTTAACAACGGCCAAAAGAAACCCTAAGTAGGTAAAAAGGGACCCAATTCTGTGCATTCAGAGACTTCACAAGCGCTTGAACATGTGCATTGCCTTTAGACTTCACAAGCGCTTGAACTTGAGCATTGCCTTTCGCTCTCCAACCCCTTCAATAAAAAGTTGTGAGTAGGTGCTACAATTTTTGAAAAGAAAAAGAAAAGGAGAATCTTCGTGGATCCCTTCTCTCTCATCATTGTTTTGTAGGTATGTTTGTATGCACTGCCCATGCGACTCTCTCTCCCTCTCTCCCTCCCTCTCTCTCTCTCTCTCACACACACACACACTGCCCATGCGACTCTCTCTCTCTCTCTCTCTCTCTCACACACACACACACACACACACACACAAACCCCGCCCATGCGACTCTCTCTCTCTCTCTCTCTCTCTCTCTGTCACACACACACACACACACACACACACACACACACGTTTGAAAAGGATGACGCCTTGAGATTGCGAAGTAGGGCAGGGGTTTTGTGTGTGTGTGTGTGTGTGTGTTTCACGAGGTTCGTCGTCCTCGAGGATCTGTGTCTCGATTGCGAGGCATGAGTTCTCTCTCTCTCTCTCTCTCTCTCTCTAGTTGCGTAGTGCACGACTCTCGCTCTGTCTATGCTTGGAGGGGGACGCAAGGCTAAAAGCAGGGGAGCAAGCTTGTCAGGCTTGGCGGCGAAGGTAGGTCACAAGGGAGCGGATGCAAATTGGGCGCGCACATGCTCACGATGAGGGGCACATTTGGTTTAATATGGAGCCTCGAGCGAAGTAGGAAGAAAAACAAGGAATAGAGAATAGGGTAGAGGGGCCGATAGAGAGACTCCTAAATTCAAGGGGAGAAATCAGCCCTTCTGCTTCACAATTGCTAGCTCTGAGAGGCGCATTTGAAAGTTGTTGGCCCAATGACTCTACAACAAAAGCATTCACGTTGGCGATGAAGCGCAGAAGAAACGCGAGCTCCTTTCGTGTTTTCAATGTAACAAAAAGTGGCAGTAGAAGGCAACCGGAACTAGGGGTGAAAGGAGACACATGCGCCAGTAGGGCTCAAACGCCTTCCCTCACGAATAGGAGAGAGACAGCCAACGTTGGGTTGCTCACTACTCAAATGAAATCGACTTGCTTTTGAGGCTTTATATGCGAGGTATACTGAGGGTCAACCCGTCTTTGCGGAGGACCCTTGCTCGTCATTGGCCCCTCTACCCTATGCTCAAAACGAATAGCGATGGTTAGCTCATTGGCTAGTGAGCTATAACTTATAGGTTTGATTCGATGCCTGGGCTGTGAGGTCATGCGGGCAGTCTGAACGCTGCTTTAATTTAATATTTGGGTGTCGTTCCCATGCCCGCGCGCACGCACACTTAGGTGAGTCGGAGACGGCTCGGAGTCGGGTCCCACACGCCACAGCCCCCAGGCCCCCGTCTCGCACACGCGGGCCTTCACACACGATCCGGTGGCCGGTTTCTGCTCCAGCGTAGCGAGGGTAGCCCGCCATCGCTGCGGGCCCTCTCGCTTTGAATTTTCTCCTGGTGAGCTTGGGAGTTCTTCACGTCAGACACTTACCCTTGTCATTGTTGCATCTCTCTTTACTGTTGGCGATCAGATCTCTCTGTGTGAGTGCGCTCGGTCAGAGTGGGGGCCAATTTTCTTGGAGCTGCCATAGTTTCTGCAAGAAGGCTGTCGAGGGTCTGGTGGAGCAAGCATTTCCACTTTAGGAAACGACTCGAACTTTGCAGACAAGCTTTTCTTGGAGCTCTGTAGGAAGGCCAGAATGGGGCAGCTCTCCCCACGTGTTTCTTTGAGCAAGCAATCTTTGTAGCAGAAGCCCATTTTTATTGCGTGTTTGTGCAAGTAAGTGAGCAAGCGGTCCAACAGATGAAGTAAGCAACAAGGTCTTTACATAGGGGTGTATGAGTGCATTCGGGTTCAGAGAGGGCACTATTTAACTGGGTAGGAGCACGGAAAATCTCGGAAAATTGGACGTTTGTCCACATAATGCCATCCCAGCTTGGACCAGTGCATTTAACATTCTGAAGTTACTGGAATTCCATTTGAAGATAGAACCCTTCATTTCTTTGAGTCAATATCTGGAAGAAAAGCATGTGTGCCTGTTGGGAAGCATTGCATGTAAAGTTCTGGTCCGGCTCGTGCAAAGAGGAGGCTGCAACAGATGTCAGTAGTGGAGCTAAACCAGGCATGCGCTTAATGCTTCTGTTTCTTGCAAGGTCATGATAAGCTCTATTTGTTCTCACTGATATGCATGTAGGCTTTAGGTTATTTGCTAGTAAGGCTGTTAATTAATCTCTTTCATTCAATGATTCCCCAGTGCTGAAATGTCTTCTTGAATCTTTCTGTTGGAACGTGCAAGAATCTTCATTTTTCATTTGAAACTTTGGTAGATATGATAAATACTTTAATGTGAAGGGAGGACAGGTATATTGTGGAGTGGTTGTTATATTTATAGGTAGAGGATATATGATGAGAGGGATCTCTGCCTAGAATTCCCGATAATATAATACTTGATTTGTTCTTGACTTGCTTAAGTGTAGGAACTGATAGATGAAATGATTGCAGCATTTTGGTCTGAATGATCTCGATAGACATGGTTGCAATAGGAATTAGTCAATCAAGCATCTATGAGGTCCTGAGTGGATCTAGATGCGATTGCTAATTGCATTGCCGATAAATCATGGTCTTAGATCCGAATGAATGTTGAATGTGATTTGTCATGTGATGTTTGTGATGTCGTTTGATGTGACTGTCGATTTGGTACATGTGCTAGATGTGTGTTCCTAGTGAGTCAGTAGTAAGAGTCAGTGTCTGCTAGGACAGTTTATGGCTTCTGTCTGTTTTGCATGCGTAATCGAGGGCGATTACAATGCTTTCAAGAGGTGGGTATGTCACAAACTGGTGACGTGGTTGCCCAATACACACACATACTCTCCCTTGGCAATTGACCCCCGGAAATGCAGGCTGTATGCTGACGTGGCACTGCCGTACGGACCAGTGGAATCTGCGGCGCGTTTTGTGGCGGGAAAAGCTGGCAGGCAGCCACGTGGCAGCACGTACAGACGGCAGCTTTTGGGTTGTTTTGGCTACGCAATTGCTTGCTTTAATTTATAAGAGAGAGAGAGAGAGAGAGAGAGAGAGAGAGAGAGAGAGAGAGAGAGAGAGAGAGAGAGAGAGAGAGAGAGAGAGAGAGAGAGAGAGCCTTGACGCTTTATTTTTACAAGGCTTTTTATTCACAGCTTTTGGGGCTCTGCTTTTGGTACCCTTGTAAAACCTTTATAAGTATGGACAGGCCTCCCACTTCTCAGAGTATTTGGACGCAGAGTCTGAGAGTGAGAGCCTCCCACTCCCTTGTACAGTTGCAGATTAATACAAAAAGAAATACGAAAGGGGCGCAAGTCTAGACTCTATGGGGCCAATTTCTCTAGGCACGGAACGCTGGGCGAGTGTCAAATCAATTGTGAACTGTGAACTGTTTTGAAGTGAATTCTTGTGATGTCGCGGTAGAATCTCGACTTGGAGTGTCCAAGTCTGTTACATCAACAACCTCCTCAAGGACGTAGGGAGCTTGTCATGGATTTCACCCACCACTTAGTGACGCCAATCAAATTGACTTTTGTGCTCAACCATCAAAAAGTGCGCCGAGAGTTCTCAAAGAGGAGCCACTTGTCCTTGCTTAAATATTCAGAGATAAGATTTGTACTCAATTGGCTTATGTTAGGTTGCTTGTCTACATGTGGCGGAGCCTTAAGGCGCCTCTTTCTCAGTGATGAGTTCCATGCCATGCCAGAGACTACATCAACAACAAGGTTGAAATGCCGAGAATGGGCCGACAGTCGCCACTTGGTGGGAGGAGGCTGACGCCATGGTCAAGCCCATTCTACACCTACTTCGAGTTGTGGATAGCTTGCAGCAATGCATTGGCAAAGTCTACGAAGCCATGGATCGGATCATAGAGACACTTCAGAAGCTTGTGCTCGACCCTATTCAGTATGCGGAGATTCGTGGCTTGTGTGAGTCCAAGTGGAATGCATACTACTCTCCACTTCATGCTGCAGCTTATGTGCTTGACCAAGAGTTTCAAGGAAGGCGTCAAGAGACCGACAAGGAGGTGAGCAGAGGACAGCTACCACGAAACCTGCTGAAACGCGAAACGAGTGAAACGGCCGAAACGTTTCACCTGCAAGGTGAAACACCTGGAGTGAAACGCTTGAAATGAAAAATTGCCTTCAGAGAATTTAGCCATTAAATAGTTATTTATTTATTATGTATATGCTATTTCAAGGTTAACATAGCATGTGTCTCTACTCATTGCACTGTGAACACCTATTTTGTCTATACATAACTCTATATATACACAAAATTGGCGTTTCGGTCAGACGTTTCACTGAAGCCTTAGCCTAGGGTGAAACACTTCGGGGTGAAACGTCACGTTTCGGGGTGAAACGTTTCGCGGATGGCGGCTTGCATTGGAGCGCCTTGAGCCTAGCATTGACATTAGGCGCAAGATTAGAGATGAGCTACTCAACTACATGCAAAAGAAGGGCTCGTATGGATGTGTAGATGCACAGGTTGATTGCAGCAAGATTGGCTCGGTTTTGTGGTGGGAGGACTATGGAGGAGATGGCCCACATTTGCAATGCTTGGCTGTTCGTGTCCTTAGCCAAGCATGTACCACTAGTTGCTTTGAGCAACTATGGAGTGTGTACATCCACATTGCCTCTAAGAAGAGGAATCGCCTTGGGGTCGAGAGGACCAATGATTTGGTGTTTGTGAGCGCTAACTTGCGCATGCTTTCCAAGAACGTTACACACAAGGCAGATCCCTTCACTGAGTGGGAGATGACACAAGAGAATCCATCTACGATTGAGACACTTTTGGAGGAGCTAGAGGAGGTGTAACGAACTGCTGACGTGTCGACCTACTGAAGAACGGAGCTACCGGTCGAGGGGCCTAAACCCTAAGAAGAACAAGTAACAGAAGAAGTGTCACAAAGTGATGACGTGGTTGCCCGAGAGCAGAAACCCTAACCCTAATTGCCAGAAACCCTAATTCTAGAAACCCTAATCCTAAAACCTGCAAACCCTAATTCTAGAAACCCTAACCCTAAAACCTGCAAACCCTAATTCTAGAAACCCTAAGAAGAACAAGTAACAGAAGAAGAAGTCCTAGCGACTTATGGGGGACCCGTCCGATGGGGCCCCAAGTGACATAAAGGCATTCAAAGTAAAGCAGAATACGCTCAAAAGACTTTGCACATCAAAATATGATGATGTGGCACCTGTACGGACGTTCCGGAATTCGCGGCCGATTTTTAGGAAAATCCCAAAATTTTAGGAAAGTGATTTTTTGGGGTCAGCTTTTCATATTTGATGCTTTTAGGCTTTGGGCCTTAAAATATGAGCCTTGGGGGCTCTCTCTGGCACTCTTTAGTGCGCAAATTGCAGAGCAGGTGCTCCCCGACTGTTGTACTTTGCGAATAAGCAGTAATATAAATAAATACCAAAAGGGGTGCCAAGGTTTGGGGCCAATACTCTCTGGGGGGAATTCCGCCACTCCGTGTTGCATGTCGTCTCTCTCTATTTCAGTTCAGTTGTTATTTGAAGTGCTTAAAGTTGTTCAGTCTGTTCTTTTCTATTGGCACGTGGTGCCCGCCTTGTGATAGGAGGACCGCGAGGCCTCATATGCCAGTGAGGATCTCGACTATGATGATGATGTGGAGATTCAAGAGGCGAGCACTTTCGAAGTTTGATGATCATTGCTCACTCTAGAGTCTAGACCATAGTTGCCACGGAGTTTCGAAACGTTTCGTTTGAAACGAGTTTCAGAAGTTTCGAAACGGTTTTGTCCGAGAAAGAAACGCCAAAACAGAAGTTTCATGCAAACTAAAGAATGTACGTAAGTTTAAGTGGTATAGCTGAGATCTTAGACATGAAAAAGAGGCAGAATAGGACTAACTTTCATCATTAGAAGCAAGACAGAAGCTACATTCATGACGTTGAGGATTTCATGACATAAAAAAATCAACGCTACGGCTTGACGTGCGAAAACTTACGAGCCTTGACTTTTCCTTTGAAACGTCCAAACTCATACAGAAACATTTCGTAGGTTTCATAAGTGAAGAAACACGTTTCTTGGCAACTATGGTCTAGACTCTAGAGTCTAGAGTCTACTCCTCTACCTAGCCCTTTACACTTTTTGTTATCCTTGTCCTTTTTGAGCCCTTGTGGTATGCACTTTTCATTTCGTATCCATCGATGTTTTATTAGCACATTTGCGTCTATATGACTCATGTTCTTTGGTCTATTTAGTGTAAATTTGTGGTCAAAGTGATGCTCTATGTGTGTGGGTCAAAAAATGCCAAAAAACTCTTTTTTTTTGCCGTTCCGACCCTCGTCCCCGTTCCCTTACTTCTGCTGCCCCGTCCCGACCCCGACCCCCATTCCATGTAATTATGTTCGTATGACCATTTGGAAGTGCAAGTGAAAAACACTCCCTCCCCTCTCTAGCGAGCAAATGCCAACAAGAGTTTCTCTTTTTAAAAATTCATGCCTTTGGCCTAGTAGATCTAAATCTATATCTGCACCACCCACAACTACAGTCACACTGACTTCCATCAGCTTCTTAGGTCTATTGGAATCCTTTTTCTGTTTTTCCTCACTTCCTAATGCAGGTCTTCCCCTTTTTTTTGGTGTGCGACTAAGATCGCTTGTTAGTAGTGTGCCTCTTTTTTTCAATGGACGAGTACACTCATCCACCGTTCCATGTGCCAGTTTTTTTTTAACAGCTCCCCCACACTTACAAACACGTACATGTAACTCACAATCAAATCTCATCTCTCTCTCTCTCTCTCTCTCTCTCTCTCTAAGCTGCGGCCATTTTCCCTCTTTGTTCGCTGTCCACCACTTGGCTCTGCATGTGCAGGAATTTCACAGAGAGAACAACAATAGGTGGAATGCAACGGGGCAACAGGCAACCCGGACACACACGCACACAAACTGATGTGCTACGCTTCAACCTCGCCGCATGCTCATGCTAGCTGCTTGATGTCCATATTGCCAATGGGAATGAAGCTCTCCCAACTGCAGCAGGGTGTACACACACCTTCTCTCGTCACACTTTCCTCACCCACCATTCCCCGCAAGCTATTTACCACTCATATTCGCAGATCCACTCTTCAAGCTAAACACAACGACCCCATCAATGCCCAAATACAATAGCAGACTGCTTAACGGCGTCGTACCTGATGCTTGTCCTCATCGCCTCTAGAAAGCCGACTCTCGAAACAGAGTGCAAACGCATTATATATAGCCTGTCATGTCAATTGTCCACTTCGTCTCCTGGTGCCGCTTGGTGGTCGTGCATGGCGGTTGTGTATCGTACTGCCAAGTGTCGACATCTCCAATCCACAGGTGTGTTGGTACAACTCACCAAACGTATGTCGGCCAACGCTGTCTCTTCTGCCCTACGTTCACGAAACGCACAACTTACAAGTGCCCACCGTTGACACGACCATGCTGAATACGTTTCTTCTGAGAAAGAATCTCTACATATTCCTCTTTTTTGCGAATTGTTCAAAATCGGGTAGACATACTTGTTTTCGTCCAAGTTACGACCAGTTGATATTGTGCTAATTCTTTCTATCCTTTGTGGTGCGTATGCCCTATCAACTACCTCATTTTTGTGCTAATTTTTCCGATTTAATGCTTCTTTTAGTGCTAGGCTTCATTATGGCCGAGTCTGCCCTTGATCTCCGGAGTCATGACAGAAACTCAGCACGCTGAACTTTGTGTTGATGTATGCTCATGTGTGTGTGTGTGTGTGTGCGCGTGTGGTGTGTGTTGTGTTGGGGAGCATATGTTAGTAGTACCTAGTTCTACACCCACTATTGGGCACTGACGACGTTAGTGGGGATGTCGTGGTATTTAGTCAATACTATGTATGATGGAGCTGATGGTTATATTGTCTTGTGGGTGACTACCATGGGTCTATACCTTGCACTTTCCTTCAAGGGTGAATCTGGGCTTATCCTGGATTCATCTAGGTATATTTTTTAGTCGTATTGCGGACATGCAGACTTCACATTGTGAAGTTTTCGTCCGAGTTACGACCAGTTGATATTGTGCTAATTCTTTCTATCCTTTGTGGTGCGTATGCCCTATCAACTACCTCATTTTTGTGCTAATTTTTCCGATTTAATGCTTCTTTTAGTGCTAGGCTTCATTATGGCTGAGTCTGCCCTTGATCTCCGGAGTCATGACAGAAACTCAGCACGCTGAACTTTGTGTTGATGTATGCTCATGTGTGTGTGTGTGTGCGTGTGTTGTGTGTTGTGTTGGGGAGCATATGTTAGTAGTACCTAGTTCTACACCCACTATTGGGCACTGATGACGTTAGTGGGGATGTCGTGGTATTTAGTCAATACTATGTATGATGGAGCTGATGGTTATATTGTCTTGTGGGTGACTACCATGGGTCTATACCTTGCACTTTCCTTCAAGGGTGAATCTGGGCTTATCCTGGATTCATCTAGGTATATTTTTTAGTCGTATTGCGGACATGCAGACTTCACATTGTGAAGTTTTCGTCCGAGTTACGACCAGTTGATATTGTGCTAATTCTTTCTATCCTTTGTGGTGCGTATGCCCTATCAACTACCTCATTTTTGTGCTAATTTTTCCGATTTAATGCTTCTTTTAGTGCTAGGCTTCATTATGGCTAAGTCTGCCCTTGATCTCCGGAGTCATGACAGAAACTCAGCACGCTGAACTTTGTGTTGATGTATGCTCATGTGTGTGTGTGTGTGTGTGTGTGTGTGTGCGCGCGTGTGGTGTGTGTTGTGTTGGGGAGCATATGTTAGTAGTACCTAGTTCTACACCCACTATTGGGCACTGACGACGTTAGTGGGGATGTCGTGGTATTTAGTCAATACTATGTATGATGGAGCTGATGATTATATTGTCTTGTGGGTGACTACCATGGGTCTATACCTTGCACTTTCCTTCAAGGGTGAATCTGGGCTTATCCTGGATTCATCTAGGTATATATACTTGTTGGTTTAAAGTTGAGTACTTTTTTTAAGGTTTAGTCAAGTAAGCCGCACTTATTTTTCTTATGCCTTTTCTAAAAGCATTTCTAAGTGAATAATGTTTTATTTTATCTAGTTTTGTTAAATAGCAAATAATGTGATTTAGTTTTTTCTTTTTTTGTTTTCTTGTGTCCCGTACTTTTGTATTTTTATCCCCTCTTATAATTCTTAAGTTCAGACTATTTGATCTCATGAAGGTATACATTTATCTTCCCTTTCTTTCCCTGCTCCTCTGCCGCTTTGGAACTTCTGGTTTATCCTGTGCCTTCTCCTTTGATTCGTTCATTGGACCCAAATAGCCGACATAATCCTTTGACTTACTGCCCTTCTGAGAGTGCTTTTTAGCGTACTGACTTTCATCTCAAGAGCTTCATTAAACTCTTCTTGGGAATAAAACTTCTACTTTTCTGTACTTCCCTTGGCCCTGGTCTTCATTGCTGACTTGATCGCAGTGTTGATGGCCTTCTACCATCTCTCATAGACATCAGGATCGGATAACCCTTCAGATACTCCACATAGTTCGGGTCCTTGGAGTATCTGACGAGGTGCCTTGCACAAGTGTCCTCTTGAAGCTGTCGCTTGTATCTTGATCTATCAAGATCCCCTGTTTAAGGCGTGCCATGGTCCTCTCGCGACTGATTAGAAGAAGGCTTGCCCTCGTTAGAATCTCCGTTGGTTCTCTCCGTATCCCTGCTGATATTCAAGTGTTGTTCATCCTCCTGCAAAACTGTAGTAGGTCGGATGTGTTCCTCTCTGTTTGATTCGTCGTTGGAACCTATGTGTTCTACAGAAAAATCGGATCAGATCCTCTAGAAGAGAAGAATTGTGTAAAGCTCTGATACCACTGTACTCGAGCAAGAAATCAATAGCAACACGTGAATAGAAATTGCAACAAACTGAATTGAATAGAGAGAGGAAGAAGAGTCGACACGAAGCGGTAGAGTTTCGCTCCCAAATGCAATGGCCCCAAAGTCAGGCGCCCCTTTTGGTACTCCTTTCTTTATTGATATTCACAGACAACAACCGCCAGGAGGTAAGCTCTGCAAGCTGCATCCATGCATGATCTGTCGGAGTTGACGCCCAAGGCTTTCTTTTATATGTACAAGGGGCCTCTAAATTGGGCGTCCGCAAATAGCTTTTCATCTGCTAAACACAGCCCACGAAAAGCTGATCAAAAGCATTCATTCACTGTCCATGAATTGCGGCACAAAATCTGGAATTGGCTCCCACGTTAGCATTGTGTCAGTTTTTGCCACATCATCAGTTTTATGGCATCCTCTTCAGTGGTCCGATTATTAGGCGTGCCACATCATCATAGTTGTGACACCCTCGATGTGTTTTGATTCTTCTAGATCTGCAAAAGTCTTTAGAGCTTTACTGCGACGCTTGTGATAGCAGTTTGGGAGCGGTCTGGATGTAGGGGCCCATGTGGTAGCTTACGAGAGCGGGATGCTACCGAAGTGACAAAGGGTTGCATATATTTACGAGAAGAAACTCCTAGCAATTGTACATGCTATACATGCTTTGAGTTAGTGAAAGCATTACTTGCTCGATGCAGACTTACACTCTACATAGATCTCATAGTTTTAAGTATTTCTTGTCACAACCGAAGTTGTCGGAAGAAATAGATGAGATGGGTGAATATCCTATCTCGATTTTGCTTGGTTGTCGATTTGCTATTTTGCAAGCCACAAATATCGACGATAAGAGTTGTCACAAACTACTGATGTGTTAAGTCACTGAAGAGATCCTGGCCGAGAGGCCTAAACCCTAAGTGAAGAAGCTGAAGCAGCAGGAGAAGTTTTACCGACTTACAAATTCTTGCCGAGTGGCCTATTTCTTAAAGAAGAGGATTTCCCGCCAACTTATAGGACCCCCTCCGATGGGGCCCTAGTGACCTAAAGGGGTTAAATAAAGCAGGACCACACACACACACTCACACTATTTGCGTAGAAGATGATGACGTGGCAACTGTACGGACATGCCACAAAACACGTTGCTTGATGACGTGGCAACCTGTATGGATTTTCGCTTTTTGCGCTGGCTTGCTGACGTGGCAGCCTGTACGGATTTCCTTGATTTACGCTGGCTGATTTTCAATGCCAGCTTTTGGACCAGATGCTTTTGAGTTTGACTGCTTTTCATGTAACTGCTTTTCAAGGCCAAGGGCCTTCAAATAAGTGCAGAGGGCTTAGTCTCTAGCACACTTCGGTGAGAAGGTGCAAAGCGCGAGTATCGGCATTGTACTGAGTTCAAGTAATATAAAGAAATACCGAAAGGGGTGCCAAGGTTTGGGGCCAGTACTCTGTGGGGTCGAATTCCGCCACTCCATGTTGCATGTGCTCTCTTTGTCTTTTTCAGTTCAATTCAGTTGTTGAAGTGCTAAAAGTCTGTTCAGTCTGTTCAGTCTGTTCTTTCTATTGGCACGTGGTGCTGTTGAAATTAGGGTTGCAGAGAAATGCACACAGCTTGGAGAAGACGAAGGAAGCTCAAGGCACACAATAGAAAGTGTGTGACTTAGTGTGCAATGGAAAGATAGATAGCCCTAGAGTGATGGGCGTATATACAATGCACGGGGGAAAAAACCTCCTAAAGAGGGAAAAAATGCCCCGGCGGTCCTAGTGTGTTCACACACATCACTACCACATGTATATGGTAACAAATCCCCCCTGGACTGATGCGGTGAACGAGAGCTGGCACATGAGTAAAGGGAAGTGCCATGCCCTGAGGACATGATCAGTCCACAAAGGGGAGTAAGCCCAAAGCTTTGCGGAAAGCTTCAAGCTTCTCACGAGACAATGCCTTTGTGAAAAGATTTGCAAGGTTGTCCTGTGTTGGCACATAAGCCAAGCTGATCTCTCCTGCTGAGAGCCTCTCCTTGACATAGTGGTAATGCACCTCAATGTGCTTTGTGCGAGCACGAAAAACTGGGTTCCTCGCAACTGCCAATGCGTTCTGACTGTCAGTGTAGATAGTGTTGGCAGTGTCCTGTCCAACACCCAAATCAGCCATAAGGCGTCTGAGCCATACACACTCAACCGTAGCTGTGAAGACTGCCGTGTACTCAGCCTCACAACTCGAAGTGGCCATAGTAGGTTGCTTCTTGCTCAACCATGATATACATGAATGCCAAGCATGAAACAAAAACCACTTGTGGACACTCGCGTGTCAAAACAACCAGCCCAATCTGAGTCCGAAAAAGCATGTAAGTCTGGCAGCAACGACCCCCCTTGGGATAAAACAAGCCAAGATGTAAAGTGCCACTAAGGTAGCGGAAAATCCTCTTGACAGCCTGCCAATGCTTAGACCTTTGGCTATGGATAAATGTGCTGACCTGTGAGATTGCAAACTGAATATCCGGCCTCGTGTTGCATAGATAAATGAGGCAACCAACAGCAGTTTGGTAAAGAGTGACATCAGCAGGATCGCCAGCATCATGTAGACTCAACTTCAAACGTGTTTCCATGGGAGTGGCAATAGGCTTGCAATCCTCAAGTCCAAACTTACATAGCAATGTCTCTATGTAACTTTTTTGACCCAAGGCAATACCACCATCACACTGCTTAAACTGTATACCCAAGTAATGATGCAACAGCCCCAAATCTTTCATCTTGAAAGTGGCGTTCAGATCAGCCTTAAATTCAGCAATATGTGTCTCATTTGGTCCAGTGATCAGCAAATCATCGACTCAAAGAACCACAATGAGAAGTACATCACCCTCACGCTTTACATACAATGTGCTTTCTGTTGGACTGTTACGAAAACCTTGTTTGACCAAATGAGTGTCAGCTTTCTCATGTCAAGCACGAGGAGATTGCTTCAACCCATACAAAGCCTTGTTACATTTGCACACTTTGTCCTCTTGTCCTTTTATGACAAAACCGCGAGGCTGCGTTACATAAACTTCCTCAAATATGTCACCATTCAAGAAAGCAGTAACAGTGTCCGATTGATGTACATCCCAACCAAAATGAGCTGCCAATGCACATAGAAAACGCACAGTAGTCATACGACAAGTTGGAGCAAAAGTCTCTTCATAATCTATGCCTTTTTGCTGTGCATAACCCTTTGCAACAAGTCGAGCCTTATGGCGATCGATCTCACCATCCGGCTTACGTTTCAACTTGTAAACCCACTTCGTACCAATGGCCTTTTTGCCAGGAGGCAAATCACATAAAGTCCATGTGTCATTTTCTATAAGTGCATCATATTCTGATTGCATGGCAGCCATCCCATTTTCTGAATTCTGTGCTTCATCAAAAGACAGAGGATCCTCAACATCATGTAAACTAGACACAGCCAAAGCATAACAATCTGATGCATAAGATGCATGGCGAGAGCCTGAACGAGTACGACTAGATAAAGGTGCATCCAATTTACTGTCACGCAAATTGTGCACCAGCCATTTTGGCATACCTCTAGCCTGCTCATTTTCAGCCCTTTCCTCATCAAGTACATCATGTACATCTGCATCAGTAATAGGCTGATTTAGAACATTTTCAGAAACCCCTATAGGCTGTACATTTGCCTCATTGGAAATTACATTCGTATTTCCACAACTGAAAAGAGGCAACAAAGTGTTGTAAATGTCCTATGAGTTTACGTTACTGTCTCTAGTACATGACAGCAAGGGCTGAACAGAATCTTCCACAAATACTACATCCCGTGAAACCAAAATACGTTTTGTTTGCACTATAACTAAACAAAAATACATTTGTCAGCCTTATCATCCAATTTTCTGCGCTATGTTTGTGTCACCAAAGCATATGCCAAACAGCCAAAATCACGCATGTGCTCAATAGAAGGCTTTCTATCATGCCATGCTTCATATGGAGTGATTGATTGCAAAGCTTTCGTAGGACACGTGTTTAGTACATAAGTGGCACACATGATATGGCCTCAAGCCAAAAAGAATGCGGCAAAGCTTGACTTTTGACCATACATCGTGCCATTTCCGTCAGTGACCTGTTTTTCCTCTCAGCAACACCATTTTGCTGAGGTGTATAAGGCACTGTACATAGGTGTTTTATCCCACGACTAGCCAAAAATGCATTAAATTCATGAGACATATACTCCCCCCCTCGATCGGAACGGAGGGTGCCCATAGTACATTTCGAGACATTTTTCAGCCATAGCCAGAAATTGTTTGAAGCACATAAAAACTTCGGACTTCTCTCTAAGCGGAAATACCCATGCATGCTTGGAGTAATCATCAATGAAAGTCACGAAGTACAGGTAATAGCCCAAGGACGGAGTTTGCATGGGTCCACAAACATCACTATGCACAAGCTGTAACCTGTATGTGGCCCGAACTGAACTATCCTTTGGAAACTTAGAATGTTGCATCTTACCCAAAATACAGCCTTCACAAACATGTTTGACAGGTGCTTCAAGAGGCGGCAAAGAAGCCACCATATCAGATTTCTGCAAACGCAGCAAACTGGCAAAATTCAGATGACCAAAATGTGCATGCCAAAGTTTTGCATCTGAAATAGCCCTTGAATCTGCAACAGCATTTGCAAAATTTTTTCCAGACTTGTCATACAAAGTGAGCTTATACAGCCCACGGCACAAAAGGCCAGATGCAACAATTTCATCACCAAAACTAAGATCATGAACTGTACATCTGTCATCCACAAATTTGACTACAAGTCCAAGTTTAGCAAGTGCGGATACAGACAAGAGATTCTTTTTGATCCTAGGTACATAAAGTGCATCAACAAGTGTGAAAGAACTGCCATTAGCAGCAGTAAGCACAATCTTTCCAACTCCCTGAATTGGATAAGAGGCATTGTTGGCACAAGTGATAGAATTCCCATGAGGGACAGACTCGAGAGAGGTAAACAATTCACGATGTGAGGTAATGTGCTTTGTAGCACCACTGTCAAAATACCACACATGTGAATCTGCAGCAACTGACAAGCATGCATCATGGACAACAGGATTGTAAGTGCACTATGCGCTAAAAGCCCATTTCGCATCAACATCAGCATTACAGTCTCCTTTCACATAAGACTCAACAATGGCTGCATTTGTAGTGGAACCAGCATTTGCAGTGGAACCACCCTCTTTCTTCTTAGCCTCTTTGGCCTTCAACTTAGGACATGACTTGATCAAGTGATTATTAGCTTTACAATAATGGTAGCGCATCTTCTTTTTGCCCTTATCACCAGAATTGCCAGAGAAGTGCTGCCAGCAGAAGCATTGGGAACAGAAGTTTTGCCACTCGCAGCAGAACCATAAGAAGTGGCTGCATTGCTGTTACCACCCTTTCTTTGAGAAGCAATAAAAGCCTGTTCAACTGCACGTTGTCTAGTCCTGTTTTTTCTAGAAAGTGACTCTTGCAACAGCAATGTGCATAATGCTCAAACTTGACAACTTCTGGATTTCCTTGGGTCATAAGTCTCCAAGTACTAGCAAAAGTTTGGTAAGAATGTGGTAAGGCATCAAGAATAGTCTGCACAAGGGAACTGTCTGAAATGACTTCACCTGCAGAAATAAGTTGCTCGTTGATATCCTTGACACTAGCAAGGAAAGTGTCCATATCATCTTCCTGATGCATAATCTTCGACTCCAGCTCTTTACGCAGCAAAGCAATTTTAGCCTCATTGAGGCTTGCATAAAGACTTGCTAGAATATCCCAAGCTTGTTTTGCAAATTTTGTTGAACGGATGTGAGGAACAACGGTGCGCTTCACAAACAATGTAATCAATGCATGAGACTGTGCATCCTTAACATCCCAACGAGCTTGTTCTGCCGTAGGCAAAACAACTCTAACAGCAGCAATCCTTGCAGTAAGACCTGCAACATCTTGAACATCGCCTACATCCTCAAAACCAGGACGTACATCAATGCCCTGCACAATATTCCAGACGCCCTTTGACACAAGAACGTGTTGCATCATATAAGCCCACATAGGGTAATTGTCCCCATCCAACCTGTCCTCAGCAACAAACATCTTGAACACATCTATATTGTTGTTGTCAGCCATGGTAAATGTTGCACCTGATGTGAAAACTGCCCGAAAATAGGAGAAACGGAACGGGAACAACACGTGCTATATAGCACAAACCGTAGAGGTCTATAAGGCACATGTTATGCAGAAAACGGCACTGACAGATATTCTGCACAAAAATGACAAAATAGTCTGTGCAGTACTGCCTGTAGTGGAAACGGAGGCCGAAATGAGCCCAAATCAAAAATCTGAGCAGACCGAGCTCTCCCGAAGTATTTGTCGACCTGCGAATGCTTGCCAAAGCTTACTGAAATCGGAGAAAGTGAGCAGGCGTGTGTTGGAGCAGTTGGCGACTAAGCCCGAGAGGAGGCAACCTACTCTGATACCAATTGTTGGAATTAGGGTTGCAGAGAAACGCACACAGCTTGGAGAAGACGAAGGAAGCTCAAGGCACACAATAGAGAGTGTGTAACTTAGTGTGCAATGGAAAGAATGATAGCCCTAGAGTGATGGGCGTATATACAATGCACAGGGGAAAAAACCTCCTAAAGAGGGAAAAAATGCCCCGGCGGTCCTAGTGTGTTCACACACATCACTACCACATGTATATGGTAACAGGTGCCTATCTAGTGGTAGTGGTATTAGAGCTTCAGGCGTGTACTTTTCTAAAAGCATACCGGTCCCACTAAAGAGCAGACAGAGCAAACCGGTGCTTCCAAAGTCTACTGGAATTTTATTTTAAGCATCTTCGTGTCCCGACCGCGGACTTATTAGCCACTCCCACCCTTACTTCATCGTGCATTGGGTGCGCTCCCGTCTTCACCGCTCTGTCTTATAGGTCATAAAGCCATAAAGAACCCAAGACATGGCGTTCATGGATTCAGTAGAATACTTGCAGTTTCTCATCGACGAGCTTCGCGACATACTTTCATGGCATCCTCAACAGAATCTTCCGATGCTTCAAAGTTTTGAACAGTTTTTGAATTACATGTTACTCCCTCTGATGTTCCAGGTGGTAACCTCCTCCTCTAGCACCAGAAAGTAGGAGAGCTTCCAACCGGCAACCTTCCCAGCCGTCTGTTCCGATCGGGGGAGGAATATGGTGCAGCCATCTGATCCTGACCCTGTGCAACAGCCTTTGCCACCGTTGTTGCCCCCACCTCCCTCACCACCATCGGCACTAGGCTACAACGGTTGGAGCCCATATGGATACCCTTATTATCCGTACTCGAGATATGTGCCTAACCAACCAAAAGATTTCAAGGAATACGGCACGACAGTCAAAATTTTCGCTTTTTCTGGGATGAAAGATCAGAAGAAAGCATTGTAGTTCCTATAGCAATTTGACAACATCTATGCTTTGGGGAACCATACATAAGAATCCAAGATTCCTTGAGCAGTGGGATTTCTCAAAGATAATGGTATGCAGTGGTGGAGTTCACTCGCGACACAACTGCATGCTCCAAGGACCTAGCAAGCTTTCAAGACAGTCTTTGCACGCAGTTACATGACTTCTCTCTTTGAAGTCCGGATTTTGGCAAAGTGGGGCAACTTGAAAATACTTGCCATCGAAACCATGGACTATTATAACCAAAGATTTCTCGACGTATACCTTCCGGTGTCCTTCTTTAGGTTCATCCCCTTGGAGGGCCAATGCGAGCGAGAGAGTCTCGTGAAAATCAACCGCAAAGACGTCGTTTGACACCTCAACAACGAGACACCTTACTATAAGAAGGCTGATGCTTTGGATGCTTTCAAACAGGGCATAACCATTCTAGTTGTCCCCATCGCACTGATAGACCAGCAGAGCCGACGCCCGCACCAACGATCGACAGAATCCCGGCGCCACATCCAACTAAGAGAGCTAGATCCGCTATTGGACTAGTCCTTGATATCTATGGCATACGCCTTGAGAGTACAAATGAATTGTGCCAAGCATATGTCAAAGTCAATGGCTTTAAAGCCCTTATTTTCTTTGACCCCGGAGCTACGTAGAACCTTATCTATCGAGAATTCTTGAAGCAGATGCACTTTGATTATGAAATGGATGGTATCTGTTTTGAACCTGTCTTGGTGCCGATTCGAATTGTTTTGACTCTAGTTTTGAATACTGGTTGCAATGATTAGTGATTTTACTCCTAGATGGAGTATAGAGAAATGATGTTTGAGAATGCTTGCACATACTCATGGCCCGGACCCTTGTGGTTATTTGCGGGGGGAGTATTAAATGCCTGAAAAATATTGTTGATGTTACTCCCGGCCCGGACTTGAATGGTTATGCAGGAAGTCTGAATAGTGGTTACTCTTAGCACCTCCAAACGACGCAGGCTGCGGTTTGGGGGCGTTTGGTTGTGTTAGGTGCAACGGAAGTGAATGTCGAACTTTGCTCAAGATGAGTGCTCCGAACTGTGCTCAAGGTTCCTTTTACTTACGGAAGGGAGAGCCTTTCGTTCCTTTAGTGAGAGAGTGCAATGGACACAAACAAAGTGAATAGACACTGTAAATGAAGGTGCTGAGACTGAGAGATAGAGAGAAGAATACGACACCAGAGTTTTGTCAAAACCCTCCTCCGAAGGCTCCACTCTCTATGGCGAGAGCGGTCTACTATTGATTGCACAAATCTCTACAATGCTTGGACTTGCCGACGAAGTCGACGACGACGAGACGGGCTGAAATCTGCAAATCTTTATCTGCTGAATTCTGACTCTATGTCGGTGACGACGGTACGACAACGACGCGCTGAAAACGCAGATGCTGAAATCTGTGTTTTTCGGGCTGAAACTGCAAACTTCGATGGATCTGACCGTGCGGCAAGGATCTGCTGCGGGAAGGTGAGATCTGCGAGGTTCGGGGGTTCTACTGCGGGTACTGACTGCTGAAAACTGAAAACGCTGAGTCTAGGGCTGATTCCGTCGCGAAGATCTGCAAAAACACTGAGGTGTCTTGTAGATGCAAAAACGCTAGGGCTGGAAATCTTTTGTTGCGGTGGAAAACTGCTAACTGCTGTAGAATCTGCTAACGCTAGTGGATCTGCTATCTGTTGTGGTTGCTGGGGCTGATCTGCTGTGCAAAAACGTGAGGGCTGGTCTATGGTGCAAAAACGCCAGTGTTGATGCCGTGTTACGCTAGGCCTTGCTGAGAAGTTGCCTGTTGAGCAAGGTGCTCCTGTTGCCTCTTCTGCCCGAAAGTGCTAGCGCTAGGTTTTCTTATATACAAACTTGATAAATTTGCCCTACCTAGTTTCCAACAAAAGTCACTTAAAATTAATAAGTGAAAAATGTCAAAAATAGGGAAAATAGGTTTATGCACTATAAAAATGCTCCTGATGGATTCGGATGGGAATGCTGATGATCGTGCTGTGTGCAATCGGAGGATATGCATCTAATCTAAGTGTCTAGACATGCACGGTTTGCGAACAGACTTACGAAAGTGCCAGATCACTTTTTATTCTAGACTGACTTGACTGAACCGAACCCTGGTCATGCTGTAGCTTATCCACGGAAACATAGGATTAGATGTGTCACGTGACATCCCCTCCTTTTCAAAGTGAGGTACTGGTACCGAACTGTATAACGTCGAGGGAGATCGCCAACAGGGCCTGGAATCCTGGAAAGGACTCTTCGTCTGCCCACTCTGATGTGTGGGTCGTGCGATACTTGAACTGATAAAGGTCTGCAACGCTTGCTTCTTTGGGCTGCGTCGAAAGCAACACAAAGTCTTCTCTAGCTCCTTCAATGCTTCAACTTCGTCTATAGTCGTACGTCTACCATCTTCAGAATCTCCGAGGCTGAAAATTCCTGAAACCACTTCCAATGCAAAAACATGAACATACCCATTCCATGTAAAGTGACTGGAAACATTTTAGTCTTCCTAAAAGACTATGCATGCAATGTAGATGAACATATAAATGGAGTGCCAAAACCGTTCATCAAACACACGCAAACAATGGGGTTGAAACTTGTCTTTCTGATCTAAATCAATCAACTGTGGCAAAACACAATGGAAATGCCTATGCTTGATACTCAATCCTTCTTGTGTTCTTTCTTCGACTGTGTCGTGCCAAGGAAGAGACATGGAATGTGACTTCCTTGAATGCATACTTTTCAGCTTTTCATGAGAAATCCGCATACATCCGTGCTCATTCATGAGTGAAATGTGCTCAACATACAATATGTCATGCCTAGGAAAAGGGATCACAAAAAGACGCTGACTGAAATACAAAAAACGATCACGAAGGAAACACTCGAACAATGCGTGCTGACTAATGATGTGAATTTATAGTACTTCCTGTGAGGGTTCTCTGGGCCTAGGCTCGAGAGCCAAGATCGGTTCTTCCTGACGCGGTTCTTTGGACCTTGACTCGAGAGCCAATATCGGTTCTTCCTGATTGATCGTCTCTGCAATGAGATTAGCTTCACTAGAGAAAGTATCAACTAACACATCATTCTTGTGAACAATCACATCGTGGTCATACAAATCATCATGCTCGTGAGAAAGCACATCTTGATCATGCAAATCATCATGCTTGTGAATAATCACATCTTGATCATGCAAATCGTCATGCTTATCATTATCATGCAAATCATCATGCAAATCATGTGTGTCATGCTTTGGAGAAGAAAAGACTGAATGAGTCTCCTTCTCCTGATCCTCTTGCATCTGTGCCTGCACATGAGAAAAGAGTCGCAACAACTCTTGCATGTGTTGATCGTTCATTGCTTGTCTTGCTTTGTTCTCGCGATCAAATGTTGCTTGTCTGTCTTTATTCTCGCGATCAAATTCTGCTTCTCTTTCTTTGTTCTCGCGATCCAACTTTGCTTTTCGTGCTTCGGCTTCCAAGCGTGCTTGCTCGTTCTCACACTCTATGGCTACCATTGTTTCTTTGTGTTCACGCTCTATTTTTGCTTTTCTTTCTTCGTGTTCACGCTCTATTGCTGCTTTTCTTTCTTCGTGTTCATGCTCTATTGCTGCTTTTCTTTCTGCGGCCTCCAAGCGTGCTTGCTCGCGCTCACTCTCATGCTCAAAGTCGGCCTTTCTTTCTGCTTTCCGTGCTTCGCGTTCTAACTTTCTTTCCATAAACATCTGCTCCAAAGCCTCCATAGGAGTTAGTGCAATCCTTGGCGTAGATGGGGAAGGGGGAGGGTCGGAAAAACCTCCTGGTGGGGAAAATTCTTCTTCACCACCCTCATGCTCATCACCTCCATGCGAAGTATCCATTCCGCTTTGGGTGATGACCATACACTGAGATCTTTGGTTCTTAAGTTCACGAGGAACTTGGGTTCTTGTGGGTCTTGGGTTCTTGGGTTCTTGAGGTTCTTGAGGGTCTTGGGGTTCTTGAGGTTCTTGCGGTTCTTCTTTTGCTTGCAATCTGTGTTAGAGAAGGATCTTCTCTTACCCAAGCTATACTCTTCCTTGCGGGCGCACCCCTTGGCGGCCTTGCGCTCACACCAAGGTTGCTTTTTCCCACCTCACGTTGATTGGCCGGCCGCTAAGTGCACGGTCCGCTCACAATGAGTGAGAAGAGAGCAAGGGGAGGCTAGACAAGCCCTTCTTTCTTGGGTTTCATGTCACTCCTCAAAAACACGATTAGGAATCGACACGCCCAAGTGGACTTGTGTTACGAGCGACCGCAACAAGCAATTTTTTTTCTTTCTTGTGGTTCTTTCCTTGAGTGATACAAAACACTGCCAAAGCTCTGATACCAATCTTAGGTGCAGCGGAAGTGAATGTTGAACTTTGCTCAAGATGAGTGCTCCGAACTATGCTCAAGGTTCCTTTTACTTACGGACGGGAGAGCCTTTCGTTCCTTTAGTGAGAGAGTGCAATGGACACAAACAAAGTGAATAGACACTGTGAATGAAGGTGCTGAGACTGAGAGATAGAGAGAAGAATAGGACACCAGAATGTTGTCAAAACCCTCCTCTGAAGGCCCCACTCTCTATGGCGAGAGCGGTCTACTATTGATTGCACAAATCTCTACAATGCTTGGACTTGCCGACGACGACGAGACGGGCTGAAATCTGAAAATGCTAATGGCTGAAATCTGCACATCTTTATCTGCTGAATTCTGACTTTATGTCAGTGACGATGTCGATGACGACGGTACAACAACGACGCACTGAAAACGCAGATGCTGAAATCATGTTTTTCGGGCTGAAATTGCAAACTTTGATGGATCTGACCGTGCGGCAAGGATCTGCTGCGGGAAGGTGAGATCTGCGAGGTTTGGGGGCTCTATTGCAAGTACTGACTGCTGAAAACTGAAAACGCTGAGTCTAGGACTGATTCCGTCGCGAAGATGTGCAAAAACGCTGAGGTGTCTTGCAGATGCAAAAACGCTAGGGCTGGAAATCTTTTGCTGCGGTGGAAAACTGCTAACTGCTGTAGAATCTGCTAACGTTAGTGGATCTGCTGTCTGTTGTGGTTGCCGGGGCTGATCTGCTGTGCAAAAACGCTAGTGTTCAGTCAAGTTGGTCTAGAGTAGGAAGTGATCTAGCACTTTTGTGAGTCTGTTCGCAAACCGTGTATGTCCAGACACTTAGATTAGATGCATATCCTCCGGTTGCACACAACATGATCATCAGCATTCCCATCAGAATCCATTAGGAGCATTTCTACAGTGCATAGACCTATTTTCCCTATTTTTGACATTTTTCAATTATTATTTTTAAGTGACTTTTGTTGGGAGCTAGGTAGGGCAAATTTACTAAGTTTGTATATAAGAAAACCTAGCGCTAGCACTTTCTGGCTAAAGAGGCAGCAGGAGCACCTTGCTCAACAAGCAACTTCTCAGCAAGACCCCCCCCCCCCCCCCCCCCCCCCCCCCCCCCCAGCAAGGCCTAGCGTTTTTGCAACACAGAACCCTGGTCATGCTGTAGCTTGTCCACGAACACATAGGGTTGGATGTATCACGTAACAGGTTGTAAGAGGCCTCTATATCTCCCGGCCCGGAGCTTTTTAGGTTATGCAAGAGGAGTGACGGGGAGTTGTTAAATATCTCCTGGCCCGGACCTTGTTAGGTTATGCGAGAGGAGTGTTCATCGACAACTTAGTGTTTCTATGTCTTGTAACATGCATATGTGAACATTTTTGTTGCATTGTGATGTGTCAATCACTGAATATTCCTTATTGGATGAGATACTACTGGGAAGTCAATGACCCAAGATATCAAGAGTTCCGATCTGGGATGAGACTCCCTATTGGATGAGATTCTTTGGGAAAGCCAGCGACCCAGGAAATCAAGAGCTCCAATTTGGATTAAGAAATTGATCATCCCTCGGAAATTTTTGAGCTAACTTGAGTTGTTTTGCGGATATGTTGTAATCACGGACGATTACTTTCTTTCAAGAAGGGGGGATGTCACACACTACTGACGTGTCAAGTCATTGAAGAATGGAGCCAACCTTTAGATCTCGATCAAGGGGCCTAAACCCTAAGTGAAGAAGCTGAAGCAGCAGGAGAAGTTTTACCAAATTACAAAGTCTTGCCGAGTGGCCTATTTTTTAAAGAAGAGGAGTTCCCGCCAACTTATGGGACCCCGTCCGGCCGGCATACGCGCTCTGCACCTTCTCACCGAAGCATGCTAGAGACTGAGCCCTCTGTACTTATTTGAAGGCCCTTGGCCTTGAAAAGCAGTTACATGAAAAGCAATCAAACTCAAAAGCATTTGGTCCAAAAGTTGGCGCTGAAATCAGCCAGTGTAAATTACGGAATTCGTACAAGCTGCCATGTCAGCAAGCCAATGCAAAAAGTGGAAATCTGTATAGGTTGACACGTCATCAAGCGGCGCGTTTTGCAGCATGTACGTACAGTTGCCACATCATCATCTTCTACGCAAAGTGTGAGTGTGTTTGTGGTCCTGCTTTATTTAATCCCTTTAGGTCACTAGGGCCCCATATTTTACAAAGTTAAAGTAATATAAAGAAACACCGAAAGGGATGCCAAGGTTTGGGGCCAGTACTCTCTGGGGTGGGAATCCGCCACTCCGTGTCGCGTGTGCTCTCTCTCTCTCTCTCTCTTTTTCAGCTCAGTTGTCATTGAAGTGCTAAAAGTATGTTCAGTTTGTTCTTTCTATTGGAGTAGTGTTTTACCATGACTTCGATGATATGAGGACCGGGGGAGTAGTATGTTTCTAATCTAGACTTTGATGTCGTATTTGAGAGAGTACACGGTAGGGAGAGTTGAGACAGTTGGAGGAACTTCTTCAAGGATGGTTATTTGATGCAGAAAGCCAAGTTGTGTCACGAGGACTTTGAGGCAAGAGTGTTGACTGAGAGTCGTAATCTTCTTTTGTTGGGCATAGAGGGCTAGATGGGACCTTTAAGGTAGTTGAGAGCTACTTCTATCAGCCTCAGCTCAAGAAGGATGTGAGTGAGTTTGTGCGTGTTTGTTTGTGTATCAGTAAGTGAAGTATGAAAGACACAAACTCACAGGACCCCTATAGCCTTTACCTATTCCACATTGACCATGGGAGAGTATTGCTATGGACTTGATTTTTGACCCCTTGAAGACTCAGAGTGAGCATGATGGTATCTAGACTATTGTGGATAGGTCTAGTAAGCACTCACTTTGTACCAATGAAGGAGACAAGGAAGGTCGATCATTTGGCTAAGCTGTTTGTTTTGAACATCTTGGGTGTCTATGTCTATTGTGTCAGACAGAGACCCTAGATTTATGAGTTTGTTTTGGAGAGAATTGGCGATAACGTGTGCCTTGCACTAAAATCTCTTCATCGTTTTATTTACGGACCGATTGTAGTCAAAGATTATCAACATTGAAGTGTTACATCTCTGAAAATAAATCTCAGTGGGAGTAGTATGTCACGAATAGATGGAAGCGTAAATTGACTTTCAAATGCAATTCAAATACTCAAGAGAATTGGGGAGAGGGAGAGAAAGCTTGACCCATCATTGGGGAGCAGAAGATGGGTTGGTCCCCCCTCATAAAGAGATTATCTTTATTACTAAGGGAGAATCTTTACAAGCACAAGAATGGGGCAAATGCCCGTCCTCTATTCTTTTTTTGATCTTTTTCTGCTTCTGACTGAGAGAGTGAGAGGTCTACTCTCTAACTACTGCGAGGGTTTTTCCCTCTTTTGTGAGATTTTGGAAGCTGCCGCAAGCGAGAGTCTATCTGCCACAAATCTCCTCGGAAGCTCTCGAAAAGGAGAGTCTATCTTCCGCTAAATGTGTCCCTTCATACGTAATCATTCCTGCAATGGACCCAAGGAGGAAACACACAAAACGCACACACACGCTTGCTGTAATTTTCTGCACATAACCTGAAAATCTTACCTGTGCACGCACCAATGCCAAAACGGAGGCCTTTTTCGCGATGGAATTGCATCAAACTTTGTGTATGCGTAGGGGAGGTAGAGGAGACTGAGATTCTAGAAGTGCTCTGCTGATATTCACATTCGAGTAGGAGAGTGTATGCAGTAGCTTTTTTCGCGACACAACTTCGAGAGAAGACGGCTTTGGCTGTGAGAGCCCTTGTTCTAGACTATGGGAGCTCAAGGCTACCACATAAGTCGCAAGGGGCTGCTCTCAAGCTTCAATCGAGAGCTCCAACGCGTAGAGCACACTCACATCAAGGGGGGTAGGTGCACTGCCAACCTCCCATGAGGGGAAGGGGCTTCTCTTAAGTAGCCAGCAAGAAGAGGGGGCGCTAGAAGATGAGGGAGGGTGCGAGAGCAAGAGAGAGAGTCACTTTGCATGGGTAAGTGTGCCAAGTGGCACACTTAATAACTTAAAGACCATTTAACTTTTGACTTTTAAAAGTTCCTAGGCCATTGATGAAATGTGCAAATATCGCACAAATGGTCACATGAATGCTATTTATGAAAACATTATATGCTCCTCGGCAAAATGTCGTACCGGCACTGCTCCTACATCACCTGTTCACACTTGTCCGACCATTTGCCTTGACGCAGATGATTAAAATTTGTTTATTTGTCTTATCCTAAGGCCTTATTTAAAATAATCCAGGCCTTAGGATTATTGTTCTGAGGACCCCATCTCATTCCTGTGCCCGCACTGACGCGCGTAATTTTCTGCATTTAAAATCTGAGGCTACTGTTTACCCCTTATTGAATGCCCGATTTCCCAATCACTAGGGCTTCAGGTTATTTTTCTGCTAGGGTCTCTCTAAGGTGTTCTATGCCTCATTCAGGCACACCTGAGGCCCTAGAACTACTAGTTCTATTCTGATGTGCACACAACTAATTAAATAATTATTTTCTAGTAAATAAATTAATTATTTACAAAAACTGACATTGATGTATGCTAATTAACATCACTGTTTATGCTAGTTAGCACCTAGTATGCTCAATAGCATGATGGGTGTCCTAATGCGTATACTAGTTAGCTAGTGAGTATGATAGTTAGCATATGGACTGTGCTAGTTAGCATATGGACTATACTAGTTATCATATGGAGTATGCTAGTTAGCATGCCTTGGGTTCTAAATAGCATACATAGCTAGTTGGTTAACACAATATGTATGCTAATTAACATACATATTATGCTAGTTAACATACCTAGTATGCTAGTTACATACCCAGTATGCTCAATTGCATGATAAGTACGTTGTCTAACAGAAAGTGATTATGCTAGTTAGCACATGGAGTTTGCTAGGTAGCATATGGAGTATGCTAGTTACTAGGCCTTGAGTTCTTTGCCATCGGTGGAGTTTGCATACAACACCATACAGACATCGATTGGGATTCCGCATCTTGTGTACTGAGATCAAGATCTTTCAAACTAATCATTCTGTAGAGGATCTAGCCACAACATTTACCAAGTTTAAGGAGCCTTTGCAGAAGTCTCAAGGACAATATGATAAAGCAAGAGACAAGCATCATCACGAGTTAAAGTTAGAGGAACGTGATTGGGTGCTTCTTAAGTTTGAGAAGGCATGATTGACCAAGATGAAGAGTAAGGAAATACTTTATTCAAAGCTTAGTATGCGTGACAATGAGCCCTTCCGGGCTCGGAAAAGATCAAAGAATTATCCTTTAGACTTAAGTTGCCATAATTCTTTTCATGTGAGTCTACTATGAGCTTTCAAGGGTGAGGCGCCACAGGACAAGGAGCCAGAGGAGCAACACGAGATAGAAGAAACAGAAGAGATTCTTTCACTTGAGCAGATTCCAGCGCACAAGGAAAGGAAAGTGAAGGGTAATCTAGTTTGGAATACTTGGTCAAGTCCAAAAACTACCCTACTCTTGATGTGAAGTGGAGGACTTGGTAGGTACTCCTCAGTTGTTAAAGCTTTACCTTGAAGCTTTTGGTTTAGTTGCGAATAGTCCAGAAGTGCATGTCAATTCCAAGGTGGAATCCATACGTACGTACCTTACGATTCCGTACGGTACAACCGTACGATACGGAACAGTACGTACCGTACGGTACTGTACGGCAAGTTTTTTTTTTTTGGGGGGGTGTTTTTTTGTTTTTGTTTTTTTGTTTTTTTTTGGGGACCATTTTCTCCACGGACCACTCGCGCTAGAAGCGCTTTCAGATTGGGATAATAGGGTGAAAGGGAGAGAGCCTTAGGCTTTTTTAATTGACCAGGATTACAAAAGACTCTCTCTTGAAAGGTCTGTGAACTTAAATTTAGTGTAATTTTCCTTTTTATAAATGGTACGTACCTATCACGTACTTAAAGGTTGGTTCAGTACGGAAGAACGTTCCGTACGTACGGGCTGAAAGTCTAAGCACTTCATGCCCCTCATAAGGAGTGACCACAAAGGCCTCAAAAGGGGGCAAAACTACCTTCCGAAAGCTAGAAAGGGTCTAATCAGCCTACTAGCATGTGGAGTTTGGTCAACCAAAGTCACAAGTTGTAGCTCTGTATTGTATTGACTGCATTGCGCTGTTTCTGCTTGACTGCCATGGTTGTCTAACTCTGGAGTATTAGTCGACAATTTGTATTCATGCACTAATTTTCTCTAATTTTGTGTCGTCTTTGTGGCCCTGTTTTCAGGTTCACTGAATGTTTCATTTGTCAATGAAGCACCTTCAGTTCAGCAAATGTCGAGTGAGAGCAATGGGGGAAGCGTTCCTGCAACACCTAATTTTGAAAAAGGTTTGCAAGAGAGCTCCAGTGTACGAGTTTTTACCTACAATGAGCTAAAATCAGCTACAAGGAATTTTCGACCTAATAGTGCTCTGGGAGAAGGGGGGTTTGGCACTGTGTATAAAGGCTGGGTTGATGATATTGGACCCAAAGGAGTCAAGATTGCCTCAAACATCACAGTTGCTGTGAAAGTGCTTAATCAAGAGGGCTCACAAGGTCATAGAGAGTGGCTGGTACTGTTTGTCATGTAAATAAATAGCCTTCTACTTACGCATTGCCTGCACGTCTCAACTTTTACGATCTTTTAATTGCTGCAGGCAGAGGTCAATGTATTAGGCCAGTTGCGACACCCACATTTGGTCAGGCTGATAGGCTATTGTTGTGAGAATGAGCATCGGCTTCTGGTTTATGAATACATGCCTTTCGGCAGTCTGGAGAACCATTTGTTCCGAAGTATTCTCTCAGGCTCTCATGTGTGCTTCGTGCAGATCAAAATTTCAGCCAAACACTGGATTTCTTAAATGTTGCTGTTTGTTGCTGTTTCTCAGAAGCAGCATTGCCCCTGTCATGGGCTACTCGGATGAAAATTGCGTACTGTGCTGCAAAAGGGCTGGCCTTCCTTCATGGAGCTGAGAAACCAGTCATTTACAGGGATTTTAAGACGTCTAACATCCTGTTGGACTCGGTACAAATCCTAGCGATTCCTTGTTCTCTTTTTACTCTGTGTACTTTTTTTAAGTTACCTTGCGAACCTGTTTTCCAGGACTACACAGCGAAGCTGTCCGACTTTGGGCTAGCCAAAGATGGGCCACAGGGTGATCAAACTCATGTGTCAACGCGTGTTATGGGCACATATGGTTATGCAGCACCTGAATATGTAATGACCGGTAGGCTTTGCTGATTTGAAGCTAAGGTCATTCTTGTTAAAAGTGTACAAATGCTGCTTGTAAAGCATGATTTAGTTAAAATGTACCCACTTGTGATTATCTCACAGGTCACCTGACATCGAGAAGCGATGTATACAGCTTTGGAGTGGTACTGCTGGAACTTTTGACGGGTCGACAATCTATTGACAAGACAAGACCCAGTGGAGAACATAATCTGGTCGAATGGGCTCGTCCCTACCTTCGTGACAAGCGGAAATTCCTGCGTATTGTCGACCCAAGACTAGATGGAGTGTATTCAGTGAAAGGAGCACACAAGGCTGCCACCCTAGCATTTCAATGTCTAAGCCAAAATCCTAAAGCAAGGCCTTTAATGAGCTTTGTTGTTGAAGCATTGGAGCCCCTGCAGAACATGAGAGATATGGCAACTGCCTCTTATACTTATGTAGCGGGGTCGGGGATTGTTACATCGTCACAAACTGGAAACGGGGCTCAATAGCCCTTGGCATGCCTTCCCCAGCATAGAGATACACCCAACTTGGTACTTGTCTTCTCACACGAGAGTAGTCTTCCAAGTACACACTCTGATTGATGAGGCTTGCATGTACCGCTGTAATTAGCATTGCGAGGCAATGTGCCATAATGCATCATAGGAAATATTTCAGTCTCTTGAAAATACCACACTTGCAAGCCATGTGTAGTGGAAGGACTCTTGCTCTTTGTTTTGGGTTTTTTTTCGTGGCGAGGCTGAATGCTGTCACAGTACCCCCCCCCCCCCCCCCGAGTTTATTCCCACAGGTTTTTTTGTTCTTTTTTGTGGATAAATTTGTTTATGGTAAGACTTTAAAGCTGTTGTTGTCATGTTTGAAAATAGCAGGTCAGGAATGGGTCCCCCTTTGATGGATAGCATTCAAGTGTATGAAACTTTTTTATCAATCAGTCCTAAATTGCAATAGTAAGTGTATAATTGTTTGCCAAAGCATACAGGCAGCGGCAGCAGATGAAAATCCATGTGCTGAGATGGCGAGTGATTATTGGCGCAGCCGATAGAGGATAGTTTGATTAATTCCACGTGCTGAGGTGTTGAAGATCTGAGGGTTGAGCTCAATATTCTGTCAAAGAACTGACAGTAGATGCACGGCTGAGATCTTCAGCCCCGCGACTCTCGACCTTGACGGTGTAGGGAATGGCCACTGAAGGACCATTCCCAGCCGTCACCGTCGAGGGAAAGGGGGCCAGGGACTGGGCTCTGACAGTTGCAGGAGGGCTTGTCACTAGGCTTCGATAGTCGCAGGAGGGCTTGTCACTGGGCCCTGACAGTCAGAGGGGGGCACTGAGGCGTTCCGAGTGCTGAGGTGTCTTGCTTTCACGCCTCAAGACTGCACGGAATTCCGAGTGCTGATTTGTTTCTGCAAGAGTTGATTCCGTGTCGATGGTGTTGGTGCAAAAGCTGCTTCTGCAGATTGACGTGGCGGCCATCCAGCAGCTGCCGTTATTTATTCTGGGTTGGAAGGGAAGGCGAATGACAGCTGTGATCACCAGCCCCCTGACCCACGACTGTGACGGTGTAGGGAATGGGAATTGCCTTGCAGTGGCCATTCCCTGAAATAATGGGCGACCTCATGGCGACAGGCGGAGGGCAGGAGACACGACGGGAGCGCATTATTTCAGGGAATGGCCACTGCAGGGCCATTCCCGGCTGTCAAATGTCTAGGGGAGGGGAGCAATGCAGCTTGCGCAGACGACACAGTTGATCGGATGCAATGATTGGCTGCATGAAGTCATTTTTCTGCATGCTGACTTGGCGAATGCTCGTGAATATTCTGACTGTTGACGTGCGATTAAATCATTTGCGAAGCTTGGTGATGATTCTCCATGCTGACGTGTTGCCCATCCAATGGCTGCAGACCCTTATTCCGCCATGGAATCGACAGTAAACGGAGGGCCACGAGTGGCCGCCCCCCCTCCCCTGGACTTTGACGGATGGTGCAGGTTGGTTGCCCCTTGACCCCCGACCATGACGGAACTGGTAGATGCAAATTCCGATATTTTATGTCAAAACTCTTTAGTCCACAATAATTATTGCAAGAACATGAACTTCACCATGCAACATTTGAAGGATTTAGAGGCCTCCCCCATATGCCCTATAATTGTGCACGCAGTGCTGCCCCTGTAAATTTTGAAATGTGTCCCATACCAAAAGCCTTGGGGGTGCTCATATGAACTTGGGGGTGATTGCCACCTTTTAGTTAGGGGTGCCCCAACCACCCCCTACAACTAAGAAATGCCTTCTTAAACTTGCATTTCTTGATTAGTAGGTTGCCTACATGATGGAAGTAGAAATTGAAGTGGTCATCTTTTTAGAGTAACCGAAAGATAGGAGGGATAAGGGTCAATGATGTTGTCTTTTGAGGGTCCTCCAATAGAAAAGGGGCCCTCCAATGAAAAGCTACTTTGAAAAGCTACTTTAGAGGGACTATGGGGGAGGGCTGTTCTTAGATGTGTAGGTTTTTCAAATTTTTAGAAACAGCCCCTAGCTTGCCATATGGAGTAAACCATGAAACCAATAGTTGCATGATTATGGTCGAGAGAGATACTCTCTTTGCAATTCACTAACGGTCACCATACAGTATAATACAAAAGAGGGTTTTTGTAATGCAAAATAGGTAGATTCTACAAAGGAGGGTCCCTTATTGTAGGGGTAAAAAAGGTAGTGCACACAAGTAACGTTTCCCTAGTACTACTAGTGAATCCCTCTAGAGATACCCTTAAGGTCTTTACAATTGGGAACTGACATTTAAAAGGTTGATCCTAATGATAGTGCGCAAAAGCGAAATCTATCAGTTGAAAAAACACAAAGGTGAGCTTGTAAACTGAGGATACACAAAATTCGATCAAAATTCTTGGGAATTCAAGGGCCACACAACCCATAATTTCAACGTGCTTGATAATCCGTCCTTTGTATTTAAAATTTGGAGAAAGTTACCTTTCAAAAAGTACACTTAGAATATTGGTCAATTTCAAGCTTTCAACTCTTTTGGATCTCTGGAGTCAAATAAAAACTCTACAACATGTTCTTATCCAAGGCCGTTGACATCTCCATGTGGTAAACTAGAGAATCTTGCGGTAACAATCTTTCAATGACCAGAAGCACACACTAGGGACAATATATTCCATCAACAAAATTTTTCCTTTCCAAAAGCAAGCTTAGTGCACATAGTAACTTCAAATGCATTGTAGTATGCCCTTATATTGACGGTGATTTCCTATTGAATGATGGATAACTAGCTTACTAAGCATTCACTTGATTAATTTATTAAGGATATATAATTCATTAGCTTGCAAATAAACGTGGGAAGATTTTGTATGCAAAACTAGGCAGTATGCGTTGAGACATAAATGGTTGCCACAACCCAATTCTACTCAAGAAATTTTACGTTTAACTTATCCTCGTAGTTTTCAATTTGTTTTGCAAGGTAATAAAGTCTAGTCCCTAGTTTTGAAAAGGCTCCTTGATGCAACAATAAATGACTGTAAATTAGGTTGCACCATTCTTGATATTTTGCTTGCTTTGGGTGATAGGTTGTGATTTAGGGGACTGGAATGTGAAAAAAAAACAAGCAGAATCGATGCTTGAGTTTGGGGTTGATTTTTGCTAGGGCTTGTTTGATAAATGTCACAACGTTAAGACATCATAATGTCCACTGGTGTCTTACTTCCCCAAAAGTCGAAGAATGAAGTTGATGACCTAGTAGTGTTGCTCACTTAAAATTGGAAACTTGAATGAATCCTCCATATAGTAGTTTGCATTGCCAATTTCTACTTTTTTGGGGTCAGATATGAAAGCTAGCCTAGAAAAATGAGCCCTAGGAAATTTAAAATAATCAAAGCATCCAAAATCTTAAGAGATAGTGAGGCCACATTCAAGGTTGATAGGTTTCCAAAACCGTAGAATGAGTGGGGAACTAGTACAATGTTGTCCCTTGATAGAGAAGACATTGCAATCTCGTCGGTAATAAAAAAATTGGCAAATTGTTTGGTATGTCACAATGTTTTTTTCTACAAGGAATTGTGACAATTTGAGACTTAAGATATTGCAATATTAGCAATAAAAAACCATAATTCATTTAGGTGTACCAAACTAGGACCAAACTTAGCTTGTACCTTTTCATTAGGAGAAGTTTTTCAAAAGCATTGACTCCATATGTAGGCAATTCCATTAATTGCAATTTTTGCATGTTGTGAGAGTATGTTATTCTCTTCTCAAAGTTGAACCACATTCGAAGCAAGCAATCCTTGCGATAGTGCTAAAAAATGTGGTGATATCATGGAAAGTTTTAGCCAGTACAACATATGCATCAACTAGCCGATTATCAATAACTTGCTTTGAAAAAGTCTATCAAAGTATGAGTAATAAATCCACTAGGAGACATACTCATAGCTAGATTACACAGGAGAAGAACAAAAAGCAAAAGGAGATTTTGGATTTGGGACACTAGAAGATCTCATGCAAGTGGTAGAGCTTTGCATAATGGAGAAAATGGTTATAGAAATGGTCCTTGAGTTTATCTTTACCTAGAAGTTAATGTTTCCACAATTCTAGCTATCTAGGAGCAAAATAAAAGTTAAACTAGTAAGGGGGGTGATGACTTTGATTTGTTCCCATCTTAAGGGAATAAATCAAGATGCCTTCTCTTGAACTTGAGAGGCAAAAAGATAGGGTTGGGGGGGGCGGGGGGGTTTGCAACTAGCAAGCATGTTGTGACTCCTCTCTCTCTCTCTCTCTCTCTCTCTCTCTCTCTCTCTCTCTCTCTCTCTCTCTCTCTTTCGAGCAATCTCTCTCTTTCTATGTCTTAATGGTGGAGTGAGGCTATGGCGAGTGGGACAGTGTGAATTGCAGGGAAGGGTAAGTGGGAATCTTTTCAATTTATGGGTTCATAGTAAAATAGAGCCACATGTAGAAAATGTATTTGTTTAGGCAGAATTGAGCATCAAATCACTCAAATTCTTGGAAGAATTTAAGGGATATCTTAAGGTCAATCTTTTAAATAAAGGGGGAAGAAGGGAAGATGAGGGGTGATATAAAGTCTCCAACATTTTATGTAAGTGCTTTAAATCACAAGCACGGGCCAACAAGCAACATAAAGAGAAGTTTCCATAGAAAATAAAGGCTCCAATTCAATATGTGAATCTATTCAAAGTGCTTTGGGATGCAAACCTTGAGGACCCTAGGATTAATAAGATGGATGCTTTCTAGATTGAGGTTTCACTGAAAGCATTAGGAGAAATATGAACCTTGCATGGGCCTTGTAAGGAATCCTAATTTTTAGGGATTAAGGTTAATGGTGTGTAGGGTTAAGGGGACAAGGGCACTCAAGAAGTTAGTTTTGAGTAGGCTTTTCTAGCCTTTTTTTTAGACACATGTAGGATGTGGACCTAGGAGGTCACCTTCTCTCTCTAGCTTTTTGAAAGTGAAGGGAGTAAAAAAGTGTGGCCACATCATCAAAAACGTGGATCACTAAGAGCCAAAATTTGACTTTTTTTTTAAAAAAAAGTTATTTTTACTTATTTTTGACTTAAAACTCTCCCCCAACATATATCCATATCAAAAAAGTATTTTTTGACATTTTTTTAAACTTACAAGCACTAAAAGTCCAATTTTTTAGAAAAAAAACTCCCCCCCCAAAAAAAAAACCTTTCTTCTCTGTTCCTCCTCCCTCCTTTCTCCCTCTCCTCTCCCTCCCTGCCCCTTCTCTCCTCCTCCTCCCCTCTCTCCCTCTCCCCCACTGTCCCCTTCTCTCCTCCCATGTTCCTCCCTCTCCCTCCCTGCCCCCTTCTCCACTCTCTCTCTCTCTCTCTCTCTCTCTCTCTCTCTCTCTCTCTCCTCCACTATCCCCTTGTCTTCTCCCATGTTCCTCTCTCTCCCTCCCCCCTCTCTCTTTTCATCCTTTGCTTCCTCATGCAACAGCTACCATGGTGCTCAAGGACATCACAAATCGTATGCATACATATTTGCTTGTTCGCAACGTTTGCACCGAAGGCCGTAGAGGTCATCCCAGGAATGTCGTACCATCGGTGAGATGAATGTTGACGATTCTTCAATATCTTGCCAATACCATCACATATTTGAATAAAACACCCATTTATGCAAGGTAACAATATACTTCTTACTTTTGATTGTGTTCTTCTTATCATAAACTTTGAAGTCTAAGGTGTTGCCTCTACTTGTTTTGTAGTGCTTGGCACAAAGGTTGCTTTTATGCACAAATAGTGAAAGGCTGCATGTTAGAGAGGCCAAGTGTCACCACTTTTCCTCTAAAACAGTCTTCTTTGTTACATCTTGCAGGTAGGTGCTTCAAATCCATGCTTATTAGGGGTGGTTGTCTCATCCTAATGTATATTTTTGTATTGTTTATTCCCAGCTAGATAGAAATACTTGCAATTTTGTACAACATATACTTAACAAGTGTCTTCATTATATAGCTTGCAAATGTTGAATTCATACATGTTTTTGTTACAAGGTGACCTCTTGCTATGCTAGTTGAGTGGCGTTGTTTGCAAGAATGGCTCAAGGAACTGGCATAACATGAAGCTTTTACGGTGGCACAAAGCTCTCCTTAGCGGCAATGTGGCTCCCACTACACCAAAAATCATTATGCTGACATGAAGAGATCCCTAGTAGGACAATGAAAAAACTTTTCATCAGCAGAGCAACACACTCTATCCTCCTACCAAAGATATTTTTATGTGATACGTCACCCCAGGAGCATACCATGTCATGGAATGGATGTAAGAACTATGACCGCACCACTCCTTGGAAAGTGTTCACAGATGTATGTTTATCAAAGTTAATGAGAAGAATTTGGACTTTTTTGTTTGTTAATGTGTAAGAGCACTCTAGGTCTACCATATTTTAGATTGTTTGATAAGTTAAATAAAATTTGTAGTCATTTAAAGTGTAAGTTTGTTTTTGTTTGGTAAGATTGTACATGAGAAGACATAATAAAGTATAAGAGATCTTGACGGAATAAGCCTCGATTAGATTCCTACCATGCACTTGTGACACCAGACCTCTCCTTGAACCTTTTGATTTCTATCATTGTGGGAAGTCCAAGGGTGGTCTATTTCAAATTTTTAGCAATAACTTTTTTTTAAAGGAAATTTTGGTTATTTTAAAGTTTGTACACAGTCTAGGAGTTCATTCTGATTGTTTTCCTTCAGTTTCAATTTTTGATCGAGGGCACTCCTTGGAAGCCACTTTTAAAGGTGTTAGGGTGAGATTTTGAGAAAGTTTTGTATGTAGGAAATGCAGTCCTTAAGACAATAAAAAACATTCGTTCTCTGAGTATTTTCAGATTTCATGGTTTTAATGCCCGTTCGAGCCCGTAGATTAAGGAAAAAGTAAGAAATGTCTGTTTTACATCATTTTTTAAGAAATTGCCAACTAGCACATTGATTTTTGGAAAATCCGAGTAGGATATGATTTTTTTGCATCACACGATGGTCGAAGAGCGCGACGAGATGAACAAATTTATGTGAGACAAGCCCATACAGATTCGGAGCCAATTGAACACTAGAAGCTCTTGAAAACAGCTTAAAAGTTCAACACTTGAATTATGACCATGCATTAAAAAACATCTTGTACTTGTCATTTTAGGGCCCTAGGGACCCTCAACATGAGGGGCCACAAGGGCGCGCAAATCGGCCATCCAAAATTTTGGATGGCCGATTTGCGCGCCCTTGTGGCCCCTCTTGTGGCCCGCAAATCGGCCATCCAAAATTTTGGATGGCCGATTTGCGCGCCCTTGTGGCCCCTCATGTTGAGGGTCCCTAGGGCCCTAAAATGACAAGTACAAGATTTTTTTGATGCATAGCCATGAGATAGAATTGGACAAATTAATGTATTCATAGCAAACTCCCCCCCCCCCCTCCCAATGGCAAATAGCTACACATTGTATCATGCCATGCATTAACAAAAAGCTTGTACTTGTCATTTTAGGGGCCCAAGGACCCTCAACAACTTTTTTAATGCATGGCCATGAGATAGAACTGGGCAGTTTAATGTGTTCATAGCAACCCCTCCCCCCCCCCAAATGGAAGATACCTAAACCTTGTATCATGCTTATCAACCATTTTTTACTTCCTTGTGTCCATCCCCTGTTCTTGGAAATATCTTGGTCCCTATTTGTGCCTGAATGGGAATTCTACGTGCCATTGTGGTCCCTCTTGTTGAGGGTCCCTGGGGCTTCAAAATGACAAATAGGGGCTTTGTTTTAATGTATGGCCATGAAATAGAGTTGTAGTGTTTGATGTCCGGAGTATTCACTATGTCAAATTTTCGTATATCATGTGCGTTCACCACAATGGATTGAAAGTAGCCCTTATAGGCCTTACCTACACATGTTTCTGTAACTTTACAAGAATATAAATTCCCTTCTGTTGAACACATGTGCTATGTTACATATACTTTAGTGAACTCCCAAGGTCAAAGGCCTCACAAATTTTGTGCACTCAAAACATTAAGCACTAGAAATCAACCAAACAAGGAGCCAATTTTTACTTCCTTGTGTTCACCTCGTGTTCTTGGGAATGTTTTGGTTAAGCCATTTCTTTGGTATTTAAAACCACATGTGACCCCTATTGTTATAGTATCCGACCAAAGGTTTCTTGATTAGCAGTTATATAGGTTCGAGTAATACATATCTTCTACGTTAACAATGCATGTATCTATAATTTATGTTTACACTTTCTCTATCCAAATGAGCTACGTAGTAAAAATCAAATCCTCAATTCAACAATTGAGTTCACAAGGTGATAGCTATTGGTATGATCTTTAGCAATACCAAATAAATAGCTACCAATAGCGAATGAATAGGGATATTTAAGAAGGTTTGATACCAAAAACTTGTCAACACTACTCAAAAAGGTGGAAACTCAAAGGCTTTATAATATATATGATGAAACAAGAATCAATAATAAGTCACCCCTATATATCTACACCTCCATCTCAAGTTGTCATTTCTCTAAGTCAAGCTTGGCATAGGCATATTTCTCTAAGTCAAGCTTGGCATAGGCATAGCATTTCTCTAAGTCAAGCTTGGAATAAGCATAGTTGGTGTGCTTGAGAACTATACTAAAAAATGTAGGCATGATTGGGACCTCAGAGGCTCAGTGTAATTGGAAGGGGGTTATATCAGGGGTTGTTTTGGATTGGTCTGAGTTACAAGATGCAGATTAGTTGCAATAGGAAATTCCAATACTATGGATAGAAAATCCAACAATAATGGGATCCTAAAGATGAGGAATCTTGCAAACGATGTTGACTTTAGATAGTTTCCTCATTACTAAATTGGCTTCAGTATGGTGCGCACGCATGCGCGGGCGAGAGAGAGAGAGAGAGAGAGAGAGAGAGAGAGAGAGAGAGAGAGAGAGAGAGAGATTCAAGTTATCACCAAGTTTTGTAGGGTTCTGGTATCTCAATCTTGAATTTGGTTATATGGAGGAAATTAAAGGGTTAAGTGAATGATGTAGAGCCAGATCTCAAAGCATTGGGTTTGAGCAGCTTTGTGAAATGAGCAAGGAAAAGTTTGGGGTTTGAGACAAGGTTCAACAAGAGGAGTAGGTTCTACAACAAGAGGAGTAGGTTCTACAACAATGTTGCAAAGGCGATATTAAAGGCAATCGGATGGAATTCATTAATGTATGATATGGGATACGTTGGGGTCTTGGAAAAGAATCTTGAAATTAGATTGAGGCAACTAGGTGCCATGGATAGTATCAAACCTAGTGTCGGCAAAAGGTGGTTGAAGATGACTTAGTTTGGGCCAACAACAAGATTTGGGCTACACATCATTACTCGAGCATTGAAGGGGACAAGTGATAACTTCATAAGAGAGGAGGAGAGTGTGGTCTCAAGGTTTAAGAACAATAGCTGCACTGGGCCAACAAGAATATTTGGGCTACTCATCATTACTCAAGGAGACAAGTGATAACTAAATAAGAGAGGAAGGAAGTGTGTTCTCAAGGTTTAGCAACAACAGATGCACGTGGTTTCCACTGCAATGTTGGAGAAGAGGAGCGGACAAGAGTTCTTCATAGTCCTTTTAACACTGGGATCAAACTGGCGCTAGGGTTGGGGTGTTGTACCTCATTGAAAAAAATCATAATCAAGAATCACATCTTGTGCGCATGCGAGGGGTGCCAATTTAAGGGCAGGGAGATGACTAATCATGCTTAAGTGGTTAGAGCCAAGTTTTAGGAAACAAGAGCGATTATAGTGGGTGGGGTTATGCACCATGAAAATACTCTTTGGAAACGGTGAAGGCCATGTAGCCCTATCTCGTGTTTAAGCCATTTATAATGGGAAACCCAAGCAATGATAGTGAGTGGGGTTATGTACCATGTAATCCTTCTATATAAACAAAGGCAAATGTGAAAGCCACCATGGCTGTTACCCGAGAATAGGTTTGACATGGTCAATTGAGCTTTGGATTTGATAGGTGATCTGAGAAAATGTGACAAAGGAGCATGGGGGGGTGTAGAATCAAAGTAGTAGGGAATGGGAAAATGTATCAAAGGAGCATGGGGGGGTGTAGAATCAAAGTAGTAGGGAAGGGAAAAATGTATCAAGGCTATGACAAAGACATTAGTGGCAACGGTTGCAACATTTTCAAACTAGATAATGGAATGGGGCAAAGAAGATTGGCACTAAGGGACTATGTATGTCAAAAGGGCATAGGCATGGTTTTCTGGAGATACCATGGTATACTAATGAAGCCCTCGCAACATTTACTAATAAAATAATGGGCACTTGATGGCTCTGGGATAAGGAAGCTGAAGGTGTTGAATGGCCACATAAAAGGCACATGGTGCACAAGGCTTTGAGGAGACTAGCTTCATGATTGCAAGGTTGCTTGGTGGTGGCTATGAGATATGAGGCCTGCATTGGTTTGAAGGCTACGATCGATGAAGATTTGGGCTGCCAAGGTTGAGCCATTGAGCAATAGGTAGGCAATACCAATGGTCAAGATGTAAGCGAGGGTCGTTGATGCTAAAGGAGGTGTCAAGAGATGTAGTAGCGTGGGTTGTTGATGCTAAAGGAGGTGTCAATAGATGTAGTAATAGTGGGTTGTTGATGCTAAAGGAGCTTTCAAACTAGGAGCATGTATTAATTTATTAAAAGCTTGTCGATCATGGTATGGGCCACCATGGAATTCACATCAGCTGTGAATGAGTAGAATTGGCACAGGACTAGTAGCATGTGAGACTTAGTGGTGGCATGCTAGGGTAGGATAAGCAAGCTTGGGGTAAAGTTTGGAAAATGCAAGAGGTAGGGCTGCTATCCTGTCTTCAAAGGCTTGGCGGGGTACAAGATTAGGAGGAGCCTCAGCCGTTTGCAAGTGAGAAAGAACCGTCTCGACCATTCAACATTCCAAACAATCTACCAACATTTAGAACTAGTTACTTTAGTTTTCTACATTAATAGCGCCCATGCATGTATTGCTAAAAGGACAAACAAAATGTTTGCTGCTAGATGAGCCTTGAACTAGGTCACCAAGGGGCTATCCTCAATGAAGGTAGTTTTTGGGTTCAATAACTTGCCTGTTCTGTGATGAAAGCATTGGCAGTGGTAGTGCAAGGAGCACAAGGAGGGGAGCACTAGGAAAAGCATATAAAACTGTTGAATGCCAGTAGAGGGCAACACCAAAGGGTGAGCAGGAGGATGGTATGCATTGGAGTGTGCCGACTGAGTGTGTTTACTTTGACAAAGCATATAAAGTTTTTGAAGGCCAGTAGAGGGCGACACCAAAGGGTGGGCAGGAGGATGGTATGCATTGGAGTGTGCCGACTGAGTGTGTCTACTTTGACAAAGGTAGGGGGGTACAGGTATTGGTTCTGTTTACTTTGACAAAGCATATAAAATTGTTGAAGGCCAATAGAGGGCGACACCAAAGGGTGGGCAGGAGGATGGTAAGCATTGGAGTGTTTCGACTGAGTGTGTCTACTTTGACAAAGGTAGGGGGGTACAGGTATTGGTTCTGTTTGGGGTAAAACTACCTATAGTGTCTTGCTTGGTTAAGAGGGCAGCAATGTTGAAATCATCCAGCTGAGAGTCTTCCATAGGTGATGTACTGCAATTACATCATCACATAGTCATGTCCTATGAAGCTAATGGTTCAAAGTTGGATAATCAAGCCGCATCAAGACAACTTTTATTACCATCTTAACAAGAAAAATAAATTCCATGTGTGTAACAAGGTGCCAACAAGGAAGTATCCATTGTAGGTAGGTTAAGGTAGATGTTAGGGAGTAAGCCATGCAGTGGAAAAAAGGGCGCAAATCACCAGATGAACTGGTTTAGGACAAGTTGTTAACCATTTAAGATTACAGATTGGGTGTCGTAGGGTGAGTGGTTTAAGGCCTTGAAGCAAGCCCGTGATATTTGCAGAAGAGCAGTAAGACATCGTGCCTGCTCAAGGCATGAAGGGAAAGATATGTCGGGCCATTCAAGACTAGGCAGAAATTGTTCAAGCCTATCAATGGTGGGATTGAGACCAGGTCCAAGGTAGAGAGCATATACCAACAATTTCAAGGGTAGCCACTAGAGCAAAGAGGAATTAATGTTGGTGGCCAAAACCTGTAGCATTCCCAAAAAAGAACCAAGGGTAAAGAGGCTCTGTCTCAATGCACGAACCTGTAGCATTTCCAAAAAAGAACCAAGAACCAAGAGATGGGAGAAAGCTAGTAGAGAGATAAAGTTGGACTATAGGGGGTGCATGTGGTTGTTGCAGCCATGGAGAGCTTGGAAAAGGGTTTGTAGAGAGCGAAAATCACTTTTAGCTATAGAATAGGTTTGGAAAGACTTTGGAGGGTGGAAAATGATGTTTTGAATTTTTTTGAAAAATTTTAATTTTTTGGAATTTTTTAGTGCACGTTTTTTACTTTTGGAGGTCAAAAATACTTTTTTGACCATGAAATAGGTTAGGGGACCTTTTAAGGAGGGAAAACTTGAAATTTGAATTTTTTTGAAAATTTGAAATTTTTAGTGTATTTTTAAATCCGAGCCAAAAAGTGGGAGAAAAAAGGTCAAAGTGGTCCCCCCCCCCTCCCTTTCCCCTAGCCACCTCCCTTACCTTCTCACTAGATAAGAGGCCATTAAGAGGTGTAAGGTTACCTTGTCCCCCTACTTTTTTGAGGGTATAGAGTGTGTCCACCACCCTCTTCCTATTGGCTGGCCTCTAATTAACCTTAATCCCAAAGGGCCCCTAGAGGGTTCATATTTTTCCTAATGGATCATAAAGACAGAGAAATTGATCTCATGGAGGATGAAGCCCATGAGAATATAGAGGAAACCCTCCTAGAGATGGAGAAGTTTGTGCTGCTCTCTCAATAATGGAGGAATCAACAACGGTCTCCATCATGGAATGTGAAGGGAATAAGATCGTACAAAAAGCATGCCCTTTAAACGATGTGGCAAGAAAAGAGAATAACCTTAACACTAGAATGGTAACATGACACTTTTATGTCCTTAGACACTTTTGTGTCCTGTTAGGTGACCATTTTGCTTGAATTATTTGAAGAGTATGAAAATGAATTTCTAGGTGCTATATATCCACAAAGTTGCCTTATGAGCTGAAAAAAACTTAGCATTTTTTTTTGAGTATCGATCTCACCATTAACCTTACTCTTGCACAACATTTTTGAACCTAAACTGTGTGAAAAAACGGGTCCTATTTTTTGTTTTTTTTCAATTTTTGGCAACTCTACCACTCTAAACTTCATGTTTGTGAGGTTTAGATGGCTAGAGGTTAGGCCTTCATAGTTCTCAACATGTTTTGATGCTTGTAGGGAGAGCTAAGTGTTAAAATTGAAAGTTATGACCAATTTACAAGAATTACATAATCTTGTTTTTTTGGCCAAAATTAGCACTTTTATGATTTTTTTGGTGGCTTTCTTGATATCCAAATTCAATTTTGATTGTGTAAGTGTAGTGTATAACATAAAGCTAATCTTCCTTGAGTTTTGGGGGTCCTAATGTGCTATATAGCATAGTATATGATGATGGTTGAGTTTTTTGATTGCTGAAGAATACGATACATTTTAGAGTAGCAAGTATAAGTTTCTCAATATTGCTAGTTTCTTAGGCCAATTGTGTGTATTTTGTAGGTAGTAACCATATCTATCATAGACTACAAACTTGGCTAGATATTGAGTAGTTTCTATGGGTTTCTAGAGGTCATAATGCTAAACCCAGTTTTTTCATGTTTGCTGTATTTAGCACTTTATCATTGCCCCCAAGGTTCCAATTGTAAGAGATCCATTACCTTTTGACATGCTCCATGGCTCCTTTTGAATCCAGAGGCCCAAAGGGGACTAAGAAAACATGTATATAGTATCTGTATTGAGCGTGACTATAGATACTTTGATGATAGGTCTGTAGAATGGCAAAAATGCAACTTTTTTGTACCTATTTTTTTGCCCAAAAAAAATTTAGTGAGGTAAAAGCAACCATATGTTTTGGTCACCAACCCATTGAAGTTAACGGGGAATTTTATCTCATGTCCTACAAAAATCTCCACTCTTATTTATATGCAATCAACCGTAAGAAATTGCTGTTTTGGGCAAAATGCACTGGTCCATCAACTTTGGAGGCTTGTAGTGAGCAAGGGATGAGAAAAATTACAAGTTTCTCATTTTTCCTATATGTAGTAGTTATTGAACTATAAGCTCATGAAAGGATTTTTCAAAATGAGTGGATCTACTATGGTTTTGGAATTTTTTCCCAAAACCCTGAAAGGACACTTTTATGTCTTGTTAGGTTACCATTCTAGTGTTAACTATTGGGCTATCCAAGAACATCACTTGGATGCAACAAGTAGTAGGAAACAAGCTTTAAGAAAGAAGCTAGTATTCTATGGAGAGGGAGGTGATGGCTTTAGTGGCATTCCAGACCTTAAGCCTCAAGTATTCCTGAATCATGCTTCCAAAAGAATCCTAGGCATGAAGATCAAATGGGTAGGGTGGTCGTTAACCATTATCAATGTGTACAACCCTTGCAACATCAAGGAGAGCCAAAATTTGGGTTGGCCTTAGAGCCTCATGGGGGATTTTAATATGGTGGAGTCTAGGAAAGACATGCCCATCTAGCTTCTTGACAGGATCAAGAAAAGCTAAATGGAAAAGCATGTGCAAGAAGTGGGCAATGACGGACTATAGTCTATAGGTTTGTGGAGTAACTCGCTGACCTTTACATACACAAGCCTTTAGTATGCTAGCACAACCCCTCAATTGGACATATGCTATTGGTCCCATCAAGGTGATTGACTACCCTAGTTGATCAAAATGAAGTTTGATACCTCTTAGAGCTTATCAAATCATGTGCCATTATCAATTAAACTAGGATGGGTCAAAGGAGAATAGAAATTCCCTAAAGGGAAAAAGAAGAAGCTAGTCACATGGAAACACCTCTTCAAGGAACCACGTTTTAGAATCTTGGTCAAAATAGCACTTAACAAGCTTGAAAAATATGTGAATGCAGATAATTCAAGAGCTTTGGACACTTTGGATCGATGTATCTAGACAATGATAAAAAGAATAGGGCAAAGGTTGAAGAAGGCTTGGTAGGACAAGTATCAAAGGCTTACAAAAGAATGGAGCGCTAACTATCAAAAAGCAAGAAGGAATGGCCACAAAGGTAGAGCACAAGAGTTGGCTTTAAGTAAAAGAACATCTTGTGGAACAGGAGCTCGAAGATGTAAGGAAGGCTAGATTACAATCAAGAGGATCTACCTCAAACCGAAGGCTCCCGCTCCCAATCAAGAGTACTTCTTTAGAATTTTTAAAACCAAAAGGAGATGGGGTACCATCATAAAAATCACAAATGACGTGTGGAATGAATGGAAAGACCTTGACATAATGGCCAAACTAATGCAAGAGCCTTAGTCCTTTGCAGTGTCAAAAAATCTATAGCACCCATAGAAGCAGACCTCCTGGAACCAACCATCTCTAAAGACGAATTCTTGCTTGACTTATGATCCTTGGCGAAGGAGAAGCCACTAGGATGGGATGGAATGACTTTAAAATTCTTCAAGGAGTTTTGGGAAGACCTAAAAAACCCATCACTCAATAAACAAAACCCTTTTAAGGGAGTGCTAGATCCCAGCATGAAAAGAGGTCTTGTCGAGCCTATTCCTAAACAGATAAATTGTGCCTAGTCAAACACTTACAACCTATGACAATGATTATAGCATAAAAAATTATCACTAAAGTTATTGCCCTAAGGATTTTTTCAAACTTGGAAAAGGTGATCACCGCCACCAACCTAGCTTTATTAAAGGAAGGTCAATATATGACAACATGCTTATAGTGATGGTTAGCACAAAATATGAAAACAACACCAAACAAGAATGTATCCTCCTCTAGCTCGACCTTGACAAAACCTATGATTAAGTCTCTTGGTCGCACCTACATAGAAGAAGTCATGAAATCTCTAGGCTTTGGACCCCGTATGTGTTAGATGGTGCACATCTTAGGAGTAGGAAGCTCTTTTGAACTTCTCTTTAACAACAAAGTTGTAGGAGTCTTTGAAGCCAAAAGATCAATCAAACAAGGGTGGCATCAAGCCTCTCTTTTATTTGCAATTGACTCTCCTTGCTATCGTACTCCCGAAAAGTGATGAGGAAGGGGACATTCAAGGCTTCTCTCTCCCTAATACAAAACAACTCCTAGCCAAACTCTTTGGTGATGATTCCCTTTTGTTCCTCAAAGCCCCCTCACAGATACTGAAAAAGGCACTAGAGATATTTCAAATGTTTTGTACAACCTCAGGCTCATAATGCAACATTGACAAGTTGAGGTTGATTTCCCTTTCCAAGAATGATTCATTTGTCTCGTCTTGGTTGGGAGAAATTATCTCCGAAGGAATGGTGTTTTGCCACCTTGGGAGCAAAAAAAAGTTCCACTAGGTCATGGAAAAAATTAGGAGCAAGATGAGAAGCTAGGAATAGGTACTTCTTCCCTTTTACATCAAGCATAGGTAGTCAATTCATTCATGATTCCATACTTGTTCTTCTTTTACCCAATCTTGAAGATGACCAAATGTGATTGGAAAGAGTTCTTAAAAGAGATAGGTTGTGAGAATTGTGAGAGTACAGAGATGGAATTGTGGTTGCTTTGTGGTGATTGGAAAGAGTTCTTAAAAACTTGTGAAACATTTCTTGCAGAAGAATAATTCCAAGGATACAGTACTATGGCAATGGAGGCCCAATGTGCCAATTTTATTGTGGTAATAGCAAACTACAATCAGATCTGAGCCATTATGACTAGGATATGTTAGACAAGGTAAAGCTCCTCTCCCTAGGGGGCCCATGGAAAGAGGTGGGAGTCCATCAAAAATTGTTGGCACCACCTTGGGCAAATGTGAAACTAGGCAATATCATGGGCGAGTTGGTGCGTAAGTGTGCCAAAGCATTAGAATCACTAAGAATAGGGGGCGACAACCAAATGCTTCAAGAAATCCATCAGCCACTAGTCCCCCTTGCTCACTAAGATTGGAGGTGACTCACTTAGGCCCTTTTGGAAAGACATAGCAAGAGAAAAAAAACAATAAAGAATTCAAACATCTAATTCAATTATGGAGCACAAGAAGCCTAAAATGGAAAGTAGACGAGCTTACTTCCCAATACAACCTCAACAAAAATGGAAGATTGTTGGTTTATGAAGTTGTTGAAGGTCTAAGGAACCCTTTCTCATCCTTCATCTTACCTCTCTCATCCCTCTAACCCTTTCTTCACCTCATTTGTGTACATATACATACAAGTATTTGGAATGACCATAAATCACAAAATGTTCATCCACAAATTTAGTTTGGGCGATCACACTCAACATTTTTGTGCAAAGCAAAAGGTTGAAGTAATGTTTTTCTTGAGTTATTGTAGAATCTCTACAACATTGAAAACGTGATTTTGGCATTTTACTAAAAATAATATGTTTGTCAAAGATCGTGTTTTGTTAAAATATTTTATGCATTTGACTAAACTTTTAGATGTAAAGGTATCTCACATAAAGACATATCTATAGAACCATTGAGATTAATTGTGTAAATGCACTAAACCAACACAGAGTTTTTGCTCTAAGTGTGGTTATGATGTTTTTGAAGGGTACATGAAAGAGAGAGATAGGGTACGAGAGAGAGAGAGAGAGAGAGAGAGAGAGAGTGCATGATGTAAGAAGACATGCATAGGCATGGGGAGGGAGACAGAAGGAGAGGTAAGTAGCAGTCAAAAGATAGGAGGAGGATAAGGGGTAGGTAGAGGTGGTGGAAGAGGAGAGGAAAACAGAGGAGGAGAAAAGCTCGGGGGGTGCACTGTTTTGAGAAACCTCCTTTTTTGATATGCTTAAATGAATAAAATGATCCCTTATTGAAGGAAAATTTTCTTGAATGGAATATTAAAACCCCTTCTGTTAATGTGTTTCTATTAATTTAGCTAAATTTTTGCATTAAAAGATCCCTCCTATTGAATTCACATAGTACATTAACATGATTACATAGTGCTCCCCTCGAAGAGAAGATGGTGGAGAAGGATCGTGGAAGGAATAGAGAAAGACGAAGGAAGGACCAAGAGATCAATATATATATATATATATATATATATATATATATATATATATATATATATATATATATATATATATATATATATATATATATATATATATATATATATATATATATATATATATATATATATATATATATATATAATATAGAGAGAGAGAGAGAGAGAGAGAGAGAGAGAGAGAGAGAGAGAGGAAGGATAGAGAGAGATAGTGTGTGTGTGTATTGAGGAGAGAGAGAGAGAGAGAGGGGGGGGGGAGGGGGGGAAGGGAACAAAAGAAAGGAGAGGGAGCGAAGAGAAATATAGAGAGATAGTGTGAGAAATGAAGAGGGACAAGGAGAGAGAGAGAGAGAGAGAGAGAGAGAGGACGGTCGGAGGTTGAGAGACTCTGTGCGGCGAGGGTCACTATGTACAAATTGTGTATATTGTGTGCATTCAAGGATTATTTTTGAAATTATTTATCTATGAATTTTTGACAAATAAAATACATTCTTTTTATATTCAATGTGTACACTTCTTTTCAATTCCATTTTATGGCACCCTTTTGTATGTGAAAATGTGAGAAAAAATAAAATTTAATAACCTCTTTTGCTACACTCATATGATAGTCGCATCATTATTAAGTGATTCCCCAAGATATATTTGTGCGTGTGTGTGTGTGGAGAGAGAGAGAGAGAGAGAGAGAGAGAGAGAGAGAGAGAGAGAGAGAGATTGAGATTATGCCCTAAAAATTAGGAAGAGAGATGGAGATGGATAGATAGAGACAACGCTTCTTCAATTAGGTACACACAGAGATGGGAGACACACACACACACACACACACACACACACAGAAATGAGGGAAAAAGAAAGGAGAGAGAGGGAAGGAAATCAAAAAAGATCGTGTGAGAGATGGAGGGGGGAGGGGGGGGAATGGCGGTTGGATCTTGAGAGAGGAGGGGGGTTAAAAGTTGGTGGTGCAACATGGAGGAGCAAGAGGGGTTGTGGTGGCTCAAAGGAAGGGCCCACCGGTGGTAGAGGAGGTGGCAATGTGTAGCATCTGGTAGTAGTGAACGGTGGGGGTGGCAAGAAAAAAAAGCTCGCTTTACCAAGCTCACTCCAAATCCATCCCCAAATATTGTGATATCAGATTTGATAAAAAATCATAGTTTGTTTTCGTACATAATAACACTTTTTCTTTTGGTTTGATAAGGCATCTGAATATATTGAGACACAGGACACATTGCAATGTCATAGGATCTTCTCATGCCTAGAGTTTGAGAGAGAGAGAGAGAGAGAGAGATTCCTCGAATTTCTAAGCCCTCTCTTAGCACCTAAATTGAGGCCTTAGCACCTAAATTGGGATTTTCTCATATCTATGTCCCTTGAGGTCCACTCAACCTTCTTCTCTAGCCTGTGCTTCTTTCTCTTGGAGTTGGCCATCCCTTGCTCACTTAGTTGCCCACACTGTGCTTCACTTGACTAGGGCTTGATTGACACACTGTCACAATTCATAGGTTGGGTTTATGTGCCAGTGTCCCAATTTTAAATGGATCACAGTCACAATTTGGTTTTACCACACTTCAACGTGCCACACTTCATTGGAATAAACATAAGTGAGCATTACTTAGTGGTTGGCACCCCTTTTCATTTTAGTTTTATCCTCCAATGGTACCATCCTTTTACATGAAGATTGCTCCTGATATTAAATGTATGTCTTTACTCGAGATTGGACAACATTGGGGACTCTACATAGGAATCTCAATTGGCTGAATTTAATAAAGGCCATGTAGGTGGTCACTTGCTAAAACTAGAAGCAAACACTTGAATTGGGTTGAACTGCATGGCATTCATTGAAATTCTTCAAGAGTGTTACACCATTGGAATTTGGTAGCTATTGAAGTATGTCATGGTAGGATTGAAGTAGATTGAGTTATGCCCACATGAGAAACAAATTTAGCAGGGCCTACATTCCGATACAAGATTTGTGTTGAGCTATTCCTCACATTATTTATTACACTGCAAGTCTCTAGGAATGGCTCCAGTCTTGAGCTTCCCATGTTGGAGGCTGCAAGGACATACTCAAAATTTCTGAAGGATGTGTCCAACAATAGAGACACAACAAAAGATATATAGTGATAAATGGAATTTTAAGAATTTGTCAAATTTTTGCTTTATCATATTGTAATCAGGGTGATGGATAACAAGAGAGTGATACGAGGAGAATAAGGTCGGGGTTTGGATGAGCCTGACGGTAATGAAGAGCCTGATGTTCTACATCCACTATGCTTGTTCACAAGGGTGGGAGCAAGTGTTCTCCTTCAAAAGGGTGACCTAAGACTCAACCAATCAGTAGCACCCTAAAGCACCTAGCTTGCACTGCCCACATCTCGCCCATAAAAGGAGAGCGGCATAGGTGCATTTCGGAGGGGGGGGGGGGGGGGGGGGGGGGGGCATAGGCACTCAAAAACCTCAATCGTTCTCATACAATCAGACATCGTCACCCTGGTCTCACACATTCTATCGCTAGTTTGTTTGATCTTGGCTTGAGAAGTAATGATGTCTTTTCTTCCACACACTTTCTAATACTCTTGACATTGAAGGGCTATGGTTGTTGATAAGGCAAACATTCTTGATGTGCACAATGCAAGAATGGCTCTACAACCTTATGCAGACGCTATTTATATCTCCCTCTATATATACGAAACGATGGTGGGCATTCATTTTTTGGGTGAGGTCTCACCAATCACCACTTGTCTCCCCCCCCCCCCCTTCCCCCCCCAAATCCAAAGGATGGGTGACGCACTAAAAAAAGACAGGGATGGAGCTCCACGTGGCTACAATCTATATCTATATACAATCTTAAAAAGATAGGGATAAGGCTACATGTTCTTGCAAATCTATATCTATATCTATATCTCTATATTCTAAATGATATTCCTGAGGTTATAGCTCCAAGGTAAATCTCTAATCTTTGTTGTGTGGTGTGGTGTTTTTTGACACACCTCGCCTCACATCGCTTGCCACTCCTCGCCTCATCCATGGCGAGACCCCTAGCGAGACTCCCATTATGACCCCTCGATGCCGCCAAGGCACACAAGTGGAACTCCCTTACACCATAGACCCTACCACCGGTGAGATTCATGCAAATGAGAATGATAAAAACATGACTAGTACCATGCATAGCTTCTGCTTATAGGTATTACATCGACACCTCTTGAAGAAATGAAAAGAAACACTAGTTGAGCTCAAAGAAAAGGTAATCAACATGCCTCACAAATTTCTTTTACGTGGAGAGTTTAAAGCATCATTTCTCCACCAAATGGATGCACACACAGACATGCAACTACTTTAAACACAAGCACTCAAAGGTACACAAAGCATTGAAGATCGGCGCTCAAACCATTTTAGCTCAACAATGAAGATTGGTACAGATCCAAAGAAAGAATTGTGCAAAAATCCCAACAAACACAAGTAACAAAAAGAAGTAGCGAAGGTGCAAGTGGAGTCAGGGAGCTCGCACCACTTGGGCAACGGTGGATGTGCACACAAGTTTAAAGAGCCCCTTTTAGTGCTAAATTGTAGTAAACATGGGCAATAGTTTGAGACAATGTGGTGTCAATATAGTTCGACGTAAATATGAAGTGAAGAGGTTGCAGTTGCAACTCAACGTTTCCAAAATTTATTTTCCTAACCTTACACAATTCCCCTCTTATCTTTTAGAAAGCCCATATTTTTAACAAATTCACACTATTTTAGAAATGTGAGCTGTTTTGCAATTTCTATATCTTAGAAATTCTAGCTACTTTCCCATCTTTTCCTTTTTATACGTTTATCTATATTCTCAAATTATAATTGGTTTAAATACACTTTAAGATTACAATTTTTGTAAGCACTCGTGCTCTTACAAACACTGTTACAAATATTTAGAGAGAGGGGGGGAGGAAGAAGAGAGAATATATTTTTTGGCATCATAACAATGGAAGCACTCATGCTCATGTTGGAATCAGGGTTGCAGGTAAGCGCACACAACTTAGAGAAGATTAAGTAGCTCAAGACACACAATAGAGAGTGTATTGCTTAGTTCGCAAATAGAAAGATAAGTTAGCCCTAGACGGATGGGAGTATATAATATTCAAAGGGGAAAAAACCCCCTAGCAAGGGAAAAAATACCCCGATAGTCCTAGGTGTGTTCACACATAGGACTACCACACACATCACTACCACATATATGGTAACAAATCCCCCTTGGGAGTGATGCAGTGAACAAGAGTTGGCATAGTAGGAAAGTGCCATGCCCTAAGGACACAATTAATCCACAAAGAGAAGCAAGCCCAAAGATTTGCGGAAGCTTCGAACTTCTCACAAGGCAATGCCTTTGTGAATAGATCTACAAAATTGTCATGTGTCTGGTAAGAGTCTTGTAATACATTGAAAACACTCTATATAAGTGAACTGTTAGAAATAAATTCACCTACATGAACAAATTATCATTGATATCCTTGATACCAACAAGAATAGTGTCCATGTCATCTTACTCTTGTATAATCTTTGTCTCCATCTCTTTTTGCAACAATGCAATTTTTGCCTATGTCACTTGCATAAAGACCAACTCGAGTATCCCAAGCCTGTTTTGTTGAGCGAATGTGAGGAGTAATAGTGCACTTCATTGATAATGCAACCAATGCATGAGCCTACACATCTCTTACATCCTAACAAGATTGCTTAGCCATAGGCAAAACAACCCTAGCAACACCAGATCTTCTAGAACTTGCAACATCTCTAGCAGAGCTTGTATCCACAGAAGGTGAACGTACATCAATGCCGTGCACAACATTCTAGATGCCCTTTGACACAAGAACATGCCTCATCATGTAATCCCACTTTGAATAGCTATCCCCATCCAATTTTTCCTCAACAACAAACATCTTGAAAACATTTGTGTTATTGGAAGCCATGGCACGTTATAGTGCCAGATGTGAAAACTGCCCCGAAAAAGAAAAAACAAAGTAGGACCAACATGTGCTATGTAGCACAACCCAGAGAGGGTTGTAAGGGACCTATTTCGCAAAAAGATGCAATGACAAAAAAATTGCACAAAAGGACAAAATTGCATGCGTAGTATCCTATAATGGAAATGGAGGCTGAAATGAGCTCAAATTAAAAATCTGAGCACACCAAGCACTGTGATCCTTCCAAAAGTATTAGTAGACCTACTATGCCAAAGCCAATAGAAATTTGAGAACTAGAGTGAAAGAGTATTGGCAATAGTACCAAGAGGACTTGGCCTACTCTGATACTGACTATTGTATTTAGGATTTTAGGGATGCACACATAGCTTCGGGAAGATGAGGAAGCTCAAGGTACACAACAAAGAGTGCATTGCTTAGCATGCAAATAGAAAGATAAGTTGGCCCTAGAGTGATGGACATATATACAATGCACGGGGGGAAAAACCTCCTGGTGCACGAAAAAGTGCCTCGACGATATGTGGTAGTGATTTATGTGTCGTATGTGGACATATATACAATGCACGGGGGGGAAAACCTCTTGGTGAGCGAAAAAGTGCCTCAACGGTATGTGGTAGTGATGTGTGTCTCACACGCATCACTACCACGTATATTGTAACATCTCATATATACAGTGAACATATGATAACATCTCATATAAACATTGTTACAAACATTTTAAGAGAGAGAGAGAGAGAGATAAGAGGAGAAGGGTGAAAGAAAAATTTCTCTCTTCTTTTGGGTAGTCCCTCCGCATCTTACAAAGGGAGTCTCACTTGTATCTATTATAGCAAGAAGGTTTGCCCTTAGGGTCTATTCTTCTTCACTTCGATGGAATGCACCTTGAACTTTTGGAACTTGTCAACCCTCAGAGTCCTCCTTTGGGAAGTTTTCAAAAATAAGAGCCCCACATGCACTATTGACAAGCCCTCGAATCCCACGGCCCAAAACGGCAGGGAGGCCAGGATGCGTAGGTCCCCTTCTAGGACATTTTTTTGATTAAGTGCTGGTAGAATGATCACCATTAATGGATTTTCTCGACTTAAGAACTCTACAAATCAACGTCAGGAGAGGTGCCGGCAAGGTCGGTGACCGGTCCAGACTCCATCTCCATGTGAGTTAGATGCACCTCTATAAGAGAGTGTCATGCTCATGCAATTAAAGAAAATGACATTGATGCCATACTTGATGCATGTCAATTACCGTACATAACACTACAATCTTTGATACACCCTTCCTAGAATAGGTTGTTGAGGATAATAATTTTTTAGGTGATTCCATGTGGTACCTTGTGAATATTAATATGAAAATTCATCGTTTCTTTTCCATGTCTCTAAAGGTGGGCATGCGAATCTTTACAACATGCAAGGCAATTTTCAAGACATCCGCAACTAAATGACCGTCACTAGTCGGGTGCGGGGCTACCAAAATGAATAATTGGTTGTAAGAAAGCCACCCATCCACATCTCATACATCAAGTAAAACAAGGAGCTACCCTCTAGAACACATCAAGATAAGACCGCAAAATGGAGGGAGGCATCACCTCCATTACTTGCCAGTCCAGAGCATCTGGATGCCACCAAGAAAGAACTCCTACCACAAGCACTCCCTTGTTCGAACAGCCAATTCAAGCTGCCAATAGAGCAAGATGTCCCAACGACAAAACCTCCGTTGAAACAAGCCGATAATGATCACGCTAACCTAGCAACATTTTATTTTGCAGAATGCATATCTGCAGCCATACGATGAACGCCACATCAGTTGGTGGAATTTGCCCAGTCTGCAATCAATGGCGGAGCTCCAACTCACCAGGTGGAATCTCATGAGGTGCAATCTTCCAAGTGACGATGGCGCTGCATCTGCCACATCAGCACGTAGAACCCTGTGCGCTTTGTGACTGTACTGGTCTGTAGGCAGTGTGCTGGCCCCTCTCTCCCACGACCATTGACGATCGGGAATGGTCGTGCACAAACCATTCCCGTAATCAGGGTTCCCTGCCTCCGCCGATTGCCCATGATTAACGGGAATGGTCAGTGCACGACCATTCCCTACATCGTCAAGATGGGGGGCAGAGCATCTTTGTCGTCAATCTACAACATTTTATTTTGCAGAATGCATATCTGCAGCCATACGATGAATGCCACATCACTTGGTGGAATTTGCCCAGTCTGCAATCAATGGCGGAGCTCCAACTCACCAGGTGGAATCTCATGAGGTGCAATGTTCCAAGTGACGATGGCGCTGCATCTGCCACATCAGCACGTAGAACCCTGTGCGCTTTGTGACTGTACTGGTCTGCAGGCAGTGTGCTGGCCCCTCTCTCCCACGACCATTGACGGTCAGGAATGGTCGTGCACAAACCATTCCCGTAATCAGGGTTCCCTGCCTCCGCCGATTGCCCATGATTAACGGGAATGGTCAGTGCACGACCATTCCCTACATCGTCAAGATGGGGGGCATAGCATCTTTGTCGTCAATCTACAACATTTTATTTTGCAGAATGCAGATCTGCAGCCATACGATGAATGCCACATCAGCTGGTGGAATTTGCCCAGTCTGCAATCAATGGCGGAGCTCCAACTCAACAGGTGGAATCTCATGAGGTGCAATCTTCCAAGTGATGATGGCGCTGCAACTGCCACATCAGCATGCAAAACCCTGTGCGCTTCTTGATTGTACTGGTCTGCAGGCAGTGTGCTTGCCCCTTTCTCCCACAACCATTGATGACCAGGAATGGCCGTGCACAGACCATTCCCGTGATTAAGGCTCCCGGCCTTCGCCGATTGCCCATGATTAACGGGAATGGTCAGTGCACAACCATTCCCTACATCGTCAAGATGGGGGGAAAAGCATCTTCACCGTCAATCTGCAACATTTTATTTTGCAGAAAGCATATCTGCAGCCATACGATGAACGCCACATCAACTGGTGGAATTTGCCGAGTCTCCAATCAATGGTGGAGCTCCAACTCAACAGGTGGAATCTCATGAGGTGCAATCTTCCAAGTGACGATGGCGCTCCAGCTATCACATCAGCACGCAGAACCTTGTGCACTTTGTGACTGTACTGGTCTGCAAGCAGTGTGCTAGCCCCTCTCTCCCATGACCATTGACGGCCGGGAATGGTCGTGCACTGACCATTCCCGTGTGTGTGTGTGTGTGTGTGTGTGTGTGTGTGTGTGTGTGTGTGTGTGTGAGAGAGAGAGAGAGAGAGAGAGAGAGAGAGAGAGAGAGAGAGAGGTGCCAATCATCTGTATTCTCTAGATCGTTCGCATAGTTTAGAAAGCTTACCTCATCTAGCTCCAACAGGAAGGAAACCACCTCTGCCTGGCGTGGAGGAGAGCCACTCCCTGATGTGCAACCTTAGAAAAACGCCCCTTCCCGCGCCTTGCGCAGAAGCTTCACGCCACGGAAACCTACCCCCGCCATGTGCAACATGCTCACTTAGGTCTAAATTTTGTTCACACTACTTGGCCCCCCTCCCCTGGACCCTTGACGGTCGGGAAAGGACCTTTAGTGTCCTTTCCCTCGTAATGGATGCTCCCACATGGCTCCCACCGATCACCACGTGGTCGCACTAATTGCGAGGAAAGGACACTAAAGGTCCTTTACCTACCCTGTAAGCCTCTCATGAGCTCTCAGACTACACATCGAGTTGTCGACATGAAAAAAGAACTACCTCTCTCTCTCTCTCTCTCTCCAGGTGCGACGTCCCTCTCACATGACCCCACCTGGTCCCAAGCCCCTCCTTTTCCTTTGCCTTCTTCCACGATCAGCATCTTGTTTGATTCTTATTAAACAATGTTCAGAATCGTAGAGACATATTAGAACAATAAGGCCATGGTCACGCGAGGCTTAGTTTCCCATCAGAACGGCCGACAAATACTCCGACTCTTGTCAGCTTTCCACCTACAACAAGCATCTTTCCACCTACAGTGACCTGCTTTGTAGTTGCTTCTATGCCTAAAACGATATAGTTTTAAAACTAAACCGGTTGAATGCCGTTCAATTCTCTTTCTCTCTCTCCTCACGCTCCCTCTCACTACAGGTTACTGCCTGTGACGCTCCTAGCTGCTGTACATGCCATCGTCAGAGCCTATCTAGGCTTAGTGATAACTAAGCCTCGCGTGACCACCTTCCGCTCGCCACCCCTCCGGAAAAAAAAGTGAATGTACTTTAAGTGTCACATGTCCTTGCATTGATCTCACTTCCAAACCTTATCTGTTTTCAAGTGTGATTGGTGCATAGAATTTGTTTAGTTGAGCAATACAAGGCTCATATTCTTTAATCTTGGGTTGGCCTGAAAAACCAAATTCAAAGATGGCAACAAACAGGCTAAGATCGAGTGATGTGAATGAGGGAGAAACCATTTTTACTATGTTTTTTTTAATGCAACTAGATGCATAGGCCTCTTCTACACAATAAAGTACAAAAAGTAGTAAAATCACTTGTCGTGCTTGATGAGTAAGGTGCTCGATATGCTTCCCATGCATGGGGAGGTAAGGTGCTTGAAAAAAGCCCCAAAGTTAGGGGAATCTTTGACTTAAACTCCCACTCACCTAAAGGGCACTCCCTTTCTCAAGGGGCACATGGACACATGTCAAGCTCTCCCTATGCTTAGCCACATGGTGTGCTTGAATCCTATTGGCTGGGCTAAAGAGGGGTCCAATGAGCTTCTAGTTCAATTCATCAAATATCTAGATATTTTCAAGCTCTCTCTCAAAGGGGTAAGAAGGACACTTGTCCAAAGACTACCCATGTTGCTTGAAATGCATTGTGTATACGATTGGCTAGGCTTAGAGGGGTCCAATGAGCTTCAAGCTTGAGCTACAAGGAGGGGTCGACCAAAGAAAGCAAGGGGTGTGCTTGGAGGTATATGCCCTCTCACAGACTCATTTTTCACACATTCTCACTGGTGAAAGTGCAAGAACTCCATCTCCTTCTCCAAGCTTGTTGAGAAGTTGAGAGCCTACACCAACACTCTTGACTATGGAATGCAAATCCAACCAAGAGCGTTGAAAGGATGCAGGTCACAATGAATAACACCCAATTGATGGGTATAGGCCATTGTGTGTACTAAGGCAGTTATGATATTTGGTAGATTGTTCACAAAGGCCATGACTCAAGTTAATTCTCCTTGAATCAGTTTAGTTACCTTACCTTTACTTGAATCTGTGACATCTTTCTCTTCCTTCTTCACAATTCGACTAAAGGTACCTTTCTCAAAAGGTAAACTGTGCATCATATTCCCAATGCTTCCTCCATTGAAGTAAGGAAAAATGGCTATCAAAGGCTCATTGCATGTATGTGCAATACTGTGTACAATCCCCTTGTGTCGAAGATCAAAACTGACCTCATCCTTGAAGGACTTCAATTTCTGTCCAGGCATTCCTCGATACTTCTTCGCTGCATACATATTTTCACTTGGAAGATACGAAATACTATCAATTCTTACTTGGAATCATGTACCAAAGGAGTCGACACCCACGTCTGTAATATAGGTGATATGCCAAGTGTCAAAGTACACTCTGAGTTTCTCGCAGAACTCTGCAAAGAGTTTGCTATTGGATGTCCATGGCATTCTATCTCTGACACTGTCTTCTCTTGGACATGGTTGACTTGCTCTCTTCGTAGCTTTTTAATTAACACATATTGTGTATCTATATCTTTAGCACGCTTACTCTTCTCTCTTTTTTAACGCCAAGCCAAATCCCAAGCCTTGAGCTTTATCAACTGAACACCTTCGGGAAGAGCTTCATATAAATCATGGCGCACTTTTCCATGTTACCAATGATACTATAAGCAGACTTGGGAGCTTTGTCTTTACTTATAACAAAGGTTTCCTTGGAGACCGCACTTCCAATTTCTTTTTCAAGCATTTTTTCTACGAGAGTCTCATTTTGCACAATACTTTGCACATGCTTATCCAGTAATTCACTAATCATCATCTTACAGAGAGTTGACCTTAGAGACAGAAGAAATGCCTTCTTTTTACCCTCTGCCATACTGACTATTATCCTATAAACAAAAAGAAATAAGAAGTCAACCTACATATGTGTAGATACTTTTGCGTCTATTTTAAACTATCACATTAACGCTTCTACATTAACCTAATGTGACCCATATATCACTTTAACAGGTAGAAGAATTGAAGGTAAAAATCGATAGCTCAAGATGGCACACCCAGTCAAGCCATATGACCATGTGACAATTGAGACTATATTTGTAATTATATACAAAATAAAGACATTGTGTATGTGTGACACACAGATTCAAGGTATGCTAGACGTGTCTTGGCAAGAAACTATAACTCAAGATAACACACCTGGTCAAGCCATATGACTATGTGGGAAATTGAAACTATAGAATTTGTAACTACATAGAAAAGAAATTAACAATCTCAAAATCTATAACACTTTTATTGTAAAAAGAGGCATAACTTAACATTTGGTAAGAATGGATAGCTCAAGAGACCCGGTCAAGCTTTATGGATAGCTAGAAGAATTGAAGGTAAAAATCGATAGCTCAAGATGACGCACCCGGTCAACCCGTATGACCATGTGACATATTGAGACTATATTTGCAATTATATACAAAATAAAGACAATGTGTATGTGTGACGCATAGACCCAAGGTATGCTAGACGTGTCTTGGCAAGAAACTGTAGCTCAAGATAACACACCCGATCAAGCCATATGACCATGTGAAAAATTAAGACTATAAATTTTTTAACTACATAGAAAAAAAACCAACAATTTTAAAATCTATAACACTTTTTATTGTAAGAAGAGACACGACTTAAAATTTAGTAAGAATGGATAGCTCAAGATAACACAATCAGTAAATCCATATGACCACTTTTGCTACTTCAAGAAAACTTGCAAAAAAGGTCTTTGAGTCTTTGAAAAAAACATAGGATGTCACACACCCAACTTGAGACTTAATGTACATTCTTTATTAAGTTAATACAACACTGCCGCTCAAAATTGTGAGTGTGGCCAAAACAAAAAAGGTTGAGGCGTATTAAACTCCAAGTCCTTTTTTCACTGAACACCTAGTCCTACATAATACATACTCTATACTTAGCTAGATAAATATTGAATCTTTCACTAAGAGCCATGCGTCTTTCACTATGGTAGATGAAATCGTTATTTAACAAAAAATCAACATATATTATATATACATAGTCCGCATTGTTTAGTGAAGAGTTGAACTCTTTAATGGACATTGAAAATCAAAATAAGGCATTCTAATTTCTATAGATTATAACTAACTTGCAAAATCTCGGCTAGGTTTTGAGCTTGCCTTGAAAACTTTGACAAAATCTAACAAGATTTGATGTAATTACCGATAGATGCTTCAAACTGCGATCTAAAAACTGGAATAGTTTTATGTTTATTATTTGTCTCTATTTTCTTTGGATAGGAAAAATGTTTATGGCAACTTGCAAGCCCTACAATGTGCACTAACCCTTGAGGTCGCTCAACTTTGAAGTAGCTATAGTTTTACTCCTAACTTAACAATGTTAAAAAAATTTCGGGACCTAGTGTATTTTAACTAACTATTATTGTAAAATCTTGATTAGATTTTGAACTTGCCTTTAAGAGAACCAAGAAATTTTCATAAGTTTTAGTGTAAATACCGGGCAAACCCTTCAAATTTTGACCTAATAAATAGGAGAATTTCCAACTTGCCTTGATTTTCTTTAGGTTGAAAACATATAGAGAGTCAAAGATGAAGTATACCCAATTTCCCACAGGGCCACAACTTGTCGATGGTCTTGACTTATGAGTCACAATGATAAAGAGTAATCACGACTTACAATGTACATTGCAAATTAGAGAAGCTAAAAATAGACAAAAAAATGAAAATACATATACTCACGAGTCACAATGCAATGAAGAAACAGGAGGTCGGACAGACAGACGAATGACGAGTCTTGACGCTTTGGCTGCAACATGCGCAGCGGCAGAAGGCTCCAAGGACCAAGATGCAGGCGGCAGAGACAGGTCTTGAGCTGGGTAGTGGGAGGCTGGAGCTGCCGTAGCAAGCCGTTGTTGAGTAACCAGGTTGCGCCTCGGATTCAACAACGATGGGCTTGGCAGCGGACGGAGCTCGTGAGCGCCAATAGCTCAGAATCCATAGCTAAGACTCGAGAGCACCCAACAGGAAGAAGATGACTGAACAGTGAAGAGGAGCAGGTATAGACGGACTCACGAGCAAACTTATGACTTGTAAAAATGTGCAAAAATGAAATGTTGGCCTTTAGAAATTAGGGGTTTTAAGTTGTAACTTGTATATGCTTTCAAACCTCCAACGACCAATTCCATGGACAAACCCCAATGCTCGTGGGCCGTCGCCTAGACTTCAAACTTCAATAGTTATCCATAAGCAAAATACCCCTCAAATTTCAAAAATTCTCAAAATATCCCTAATGTTCTATAGTTCGTTTTGACGCAGGTTTTTGAAGGGCAATTGGATGGCTAGACCTTCTAATGACGGATCGAACAAATTACCTTCTTTCGGAGTTGAAAGGCAACTTCAATTCGATCCCTTCAAGTGGGTTTTTTTACCCTGCACCGTCAACCCTTCCTACGCAAGGTTGACAGCCGTTTGAAGGGCACGAGGACGAGTTACGCTAAAATTTGTGAAATTCGAAAATATTCTAAAGATGCATTTTTCCCACGTGGCAGCAAAAGAAGAACAACTGACGAGGTCCTGTTTCAGCGCCTTAAAAAGCGTACCTGTGTTACGAAAGGTCTAGAGAAACTTTGTGAGCGAGTTGAAGGGCTGATTTGGCAGGAGCAAATGCTTATTGCGAGATCGTGGAAGAAGCCAGGGCTTGTTCGTGGCTCTGCGGCTCTCTTCTTCAACGGCAGGTCAGTACGTCTTTAGTTGCTTACATGGCTCAGAGGTATGTGGTACGTATTGTCTGCTTGGCTGTTTTTTTCCTATCTCCTTTTTTCTGCTGTTTGTCGGGTGGTCTAGGTGGGAGTTTAGGTGCTTGGGGATGAGGTATCACGATTACGTATTCAGATTGGTGCCCAAGGATGGTTGGCAATGATCTGTACATGTTCCCTTCTTAGCATTAGATGCTATTGTTCCTCTCTCTCCTGGTGCATAATCAAACTGGATATCACATTTAGTAGGGTGTGAAGAGAGAGAGAGAGAGAGAGAGAGTTATTTACTTCATGGTTGTGTCACAAGACTTCGTGCAGACCGTACCTTTCTTTAAGCTGCACGTTTTGGGGTTGCAATCCTATTTTGTATGACGGGGGGTTTTCACCTTAGGTGTTGTGAACACCCTAAAATCTTAGGGTTCTCTCAAGTGTTGGTGTAGTAGAATGGTTCCATTTTTTGCTATAGGGCTTCTGCATTTGTTTTCATGTGTTTGGGTGAGAGCTAGTTATAGGGATGCCTAAACATTATGCCAAGCCGACTATCTGTATGGAATGGTATGCAAATTAAAAAAACTACCTCTTTTTTGAAGGGGAATGAATATGCAACAGCGGTGGTCCACATTGCTGCGCCCATTTTGGATACCCTGTTTTTTTATCAATTTGTACATATAGACATGACACCGTGTGTCAAAAGGGTGTGCGGGATTTATTATTGTTGATTTTGCTATATCAACCACATGTACATGCAAGGTAAGTCCCTTAGACTATACTAGCTAGCGGGCTAGTTTTAGGACTAGCTAGTAAAGAGTTTTATGTGCTGTAACTTGTATATGTGCGACTTTTTGACACAAACAAGTAGGGGGTGCTTTATAATATAAAATTTTCAGGTTTTGGTCTTGGAGCTTTGTGTTGTCTGTGTTAGAATAGGCAGCAGAAGATGCAATGAAGACAAAGAACTGGCTTGTGATCCGGTGGACACCTTGACTTTGATCTAGAACACCTGCAACGCCGCATACATGAACAAGACACTTGTGGAGGTGAGAGATCATTGAGGTAGAAGGAGACAGGACATTTGTAATAGACTTGGGCATGGCATCCCAAGTCGAGAATCTGATGCAACACACGTGAGAGAAACTAAAAACAATTGAACAAATTGAACAAAACTGAGAGAGACGACACGGCATGACGAAGTATCGCTCCCAAAGAGATTGGTCCCAAAGACTGGCGCCCCTTTCGGTATTTCTTTATTATTGATGATTTGCAAAGCAGAGCTTCACATGCTCAGAGTGAGGCTATGACAGTTAATTTATAGGCCCATGGCGTGCTAAAAGCAGTTACATGAAAAGCTGCAAGTCCAAAAGCATCTTGGGTCCAAGAGTTGGTGCGAGCGGCAGCTAGTGTAAATCATGGAAATCCGTACAATGCCATGTCAGTAGTCGGCGAAAAACGCGGAAGTACAGCGTTGCCACGTCAGCATCCTCACACAATTTAGAGTTCTTGCTTTATTTTTAATAAGGTACCTTGGCTAGGATACCATAAGGTGGTACAACTTATAAACCTTATGGCCTTTTAATTTAGACCTTTCAGACATGCTCTGTAAGTTGGTAAAACTTTATCTGCATCTTTCTCTAGGCCTCTGACCGGAGTCCGTCCAGTTGGTCATGCTACGTCATCATTAGTACCGATGCACTAGATGACACATATTTAGCACTTGCACAAAAACAGTAATCACTGAATGTACAAATCACATTGACATCACTATCTGTCACAGACAGATGAAGTGGCATGACCACGAGGGCAGGATCGTACAAACAGACAATACGTTTTGGCATTTCTACTCATTGGCATTGAGTAGTGTTATGGTTTATAATAAAGATTGTACTTGAGTTTTTGCTCAGTTTTTTGAGAAAACTCTATCGGATTTTCCCAGATTCTCGCCATAGTTTGTGATCGAGCTTAGCTCTCACATTGACAGGTTTACAGGTAGATTTGAGGGTCATTTGTGAGTTGAATTTTTAAGCTATCGTTCCCTCTTTACAGGTGCCTATGTATGGCTCAATTGTAAGTTAATTTGCGGCACAATTGTGACCTATTTCTTTAGGTATTTGAGAGCTGAATTTGGGGCTATTTTGGAGTTGATTTGCAGCCATATTTTTCATCCATACAGGAGCTTGTGTTACTCTACAAAGATAATTCTTGTTACTCTTGATAGTGGTTGAGTTTTGACTCTCACTTTTACACACGTTGTGTATGCTACGGTTTTCTGGCACATTGTTCATTCATTGATACATTTTGGCAGCAGTTTTTCACTCACATATGTATGTCATTTGTGGCGCCGTTGAGTGATACTCTGGCTAGAGTGGTTTGGCCCTCTGTGTATGACTTTGTGAGGTGATTCCGGATGAGTACATTCCCGGATTGGTTATTTGGACATTTGTTGTTGTCTCCATTGCGATTTACAGTTGAGTTTTTTGCTCCAGTTACAGAGGAGACTCTGCCGAAATTTTGCCAGATATGTAGGCCTATTGCAGAGGCTAGTGAGCTTGACCGTTTGCTCATCTTCTTTGCTTGAGACAGTGGTTTGCTCTCGGGTGGGAGAGTCTTGTGATCTCGAGCATTGTTTGCCATAGTTTTGGCATGGATATGGAGACGCTTTAGGTTAGAGGCTGTTCTCGCTCACGATCGCGATTGACATGTTGGCACTGCGGCCACGATGGGCATATTAGGCGCCGTTGCTTCAGGCCGTATAAGACAACGAAAGAGGCAGATTCATGGTGCTACTATGAGGACAGATGCTAGAGAGTATGCATGTAACGGACATTCTCAGCAGATATGCCTTTGCCAAACGATGCTGACATGGTGATGCATAGTGAGGTGGTTCTTAATGAGGATGCATATGGCACTGAGGTTGCTTATAGGGATAGGTTGGCACACAGTGCATTTTTCGTTGGCTTTCGAGTCTCTCATGTCTGACCTTTTGGTCTCGAGACTTGATCTTGCTTATGCGGTTGGTGCATTTACAGTGAGAGTTGTCAGTTGTACGATGACTGACACTGGCATTGTGCATTGTGGAGCCATGCAGGTCGTCACTCGATACCTGCATCAGGAGTGTCATCGTGGCTCTAGCCCTAGTGGTATGCATGTTACATTTCCACTAGAGCGGTTACAGATGCTCTCAATGCTCACGTGTTTGGAGTCAGCTAGTGGGTATAGGTTGAGAGCCGTCTTCTCTCACCTCTTGTATATACTAGTTGTAGGCTAGTCTTCTTGCCACTTATCTGCACACAGCCTTTAGAGGGAGAATGTTAGGTAAAGGTGGTGTGCTTTGTCTGTGTCCGCCGGCCAGTTAATTGTGAAGGAATGGATCGTAGGTGTACATGTGTGCAGCGAAGATGGAGAGAGAAGAGAGGGAGAGAGGGAGCACGACATAAGGATGTGGGGTGGAGCTCCCAAATCTCACCGTATGAGCACAATGTGAAAATGAGTGAGAGCTCCTTATTCTTTGTACGTATAAAGAATAAGGAGATATTTGTGGACGGTCGGACATTGGCAGGCGGACACGAGCAAAGCACGGTTAGGCACACCGCCTTTACCTAACAGTCACTTGTTAATAATTGACCTATAAGAGGTGGTTCACATGGTAAAATGCCTACATGATGAAATGATGCCTTGTGCAAGAGAGGTAATGCAACTATGACTGGCTTGGACATGTACGTCCTGCCAGAGACTCTCAAAGGTGCCAGGCTCAGTCCTAAGCTACTAGATCATGCTAGACTGTGGCAGAACATGTCCACGTAGTGCAAGTGAAGTGCGCACGTGACATCCCCCTGTTAAAGGTGAGTCACAACTGCCGAACTTCTATCTGTCTTGTGATGCTGACTGCTTCTGATGCATGTGGATGCATAACCAATGAAGATTCCTCCAAATGGATGGATATTGCGAATGTAGATCTGGTGCGATGTCAACACCTACCGTACAAGTTGTTAGGTAGCCTTATTACTGCCGCAGAATACCAGCCTTCATGCTGCCTCTGCCCTCTTGCGAGCAAGTACAACCACTTGAATAGTCTTATCGTGAAAACATTGCGGGTGAAGCTGAAAGGTAAGGGTGCTTGGAGGTAATTCCAAGGGTTTCTTGTCGACGGAAGTGGATGCACGCTATATGCAAATGCAGAAGAGGGTAGGGATCTTGTCTCCAACTCCTTCCATATCTGCATAAGAGGCAAGTAGATCGTGATACTCAAAATTTGGGTTGTCGTGTATCCAATGTCGATCTTCCTTCAAAGACATGGCAATGAAAATGGGAGCTAATAAGTCGATGAACGGGATTCGAAGATTCTTTCAGGAAAAAACCGGGAGAGGTTCTTTGGGTTCTTGGTTCTGCTTGGGTTCTTGATGGTTCTTCTTTAGGTTCTTCCCTTGAGTTTGCGAAGCCGAAGCACGCATAGAGCTCTGATACCAATGTCAGGTGCAGCGGAAGTGTTAATGGATTTAACTCGGATCTAGTACTCCGCACAAACACAAGGGACACTTTACTTCACTCGTAAGACTGAATTGAAAACTAAGAGACAGAGACAAGAGAGAGAAAAGGGACGATACAGGGATATCGGGTCTCAACCCTCAAGGGCCCCATTGCTCTGTTGCTAGAGCAAGTACTTTCTTTATTCTTGCATAAATGCTCATACAACGACTGTATGCTGAGATGCTGATGCTAATGGGTACAGATGTTGTGGTTCTTGATGACGTTGACGATGATGACGAAGTCGATGTCGATGACGACGACGATGACGATGTCGACAACGACGGATGATGTCGACGACGAGGACGAGGACGTCAAGGCTGAAAATTGAAAATGCTAGGTACTCTTGCTAGAGATCTACAATCTGCAGCAGTACTGCGACAAGGATCTGCAACCGCCAATGTATGCAAAACTGAAATGCAAAAATGCTAGCTGATCTGGGCTGAATCTGCAAAGCGCTAGCTGCTTTGGGCTGATTGAAAGAATCTTTGTGTCCCACCCCGGACTTACTAGCTACTCCCACCCTTCATACATCGCGCATCGGACAAGCTCCCATCTTCATCGCTTTGTCTTACAGGACATAAAGCCATAAAGAATCCCAGATTACACATGTGTTCTCGTGGAGAATCTGACAGTGATAACATCTCTCAGTGGAAGGCAAAGAAAAAAAAAGTTGAAATCCGACGCATAGATTCTTGGTGGAAAATTTTGCTAGAACGGAGTACAAGCGTCAACTGTAGGTTGACACATCTGTGAAAAGATTGATCAAGTACTCCATAGACCCGAGACTTGCGAAACACGTGAAGAATTACCCGATCGATAAGATTTACTCGAGATGGCATGTGGCCATTGCTTCTCCTCTCAGGTCGGGAGGAAAGCCGAAAGGACAGACGAGTGCAAAAAAGCAGAACCTGTACTCGCAAAAAGAGATGGACAAGAACTCTTGAAAAGAAGATGAACCAAAAGATAAACTCAAGAGTTACAAGCAGCAGCCGAGTGCAGAAGAAAAGGAATGATGAAAGCAGAACTGGTACCACATTGTGTGGGGCCCGACCCGAATCAGATGAACAAAAGTACAAAACTTTGACGTCTACAAGACAACTTTCAGGACGACTTTCTGGATTTTCAGAGAGTACCGATTCATTTGTGGGATTTCTAGACATTGAGGAAGCATACATTGCTTATAAATGTAAAAAATGGCAAGTTTTTTTTCTTGCCTGAGATACATTTCTTTAGACACATCGTCTCAGGAGAAAGGGTACAGATGGATCCGGCCAAAAGAGACACTATCCGCGATTGGCGTGACTTGAAGAATGTTCATGAAGTTACAAGCTTTTTGGGCTTGTGTTCTTACTACGGCGGTTCATTCGGAAACTTGCAGAGGTAGCTTCGCCTTTGCACTTATTGACTCAGAAAGGAGTCCCTTTCTCGTGGGGACCGACAAAGGTGACTGCCGTTCAGGCACTTAAGAAAAAATGTGACTATTGGACCAGTGTTGGCTTTGGCAGATCTGCAAAAGCCATTCGAAGTATATTGTGATGCTTGTGGTCGTAGTCCGGGAGCGGTCTTGATGCAAGAAGGCCATGTGATTGCTTATGAAAGCAGAATGTTTTCAAGGCCAGAATTGGTAGCACAGATTTATGAGAAAGAGCTATTGGCAGTGATCCATGCTCTTACACAGTGGCGACATTATCTACTCGGAGCCGATTTCACAGTCTTTACTGATCATCAGAGTCTACGCTACTTCTCGTCACAGAAGTAGCTTCCGGAAAAGCAGATGCGGTGGGCTAACATCTTGTCACAATTTCACTTCCAGATTGTCCATGTTCAGGGACAAAAAAACTTAGTGGCAGATGCATGGTCTTGGAAGCCCCTCGTCTTGGCTATTTCCGCGATCCATCATAGAAGCTTCGAGGATATGGTTGACCAATACGCCATTGATCCTTTTTTTTTTTTTTCGATTTTTGTTTTTACTCGGATATAGAATGGAGAGATAGTGCCAGGATATTCCATATGGGATGGCTACTTGATGAAGAAAACAGTGTTACACAGCCGTTGAAAGAAAAGGTTTTGACAGGGTGCCTTTGTCTACCTTTTACGGGTCACTGCGGCATCGACACCACCTTGAAGGCGGTGGAGCGTTATTTCTTTTGGCCGAGACCCAAGAAGGATGTGGACGACTTTGCTTGCAGTTGTTTGACATGCATCAGGCACAAGGATTACCACAGCCTTTACCCATTCTCACCTACCCCTGGGAAAGTATTGCAATGGATTTCATCTTTGATCTCCCGAAGACACAGAGTGGGCACGATGGCATTTGGACTTTCATTGACAAATTTAGCAAGCAGGCTCACTTGATTCTAGTAAAGAAGACAGTTAAGCTCGATCATTTAGCAACACTATTCGAATGTATGGCATGCCTGAGTCCATTGTTTTGGACAAAGATTCCCAGTTTACTAGGTTGTTTTGGAGGGCAATCAAGGAGAACATTGGCACGTGGTTGCAGTGCTCGTCCTCGTTCCACCCGCAGACAGATGGGCAATGTTAGATAGTCAATTAAGTGGTTTTGGATTGGTTGAAGTCTTATATTTCGGATTAGAAGACTTAATGGGAAAAGTATTTGCCCTTGGTGGAGTTTGCCTACAATAACACACGCGGAAGGCGCCATTTGAAGTATTCGAAGGTGCTAAGAAGGGTCCTAAATTTCTAAGCACCAAAGACAATATTTGTTTGAAGCAGATTTTTGAAAAAAAAAAGTCTAGAAAGCATGTAAGGCCATCTTGTAGTTCAGAAGAGGAGAGCTCGTCCTCTTTTGACAATGACCAAATCAACAAGAAAATCAAGGAGTTCAAGGAAGGGAGTCAGTCCACGATACCCATCGAGCCCACGATACCCATCGAGCCCTTGAGTTTGTACAACAGTTTGACGTCGCCTTCTCTAAAGAGCGGTTCTCAGAACATTTCAGGAAGCGAAAAGCGGCATCTTACTCTGTTGTTACGCAAAGAAACACATGCGACGTGGTTAAAATTCTTTTTTTTTCACGTCAACTTGGATATTAGATGAATATGCAAGAGATGTCCTCACGTCTTGGCATCACTTGAAAATGATTGAGAAAGATACATTAGATGACTACTGCCAGAGGTTTTGGGATACTTGTGAAAGATTCTTTTGAATGACCAGATTAAGCGGTTTTGCTATGATTTGTTAAAGAGATTCAAGATTATGCTTTAAACCAAAAGTCTGACTCCATTCAGAGACTTATGGGACATGACTAAGCAACTATTTGGAATGCATGCGACTCATTGACTTATGCGACGGGTAGGATAGTATCCATCTCAAAAAGGCAAGAGTCTACTAGTGAAGAGAATGAATCAACGGAACCAAATAACAACTCATCACCGGATTTTGAAGAATCAAAGGGTTCCAACGAACTAAGGGAACCAAATGCAAGTTCATCAAAGGAGTCCAAAATGAGGAATCAGATGATAGTGCGTCTTAGGGTTCCGATGATTGACTCTGACGTGCCAATGGACAGGGGAAGCGAAAGACGCTACTCGCAAGTCCCAGGGCACAAGCAAAGAAAGGAAAAAGGGAATCAGCTGGTAGATCAGAACATTCCCCTAGACCCAAGATAAGATTTTTTGAAGCTGACCAGTACATGAGGGACTTGGACACTGCTTTTGCCAAGGTCCGGGAGGCTTTAGAGAAATCTCAAGAATGACATAAGAAGGAAGCAGATTGACATCGTCGAGACTTGAAATTAAAGGAAGATGATTGGGTGCTCTTACGTTTCGAGAAGGCATGCCTAAGGAAACGAAAGGGAAAGGAGCGGCTTTTTTCCAAAGCTTAGCATGAGGTATTATGGCCCTTTCCAGATTAAAGAAAAGATATATGATGTCTCCTTTCGACTCAAGCTGCTCGATACTTGGAAGATTCACAATGCATTGCATGTGAGTCTCTTGAAGCCTCTAAAGGTGAGGTGCCAGTTGATGGGGAGCCTGACCAACCCGAAGTGGAAGAGAGCGAGGAGAATCAAGGAATCTTGACAATACAATTATACAATACTTACTTGTTCCTGAACAGATTTTGGTACACAAGGAAAGAAAGATGAAAGGTAAAGTGATTCGGTGGTCCTTGGTTAAATTCAAGAACTATCCGGCATTAGATGGGAAGTGGATGGAGGAGGAGGACCTAGCAGTTACTCCTCAGATTTTGGAACTTTACCTTGAAGCATTCGGTTTAGCATCGTCTACTCCGATAGAACCCCGAACTCAGCAAGGTTGAATCTGGTGCAGTGGTCACTCCGCTCCTTTGTCAACAAATTACCTTGATTGAATAAGATCACTCATGCCCCCTTTGGGTTTCAGGAATATTGATGGGTGGACAATATTCTACTGAATGACTTTATGAAACGGAATTCCCGAAATTGAACATGATTGATTTGTACTCTCTTATTTGACTTGTTTGAGTGCAGGAACTGAAAGACGAAATGACTGTAGTATTTCGGTCTCATAAATCTCTATAAACATGATCGCAATAAGGATTAGTTAATCGGGCATCAGTGAGGTCGAGGATGGATCTAGATGCGATTACTAAATACGTTGCTGGCACTCATGGTTTGAGATTTGGAATGATTTTTTCTGTGATTTGTCATGTGATGTCCTGTGCAGTGATGTGACTGTCGTCTTTGTACAAGTACTAGAGGTGTCGTGTCTAGTGCGTCGGTACTTAGACTCAGTGTCTACTGAACCTGGTTTATGGCCTCTGTCTGTTTTGCAGGCGTAATCGAGGGCGGTTAGAGTTCTTTTAAGAGGGGGGTATGTCACAAACTGATGACGTGGCATGCCCATGCACGATGATGACATGGCAGAATAGCACGGACATTAACATGGCTGATTGTACGGATTTCCGAGATTTGCACTGACATTGATGACGTGGCAGCCTGTACGGATTTCCGAGATTTGCGTTGATAGTGCTGACGTGGCAGCCTATACGGATTTTCGTAAATTACGTTGGTGCTTTTTTATTGGCAGATTTGGGAACAGTTTCTTTTGGGACTCAATTGCTTTTGAGTTTCATGCTTTTGGGGCTCTACTTTTAGCATCCCTTGTAATGTTAATAAGTGACCTAAGGGGGCTCACTTCTCAGAGCATCTGGACGCAGAGTCTGAGAGCAAGCACCCGTGGGAGTTGTACTTTGCTCAACGATTAATATAAAAAGAAATTCGGAAAGGGGTGCCAGTCTTTGGGGCCAATACCTGAGGGCACGGAACTTCGCCAAGCCGTGTCGACTCTCTCGCTCTCTTCCTATAATAGTTCAGTGATTTTGAAGTTTCTGTTCGTGTGTTGCTATTGATTTCTCGCTTGGAGTGCCCAAGCCAGTTACATACCTCATCAGCCTCCACATTAGAGAAAAAAAAGCCACGCCGGAAAGCCAACGCTACTACTTTTTTCTTCGATCTCCCTTCCTCTTCGTTCTTCTGCAGACCCCGGTGTTGTGCGCTATCAGAGAGGTAAATCCTTCGCACATCGGAAGCGGAGGTTACAGAGAAAGATTGAAGAACATATTGTATGCTGAATTTTAATAAAAAATCAGCAAATTTATAAGAAATTCACCGAGTTTCATCGAAAATCAGCAAATTTAATAAAAATTCTCTGATTTTCAGCACCTCCACTTGCTAATTTACTGATTTTTTATTAAATGAGCAACATAGCATAAATTTGCACCTGCAAACATGCTTACGAGAAGAAAAAATAAACAATTCTAGCAATTAATCACTAAAGATTACGTGAAATTAAGGCTATTGGGCTCGGACCGATCCAGAAGTGTGCACGTGGTCCTTCCTGCAAGCCGGCTCTGATACCATAAAATGAACACGCAGAGAGGATCTTCCGAGTACAAGACCGCCTAGAGACACACGTCGGACGAACCACTTGACCATAGCCACCATCTGATAGCACCCCTGTGCTGGGGCCAGCGTCCGAGGTCGTAGGCGTGCACCTATAAGACCGAGCGCCCCATACCACCTGGCCTCACCTCCTCGAGGTGACCTTGCGCACTTCTAGCCTCATGGGCTAATCGCTGGCACTATGCTAGTGGGGGTTGATAACTACAAATGAGGCCTTGGCCTCCCTTTTATATAATGGCCGGCCACACTGACCAGGTTCACACTACGTCCTCCCAGACATTGGACGCCCATCCCGACGGCGTCTAGGCTAGATCCCCTCTCTTGTAAACGGGACATAACACCCTCCTTGCATTATACGTTTTAGTCGCGGTCAAGACTAGTCTCCCTGTTGTATGCTAATCCTGAGCGGTGCTCTCTGTAGCTTCTTGGCCAGTTCTTTTTACTAACAGGAGTATCTTGATTCTTTGTGAGAAAGGAAATGTAAATAGCCTGGCCTATCTCGACTTTTGACGTCCCACTCAGTCTACAAGGTTGCATCAGAGACTTTTGCTGAAAAGCTAGTTTTATGATGGTTTTTTGAAAGGCCGTCAAGCTGCCATCCCATCGTGATATTATGTATGTAAATTATCAGCAGTTTTTTCTTCTTTTCTATAATATCCAGGCAGAGCATGTTCTTATCTCCATTATAATAAATTCAAGTTCGTGTTTATTGGTTTCAGCTCAGTAACATTTTTGTTTGATGTTGCGATCTTCTTGGATTATTATAAATCATCTTCTCTTTTCTCAGTACACCATGTTTAAGAATGGCTCATGGAGGAAATCGGAGACTCTCGCAGCTTGATTTTCAACATGCAGAAGGCAGCCTTGAAGATGTTGCAGGGGAGGGGTTAAAGAACTTAGTGCAAAAGGTGATGTGATTATTTTGAGCTCTATAGATGACTATCTCCCTCCTCCTTGGGGTACTGCATTGTCAGGTTTTTCTGAATCTCTGTTTTCATAAACAGGTAGCTAAGGGTATTCCGAAGTTTGTGAAAATTGTGGAAGTTGGACCAAGAGATGGGTTACAAAATGAGAAATCTGCTGTTCCTACGCCAGTGAAAATTGAGCTTATTAGGAGACTAGCAGATGCAGGTTTGAAGGTTGTAGAAGCCACGAGCTTTGTCTCACCCAAATGGGTTCCTCAGGTAGCTTAAGTTGTTTTTTTGTGCTGTAATTTAGTACATTGTCTGGGAAAATGGTATCATTAATTGTTTTCCTGTTATTGCCACTTGCTTGCTGGTGAAACTTTTTCTTTAGTAAATTTTATATTGCTGGCAATCATATGTAAGACATTTTGCCGTATTGTTTGTTAACGATTTTCATGGTACAACTACCTATAACATTTTTCCTTCGCCCCCTGTGCATTTATTTCCCTTCTGCTGTGCATACTCCATACACCCTGGTTCATGGAACCGTGTCTACGTCATTATTGGCCTCATAGCAATTAGGTTGGCAACACCAAGTAAAATTTATAGCAAAAATTACCCTCTTTTTGGTTTTAAGTAGGAGATGCGTTCTCTCTATTGAAACCTGGAATAACCTTGCTCTTAAAGCCCTAAAAAGGAACTCATCTTGGCATGCGATGAACATCGCTGATGCTGCAAGCCTCATATTCAGTCCGTTGCTTACTTTACTCGTTGGTATTGCTTGCGCTAGAAAACGGTAGTGCCACTTAGTTGGTGGCTCCTTTTGAGGCGGGTGTTGTCATGAATTTCTTAGTGGCGCATAAGCCCTATCAACTTGTGTCTTGTGTAACATAGTCTCAGCATCTTGTGAATATTGACAGTCTCCATCTTATGTTGTGGTATCCATGTGCTAGTGTATATTTATGCTTAGTTCTACACCAATTATCAGGCACTGATGATAATCATGTTGCAATGTGCAGTCATTACTGCACATCATGGAGACGATTGACATGCTGGCTTGTGGATGATCATCATGACTTTTATTTTGGACACCTTTTTCCCTCGATTATGAAGTATTTAATAATAATCCTTAACATTTTAAGTTGATCTTAAAGCATGAATCTGGTTATACCTCATGACACACTCATTGTACTCTTAAGACTTTTATGACTAGTTTTCCTTAATCAAGGGAAGAGAGGATTGACACATTGACAGAGAGGAGGGGCACTCTTCCTGACAGCTGAGTGTCCCTCCTCACAGTTCCACAAAAGTAATGAAGCCAGTACCCAATCTAGGGCGATGACAGGGCAGTTTAGGGCCATTGACCTCTATTGTGCGGGAGCATACTGCCCCACTATCTTCTTCTCTCTCTCTACCTTCACTGGTATTAAACCAAGAAGGTGCTACACATTCTGGTAGATCATATGCATATTCTTTGTTCTAGAAGAAAGTTAGAAATGGTCTGCAAAATTCTTGCAACTTGTTCCAAGTGGTTATAATAGTATAAAAGCTTGCTACTTCCTTGACCTCTGCACTGTGCTTTGAGCTGCCATGGAATTTGAGCGTAAGAATTATGTCAAATATGAATCATGGGACCCACCTTTTGACCAGGTTTCGGATATTAGGGCAGAGCATAGACTTTATGAGGAGCCTCATACACAGTAGGTTGCAAGATAGCTTCTGCAACTTGTAAACTATCACAGACATGAACTTTGAGCCGATAAGGCAATAGGGGCAACATGAGAAGAATAGGAAATAAAAGAAGGGCCTTTTTTGAAAGTGTTGTAGACAGAAAGCATGGTAAGCAAGCAGACTGATCGTGTGTTGAAGAAATCCCAAGTCAATCATGTCGTTGGTAGGATTGGTGGGCACTATTTCTTAGGAGGACAGTTCAACCTTATGGCTTTTGGAGAGCAACGACATGGATTCGATGGCCACGACCGATAACACCTCCGCGCTATCCATGAGTTGTTCCTGGATACTACTCGTATTATTCTGCATTTCCACCTTAGCTTCTTGTTCTTGCAGCTGAAGGATGTATTGAAACCGGCCCTACGGGGCGGTAGACTTTAGCTTTCACCCGAATCTTGACTTGATAAACTTTACTTGACTTTACGACATAGAGGAAAACTTCACGAATAAACGTGTGACTAGAATTATCACTTCACACAAACCGGGCTTGGTTGCTAGAGTGCTCCCAAGCAGACAACGACACCCTGTAGGCCCCAAAGCTTGGCGCCCCTGTCGGTATTTCTTTATTCTTATAAAACTTGGGAGAAAACCTGCGAGTCCCTATGAGCTGTCCCGCTTTTACCGGGCTGAAAATGGAGGGCTACTTGCCCTTTGAATCGGATGAGATTTCTCGCGTGAAATCTCTCCGAATTCACTTGTACCTATGGGGGATTAGCAATTAGCTAATCTAGTACCTGGACAAGAGGCTTTTGCCTCGGCGCGCATGAACCCACACAATTGTACATATAAATGGAAAACCCTTGAGCGGGGCATTACGATTCTGTATTCAAAGGGGAAGAGAGGTGGGGGAGAGCGGAATCATCGCGCTATGTAAGACAAGGGAGAAGGCAAGCTTTCCATTAAAGCTGCGATCACCTCCACCCACTACTCACACACAAAGTAGTTCACTTGTGAGCCAAAATCAGCCTCTACTCTCAAAATGGGTGCCCTCTCTTCAAGCAGACTTGGAAAAATGCTCTGTAGCCGCCAAGTGTCCACTTTGCCTCTTTTGAGTTAATTCCTAGTAGCGAGGGGCCTAAATGGTTTTGAACTAAGCCTAGACACCCTTTTATTGCTCGGATTCAAGTGCCGACTGGCCTGACCATCTCGTGGCGACCTGCCCTTCCCGACTACAGGTGAAACTCTCGGTCGTCGGCGTTTCACACTGGCCACACAATGTCCGGCCATTTGTGACTTCAAAAAGAGAGTCCCAAAAATCAAGGGAAAGAAACCAACAACTAAGGTCAGTGGTTGCCACATCCTCGTGACATACCCCCCTCTTGAAATCGGAAATGTCCTTGATTGCATGCCAAATATACATGCCATAGATGATTTAGTGTGATTAGCACCCTTTTATCACCACATTTATCCGCAAGAAAGGTCATGAAACATAGATACAATTGACTTGATGAGACCTTCATACTTTTGTCATTTTATCTACGATAGAAGTGAGCATGATACCTTTAGCATTTGTAGAGCAGTGTCTATTTCTATTGCACTGAATCCGTATGTACATTTGATGTGCTAGCTCCATCATTACCCCTCCTTTGAGCACGTTGAGTTGGGGCATACATAGACTGTAACCCAAAGGCCTCAAGGTAAAGATGCAATACATTTGATGACTCCAAAAGTTCACACTCTTCCATCCACTTTGCATCCATAGATGGATAGTTCTTGAACTTCACCAAATAGCGTCTTGCAACTTGTCCCTTAACTTTTCTTCCTTATGTGCCAAAATCTGCTCAGGTACCAAGATCCCATCAAGTTCCTTAACTTCTGGCTGATATTCATCTGGCATATCTTTTGGCACATCACCCACAAAGGGTCTTAGAAGACTCACGTGAAACGCATTATGAATCTTGCGAGTGTTAGGCAATTTCAGCCTTTATGCGACATCGCTCATCTTATCAAGTACTTGAAAAGGCGCATAATAACGCATGCTGAGCTTTGGAAACAACCTTTCCTTGCCCTTCATTTTCTTTAACCTTGCCTTTTCAAACCGTAAAAGTACCCAGTCGCCAGGTGAAAACAACAATTCACGACTGTAACGATCAACAGCCCTTTTCTGCTTTGCCTGAGTTTTGTCCAAGGCAAGCTTGATCTTCTTATACATTTCATCCATGTTTTCTACATATCGATCTGTCTCAAAAATTGTCTTTTGTGTGCAAAATAGGAGGAACCTTTCTTCTACCCTCAACAATCTCAAAAGGTGCCTTGCCTGTTGACGAATGCACTGTATTGTTGTACGCATACTCAAGCATGGGTAGATACTGTTCCCACTTGCCCTTATTATCTGACACATAACATTTCAACAGATCTAAGACAATAGAATGAACCTCTTCGGACTGTCCATCAGTTTGTGGATGAAATGAGGAGGAAAACTTGAGCGTGGTGCCCATGTTTTCAAACAAGCCTCTCCAAAACAGGCTTGTCATAGGAGTATCACGATCATTGACCATAGACTGTGGCATACCATGGTACTTGAAAGCATTGTACATAAATAATCGTGCCATCTGGTCAGATTTTATCTTCTTCCTGACACGAATAAAATGGATCTGCTTGCTGAACCTACAAATAATGGTCGATATACCATCATTCCTTGTCGGCGTTCTTGGAAGATCAAAGATTAAATCCATAGCAATGCTTTCTAATGGCTTATCTGGAATATGCAGTGGTTGTAATAACCCCAGTGTCTTTTGCGTGTCAAACTTGACCTTTTGGCAAATCACGCATGCTCGCACAAAGGTATCCAAATCTCTCTTCAAAGTGGGCCAATAAAAGAATGTCTCGACCGCTTTTAGTGTCACATCTATACCACGATACCTTGCATACGGTGGGACATGGCTTCTACCATAACCTTATGTCGCAATGGCCTAGTGACACATAATCTGCTATGCATCATCATAAAACCATCCTTGAGGAGGTAATGTGTCATGTGACACATCCCAACCCTATGTGTTCGTGGACAAGCTACCCCACAACAGGGTTCAGTCAATCAAGTCAAGTTTAGATTAGCAGTGATCTGGCACTTTTGTGAGTCTATTCGTAGACCGTGCATGCCCAGTCACTTAGCATAGATGCATATCCTCCGGTTGCACACAGCATGATCATCGGAGTTCCCATCAGAATTCATTAGCATTAGTTAGGGGAATTTTCCAGTGCATTTAGCCTATTTTCCTATTTATTGGGATTTTCACTTATTCTTTTTAAGTGACTTTCCTACAAAAGTAGGTAGGGCAATTTTGCTAAGTTAATATATAAGCAAACCAAAGTTCACACTTTCTGGCAGAAGAGGCAGTAGGAGCTTCCCGCTCAACAGGCAACTTCTCAGCAGTACCCCGTCAGCATCAGATTTATCGCCATTCCACCGTCCCCTTGGCGTTTTCCACAGCATCATCCACCGCCGTGAAGTCTCCCCCTTCTGGCGATATTGCATCAACAGATCAGCCCCCACAAGCCAGCGTTTTTGGGAGCATGTAGCCAGCGTTTTTCCAGCAACACTAACGCTAGGAAAGCAGCAAAACCTCAGCAGTTTGCAGCGTTTTCAGCAGGTGCTTTCAGCCCTAAAAACGCAGCCAAGAAATGCAGCAGATCTCAGCGTTTTCATTTCAGCAATCAGCGTTTTTGATCAGCAGTCTCAGCAGGGATAGAAAAGCAGTTTCCAGCCTATGAATCGATAGCAGAACCACCCCATTCAGTTGCAGATGATCCCCAAGTTTAGCCCAACAAAACTCAGCCAAAACAGTCCATTTTCAGCCTTGAAACAGTCCCAGAAATTCAGCATCTAGAAGATCTCAGATTTCAGCCCAAGTCGCCGTCATCATCACCGTCGTCGTCATCTGCATAGTCCAACTTGCATCTGTCCATTGCATCTGCATTGTACGCATTTGTGCAATCAAGTAGACCACTCTCGCCGACGAGAGTGGGGCCTTCGGAGGAGGGTTTTACAACCTCTTGGTGTTGTATCTCTTCTCTCTCCTTCTCTCGGTCTCATTCATTTGCACGCACAACATCCACTCACTTTGTTCGTGACCACAACACTCTACAAGACAGAAAGCTCTCTCTTTCCCTAAGAACTAAAAGGAACCTTGAGCAATAAAGATCACTAATCTTGAGAAAATACAACATTCATTCCGCTGCACCTAACATAATGTTCATGGCGTTGCCCATCTTGCAACTGTTCAAAGATCCTTGCAAAATCTTCATCAGTAGCATACTTTTCCTTCATCTCATGATGATAAGCAATTGACACAGCTGAATTTTGTGGCTTTTTGGGTAACACATGAGCCACAACATGCAGAATTTCAAAGTGGAACATAGAAAGAATGTTTGCTCATCGCATATGCTTTTCAGATGTCAAGAAGTATCGCAAGGTCTGATGGTCTGTTTGGACAACAAAATTAGCACCTGACAGGTAGTGCTTCCAGCTAGAAAGCGCATGAACCATGGCCAGTAGCTCTTTTTCAGATTTGCATCGTCTTTCTGGCCCTTGCAAGATGCTTCTCTCGTAAGCTACTACTAGACTATCTTGCATTAACACTGCCCTAATACTATTTCCACACGCATCAGACTGGACCACAAATGGCTGCTTGAGATCTGGTAACACAATTACTGGATCTGAAGTCATCTTTTTCTTTAAGAGATTAAAAGTTGAAATCTCTTTTGTGTCCACTTGACCGTGACCTCTTCTTTTGCAAAGCATGTAGGTGTGAAGCAATCTCGGCAAAGTTTTTGATAAACCTTCTGTAGTAAGAGCATAAGCCCAAGAAGTTACGGACATCATGCACAGTCTTTAAATCTGGCCATGTCCTGATTGCTTCAATCTTTGCAAGATTCATTCGGACACCATCCTTTGATACTATGTGGCCAAGAAAGTGAATCTCTTCCAAGAAGAACTCACTTTTCTTAGGATTAACAAGCAACCTGTGACTGCGTAGCTCTTCGAAGACAGTGGTCAAGTGACGCCTATGTTCCTCTTCATTCTTTAAGTAGACTATCATGTCGTCAAAGAATGTGCCAACAAACTTTTGATGTGGCCGGAAAATCCAAGTCATCATCCTATTTAACGTAGCAGAAGCATTTGTAAGACTGAACGCCATCACTAAGAACTCATATAGACCAAATGTCATCCTAAACGCAGTCTTGTGCACATCCTTTGGCGTGATACAAATCTGATGGTACCCACGCTTAAGGTCTATCCCGCTGAAAATTGCAACACCCTCTAGTCGGTCAAGAATATCATCAATTCTTGGGATAGGAAACCTATTATTGATGGTATTCTTATTCAGGACACGATAGTCAATACACATGCGCTAAGAGCCATCCTTCTTCTGCACTAGAAGCACTAGGGAGCAAAAGGGTGAATAACTAGGTGAATCAGCCCTTTCTCTAGCCGTGCCCATAATCTTGTTCTAGCGGCAATCGAGACAGTAATGAGTTAGAAAAACAATCATTAAACTCTCGGCAAAAGTGCCGACCTTTCTTTATCTAACACATATAAATTTGACTGACAATTATTTGAAACATCACGTGCAAAAATCAAGAACGTAGAAAGATGATCTTAATTACAGAAGTGATAGCCGAAGCAGATACAATAGGGACAGATTCCCCTTTAAGCTTTATATCAAGGATGTGAGTTTTGCCCCTATGTTGAATTGATGGGCCTAAATGACTTTGAAGTGAGCCTAGACACCCTTTTACTGCTCGGATTCTAGTGTCGACTGGCTTGACCATCTTGTGGCGACCTGCCCTTTCCGACTGTGGGTGAAACTCTTGGCCGTAGGCCGTTTCACATTGGCCACACAATGTCCGTCCATTTGTGACTTCAAAAAGAGGGTCCCAAAAATCAAGGGAAAGAAACCAACAACTAAGGTTAGTGGTTGCCAAAACTAAGATCATGAACTGTACATCTGTCATCCACAAATTTCACAACAAGACCAAGTCTAGCAAGGGCAGAAGGTTCTTCTTGATCCCAGGTACATAAAGTGTATCAACAATTGCGAAAGAATTGTCATTCGCAGCAGTCAACACAATCTTTTCAACTCCGTTGACCAGATAAGAGACATTGTTGGCACAAAGTGACTGAATTCGCAGGAGGGACATCCTCGAGAGAGGTAAACAAGTCACGATGAGAGGTAATGTGGTTTGTAGCACCACTGTCAAAGTACCACACATGAGCATCTGCAGCAACTGACAGACATGCATCATGGGCAGCAGGATCATAAGTGCACTGTGCACTCAAAGCCCATTTTGCATCTACATCAACATCACAATCTCCTTTCACAAAAGACTCTACAATAGTTGCACTTGTAGTGGAACCAACCTCTTTCTTCTAAGCCTCTTTTGCCTACAACTTAGGACATTGCTTGATCAAGTGATCATTAGCTTTACAAATAATGGCAATGCATCTTCTTTTTGCCCTTTTCACCAGAATTCTGAGATGAAGTGTTGCCGGGAAAAGCATTAGTTGCTGGGGACAAGGCAACCCACAGCATTCACTTAAATTTCCATTGCTTTCTCTAGTTTCAACTAGAGTAAAACACTTTTTGACTTTTTCACTACTGCTGAGAGGTGCTTGAGAGTAAAGATACTCGGTAAGGACCTTGGGTGCATTAGTTTAGTAGAATGGACTAGATGAAGGGTCCTTGAGACTAGATAGTAGTTGGGAAGGGTATCACCTAAGTAGGCATTCGAGATTTGGTAAGGAATTCTGCACTCTTTTTTCAAGTTCAATAGTAGGGTAGGTAGAAAACAGTCAGGACTGCATCTGATTTGAGGTGCACTGAAAAAAATCAAAAAAATTGTCATACTTGGCTAAAGCTAATCCCATTTTTAGCGCTCCATGTGAGAGAGAGAGCTCACAAAAATTTACTACGCAACTGCTTTCCCAGAATTCCACGCTATTGTCTGAGTTTTTAATGTTTATTAAATTTGGCCTATGCAAAGCATCCAAGTGACGTTGCATCCCCTTTGGAGATTCGGAGATCAACACAATATCATCAGCATATAACAATAGCAGAATCCATGTCCCTGCCAGCGGTGCACCTCTATCACCATCGCTCAATGTAGTCAGAAACCTCATCCACATACATACCAAATAGAGTAGGAGAGAGCGGGCATCCTTGCTTCACCCCAATAGTGGAGTGAACCGGTGTAGATAGACCCTCTGAGGTGCGTACATGCCCTACTACTGATCTGTACAGTGCCATGATCCCCCAAATGAACTCTGTGGGTACTCCCATCTCATGTAATCTGCGCATCAATCTAGCTTTGGGTACTGTGCCAAATGCTTTGCGGAAGTCCACAAAGCTACAAGAGATCTGCCCTCCTTGATGATGGCCCTAAGTGTCAAGATATGGTCAAGAGTAGAAAAACCTCTCCTGAACCCTGCCTGCCCAACAACACGCATTCCCTCCCTCTCTGCCCATCTACTCAGCTGCTGCTCAAAAATGGATGCGTACAACCGTGCCAATGTGTGTCCAATCATGAGAGTGCAATAATTTCCAGGCTCCATAGGGTCTGCTGACTTGAAGATAGGTACGATCATAGATAGGCTCCAAGTATCAGGCAAGCCCTCACACATGGCATGGTTAAACATAACTTCTATAAGCTCTGCTAGTAGATCTCTGGCATGCATGAAATGCTCAGCCACTAAGTCATGATGATCATATGCTCTCCCAATCCTCATCCTGTCAATGGCCTTCTTCACCATCTCAGCGGTGAAAAAAGCACATGTGTGTGGGCATGGATCGGGGGGGTCGGGAAGGGGCTGCTATCACACACACACACACACACACACACACACAGACACACAGAGAGAGAGAGAGAGAGAGAGAGAGAGAGAGAGAGAGAGAGAGAGAGAAATGAAATGATATATTAACGTCTTCAAAAGGCCAAAATGACCTATGAGACCATTAGATACAAAGTGGTGAATCTAATACAATGTCTGAAGTACAAGTACAAAAAGTACTGAAAGTAAAAATGAAAACTGAAAATGAAGTGTGAAATGTGAAAATGTAGAATAGGCCCTCAATGACAATCTGGGTGTCGTGCTAGAATGCCTCTGATCCTCTGTTGGAATGAATGAAATGAAATGTTATATTAACGTCTTCAAAAGGCCAAAGTGACCTATGAGACCAGAAAGTTACAATGTGGTGGATCTGATACAAAGTTAGAGTAACAAGATGACAAAAATGAAATGACAAATGACTAAATAAAATACTATGGAATCCTAAACTGCTAGGTGTGAACTAAGCAGCTAAGCAGCTAGCTGGGATAGCTAGATCACAAGAGATCCAGCATCAGTCACTGGCGGATCTCATCAATCTCCTCCATGGTCAGTAGTCTGACCGGGCGTCGTGCATGTCGAGCCAAAGTGATCCGAATCCTCTGATGCAGCCTCCGTCGATGCTGTGTAGTCCTCCGCAGTCGTGGGCGTCTGGATCTCCCCAGCTCAGTCGCTCGGTCGATCAATGTGCCTCTGGTTTGAGGCGACGAGCTTTGCTGTGGTAGTAACTCCTCCGGGTGTCCAGTGGCAGCTCTAAAGAAATCTGTGATCTGTCTTTGAGACTGGCTAGTCTCTCCTCTCATCAGGCTCTCTCTGTGTCTGCGTAGCTCGAGCAAAAACAAACCCAAGCATCTCTGATCCTCGTACCGCATGACTCTGGAGAATGGTCCAAAGCCCTCTCTGAACAAGCAATGGAAGCGGCCTCGTATCTCGTAGTAGACGAGGCAGTGGCATGTGTAGTGCAACTCTGTCTCAGGCTCGATGTCACACAGGGGGCATGTCCTGGCCTCTGCTGGTACTCCGCTGTATCTCCCAGTCTCGATCCGCAGCTGGTGTGACATCCTCCGGGTCTCTAAGATAACGACAAAGGTACAAAATGAAATAAAAGTGCTACTTACAAGCTACGAGGTGACGGTGGTGTAAACATGGGCGGGAGAGAGTGTGATGATGAAGGGATGGAGCTCTAGATCTACAAGTATAAATTTACTAGGGGGTAGGCAAAGAATGGCTGTTACCTCTGCCAAACATCTTCAATGGTAGAGTTTCATCCTCATATATCAACTTGGGCTCGATGCCTTAGTGTTTATGCCAATGCAAAAAGGATGAACATTGAGCTTTCTTGCTTGTCTCATTCTTCTCTTCGAGTGTGCTGCATTGACTAGCTGGATAACCCTTTATTGTCTTCTCCTCTGATTGAAATGCTGTCCATTTGTGTGTGTGCGCGCATGCATTTCCATTAATCTTGTCAGATTTACCATTGTCATGTTTATTCTAGGTGTGGTGGCTTGTCCTCACTCGTGATTATTCTGATTGAGAAATTAATTTCTCAGGCCCTTATAAGTTATGATATTGACTGCTTTTGAAATTTTGATTATGCTTGTTTGGACACAGCTTGCTGATGCCAAGGACGTCATGGCCACAGTCCGGTGTTTTGAAGGGGCTCAATTTCCCGTTCTTGTTCCAAATTTGAAAGTGCGGAGTAGTAGATGTTTTTAAAACATAATCATAACGTTTCTCAGATAACATTGTTCAAACTCTTTTGTAATGAGCTCCCTTTTTCTGATGGCATGTAGGGTTTTGAAGCTGCAATGACTTGTGGTGCGAAGGAAATGGCTATCTTTGCTTCTGCTTCCGAGACCTTCTCTAAAAAGAATATCAACTGCAGTATAGAAGATAGCCTAAGACGATACGAGGACATTATGATTGCGGCTCAGAAGATCTCTATACCAGTGAGAGGGTAATAACATTTTACAAAAACTTGTGAATGAATCATAGAGCGTGGCAATTGCAATGTTTCACCATTTCATATGCTGATGTCAAAATAAGAAGCTTCAGAAGCTTGAAAATAATATGTACATATCAATACAAGACATTCTATTTAAGAGGGGCAGTTTTGTTAAGGATCGCTACAAGTTCTTGCTGGAATTGCTAATCTGTACCTTCGTCACCCCTTTCTTACTGAAATATCTATATATCCAGGTAAGCTCCATCTTACTTATTAGCTCCATGTTGTGGTGATAGGTGGGCCTAGCATATCACTACCTGTAAGCTGTCGGAGGAATAAATCCATGTATGGAGGGCACTTCATAACCTTCTCCATGGATGTGTCCAAAATGACCTATCACAATTGCAAATGTCTTCATCTCTGATGATGTGTCCTCGTGTTTGGTCTCGTAGGCCACACCTGTCCTATGCGATCTGCCTCTTTTGAATCAAGATTTGTGAACGGCGAGTTACTTGATAGGGTGGTAAAATAATGAAACAACACCCCACTTGAATGAAAAGCAACAAACTGAACTGAAAATACAACTTTGGTCAAGGGGGGCAGAGATCCCCACTCAGAGAGATTGGCCCCTCAACAAGTGCCCCTTGCGGCATTCTTTGTGTGTTTGGTGAATTGCGTGGTTACAACTGTTTTGTGTGACTGCCACATCAGCACTGCTTGCATGCCATCATCAGCCCATGATCTGCTTGCGATTCGTTACCCCCTGTAAAACTATTAAAGCATGATAAGTTGACACTGGCTCCATGCAGACATGCCAATGACCATTCACAGAAGACAGTGCACTCACAAAGCATGCACTAGCACATATCCTATTCCACATCGGATTTGGAATAAGAATCATAAATCACATTTACACCTTTGTCCGTTCTGGACTGAGATATCTCACGGTGCTGGATCTATCTAGTCGTCACAACCAAGGCCACGCTGATGTCTACACAGATGTCTCTGATGCACTAGAATTATCACCACACTGTGAACAAAGATACGGGCTGCAGACATATTATGAAGGCCCGCTTTGCTTTCCATATCACATTTTGCTAATTTAAGGCTGGTCACATAGATCTCACACCATCATTTTTTTTCATGCATGTGCATACAAACACTGATGTGGTTTTCTCTGCTTAAAGGTATGTATCTTGTACAGTGGCATGCCCCGATGAAGGGCCCATCTCTCCATCGCAGGTGGCTTTTGTTGCAAAAAAGCTTTTGGACATGGGCTGCTATGAGGTATCTCTTGGGGACACAATAGGTGCTGGTACTCCAGGTATTGAAAGTTAAACTTCAGAGAGCAGCTTTCAAATATGCATTTTTTTGAAAGAAGCAACATGTGCAGGAAGCGTGCTTTCTATGTTGGAAGCTGTAATGGAGGTTGTACCCACAAAGAATATTGCCGTCCATTTTCACGATACTTACGGGCAAGCATTGGCCAACATCTTTTTGGCCCTTCAGGTACAGAGCGGTGTTCTTGGTGCCAGCACAATGTGTCTCCTCTCTTCTTCATATTCATGTTTGTTTTTTCAGATGGGCGTCAATGTGGTGGATTCATCAGTAGCGGGCCTGGGCGGATGTCCTTATGCAAAGGGTGCAACTGGAAATGTAGCAACAGAGGACGTTATATACATGTTGGATGGCCTTGGGGTGCAGACGAATGTTGATATCATGAAAGTGATTGCCGCTGGAGAGTACATCTGTCAACACGTGGGTCGACAAAACTCGTCGAAGGCAGCCATTGCTTTGAGGAACAAAGTTCCTGTTCATGCATCAAAGCTCTGAGTCAGCCTCTGACTGCTAGGGCCACGTTGTCACTTGTACACAATTTCCTGCAGCTACTGCCATTAAGTGTAAAATATCTCTTTATTCATTATTTAAAACTCCAACTATTTGCTCTGTACTTATAACACTGATTTGAGCAGGCTTGTAGATAGGAAAAGGGATTTACCTTGATGAAAATTTATGCCCATGCTGTGGAAACACCGGACATTGGCATCGTATTGCCTTTAAAAGTCACTTATATTCATTCATTTGTCTTATGTACAACTGATGGACTCCTTTGGGAGGGCTTCTTTTTTGGCAACAAGGAGGCTTTACAGCTCTGACTTGGTTACAAGACTGCCGGGCATGAGATTTGTTCTCACATTTGAGACTGCAAGCGCCAATATAGGCTGACTTGGTAGCTGTATTTCTATTCTTTTTGGGGAATGCCCAAGACGGGCTTTTACCCGTGTTGAAACGATGTGTGTCCCGGTGTAATTGGATAGAAAAGCTTGAAAGACGACATGGGTAAAACTTTTTTTGAACAGAGTAGAAGGTGCCTTGGTGTCCTAAAGAAGATAGAGATGAAGTGGATTCCCTTTGCAGCTAAAAAGTAGAGACTCATTGTACCAAGGGGGTATCCCAATGACATGTACCATCCGGGCTGCTGAAGGCAGCAAAGAGAGAGACGATAAGGAGTACACATAAAGAACTGCAGAAGAAATTACCGAGGCAGAAGATGCCTGAGCTAGCAAGAATGCGACATAGTCAAGAAACTGAGCTGCCGAGAAATTGTCCGAGGAGAATCTCCAAAAAAAGGACAACAATGACAAGACAAGGAAATATACCAAGAGAACATTATTTGAGAACAGTTGGTAAAGAGCTACCATTCCAAGGGGGAAGGAGAGAAGAATAGAAAAAATAGAACGCAAGGCAAATGTGCAGCCACAAGATGCAAAACTGCCCCTCAATTGCACAACAAAAGCGTAGACACAGCTGAGAAGCATGATAGAAGAAATCACCCATTCAGCAGGGATGAACACCTATACTTCGCGTTGTATCTTGTTCCTACTGTTTTAAATTCTCTCTCTCTCTCTCTCTCTCCTCTCTCTCTCTCTCTCTCTCTCTCTCTCTCTCTCTCTCTCTCTCTCTCTCTCTCTCTCTGCTGCTGCTGCGCGCTACCTGCCCTTCTCTCCATCGCGCTGCCCCCCTGCGCTCCCGCTCCATCTCTCTCCATCGCCCTGCCCCCCCCCCCCTCCCCCCCCCCCCCCCCCCAGTCTATCGCGCTGTTCCCCCTGCCCCCCCCTTTTTGTCTATCCCGGGTTAATCCCCCCTCCTGTCTATCGCGCGTCCCCCCCTTTTTGTCTATCGCTGATTATTTTAGCCTTTGAGCTTTTTATTTATTGTCTGTTTAGTTTTAGTCTATCACCCACCCACCCCATCTCCCCCCCCCCTTTTTTTAAATTTTCACTTTCACCCCCCACCTCACTCTATCGCCTACCCCCCCCCCCCCCCCCCCCCGCTGCTTCTCTCTCTCTCTCTCTCTCTCTCTCTCTCTCTCTCTCTCTCCCGCTGCTCGGGAGAAAGACCTATTGTATGTACCATGGCTGATGAGGTAAAGAGAAAGATCATCCTTGACAATGGTTGGATCTACCTCAAAGGAACAGGTTGTAATGTATATGAGGATCGCACTATTATGCAACAAAATGTACGTCGCAAAGCATATGAGGAAAGAAGCAAGAAGGTTAAGGTATCACCTCAAGAAGAAAAGCCACTTAAGGAGGATGCAAGTCCACCCAACAAATAGGGACACATGATCTATGAGACCAACTCACGCTTGCGAATAAGCTTTTGGAATTGTAACGGGTATCCATGGAATGCGGAAATTGGCATTGATGAGCTTACCAATGACTCCGATGTGATACTTCTTGTCGAAACATGGGAGCAGGATGCGCAACGGATTCTTGGATTTGACAAATACGATGTGCATTCTTTGATGTGGGCCAAAAATGCAAAGCAACGAAGAGGCCAAGGAGGCGTAGCATGTATGACCAAAAAGGGTTTGAAAGATGTTTCCATTGTCAAAGAAGATAAGTATAAACGCTACTTATGGCTGAAAATCAGCCCACCAAATGGTCAAGTCATGTTTGTGGCCGGTTGCTACATTCCTCACTATGACTCCAACTTTTATGCTTGCTTGAATATGGATAGAGATCAGCCCTTTGTTGAACTAGAGGAAGACATTGCTCATTACAAGGATCAAGGTGAAGTCATTGTTTTTGAAGACATGAATGCTCGCACAAATATGCTACAACACGACACACAACAAGTAGACATGCCACATGTCTCAAGAAGAATGGATGACTCATACATGTATAATCGAAGTTCTAATGATGCAAAAGAAGTGGATCACTATGGAAAGTCACTTCTACATATGTGCAATAGTACCGGAATGCTCATTGCAAATGGTGTATCTCTATGGCAAGGCACCAATGACTTTACATGTAGAAAGCACAACGGTGCTAGCGTGATTGACTATATGTTGTTCTCGGAAGCCACTCTAGAATGCATACAAAGCTTTACACTTGGTGAATGGAATCCGGAATCGGATCATAGGATGTTATGTATTGACCTCAAGTGTGGTAAACGGCCAGAGCATGTAGCCTTCAATCATGATGTGAATCATTTGTACCTACGTCTAGACTTCAAACGAGCACTTATTTATGCCGATATGGTGGACCAAATGTTAAGCATGATAGAGCATCAAGAGAGCCCAACATTAGAATGCAAGTGGAAAGTTTTCAAAGAAGTAATTTTCTCTTGTGCGAAGGAATGCTTTTCGGTGAAACACATGTCTTGCAAAAGGTCTAAGAAGGGTAGCACCAAGAAGAAATGGTTTGACATGGAATGTAGTCAAGCCCGAAAACACTTGCTAAGTTTGGATGCAATCAAAAACAAAGAAGTTTACTTGGAATGTTCACACACATACAAAGCACTTGTTCAAAAGAAGAGGAGAAGGTGGGAAGTCGAAAAACAACTTCTTTTAGCACAAGAGAAAGCACATGCATGTGGCAAGTTTTGGCAAAATCTAAAAGGCAAGCGCGTTGAGAGCTTTGGTGACTTGACTCTTGAGGATATGTATATGCATTGTAAGAATCTCTATGAGCAACCCAATGTTGATAAGATGGAGTGTTGTAGCTCCCTTCCGTTTATGTCTCCCTTCTTTACCATTGAAGATGTATACCGCGCGCTTGAGAAACTTGCTACTCGTAAGGCAGGTGACCTTCAAGGTGTCAAGGCTGAAATGATTAAATGGACAAGCAAGAAAACACGATATTGGATATGCGATATGTTTAACCTTGCACTTCAGTATAGCATGCCTCATGATTGGAGTGCAAATTGGATCAAACCTTTGCACAAAGGAGGAGATGTAAACAATGTGAACAACTATCGCACTATAATGGTTGGTTCTTTAATGGCAAAGTTATTTGGATGTATCATGGAGATGAAGATAAGTGAATGGATTGAAAAGAATGGCAAACGTGCACTTGGCCAAGCAGGTTTTCGAAAGCATCATAGCACTATTGATCACCTTGTCACTCTTCGAGTTCTTATGGAAGCGTCTCGATTGAAAGGAAAAAAGTTGTATTGTTGCTTTGTGGATTTCAAGAAAGCTTTTGACATGGTACCACGAGGAAATCTTTGGAGACGTATGCAAAGCCTTCAAGTGCCGAGAGAATTTATGCATGCAGTCTTTCGCATCTACCAAAAAGTGATATGTCGATTACGTATGGGAGATGGAATTTCAGAATTTTTTGCAAGCACTATTGGTGTCAAACAAGGATGCCCACTTTCCCCAACCCTCTTTGGGCTACTCATTGATGAATTGGAATGCATGGTTCTTGACTTTATGCAGCAAGAAGGCATAGAAGAGGTTAAGATTGGAAATGCGGTGATCATGCTTTTGCTTTATGCCGATGATGTAGTGCTCTTGGCACATACCTTAGAAGATGCACAAAAGCTTATGAGTGTCTTGGAACGCTTTTGCCTACATAGCGGGCTGATCGTGAATGGATCCAAAACCAAGGTTATGCTTGTAAAGACCCTCAATGATGAAAATCCATGCATTGTATATAACAATGAGAAACTTGAAGTGGTAGATCACTTCAAGTACCTTGGCCTTGAGGTTCCATCCAATCATAAATGGAAGGATTGTGCAATGCGTCGCTTGGAAGCCGGAAAGAGGACCTATTATGCATTTGAGAACATGTGCAATGCAGGAGAGATCAAGTGTTGGGCTCTCAAAAAGTACCTCTTTGACACATTGGTGACACTGGTGCTTCTTTATGGAGTGGAGGTGTGGGGTGGAAGCATCGGGAAGTCTACTTGGAAAGAGTTTGAGAATGTCCAAAAGCGTTTTCTCACCAACTTTCTCCAAGTCAAGACACAAACACCCTACATGCTCTTACTTCTTGAGTCCGGATTGCTTCCCATTGAGGTCTTGGGCATGCAGAGGGTTGTGGAGTACATGCGTAAGACACAACGTAGCCCTTTGCATCGACTTCCTAGAATCGCATATGAAGCAAGTCAAATGGTTCAAAAGACATGCAAGAGCAAAATACTAAGTTCGGGGTGGATGCTTGATATCAAGAAATGGTTTGGAAGATGGGATGCATGTCACTTGGTCAAGGATGCGTCGATCGACTCCCAAGTTAATGAGGCCTTCTTACAACGCCAATGTATCACGGCTTGGGAGAAATCTGGAGGTTCTCGCTTCAGCCATTACACCACACACGTTGCCCCAAACTACAAATCTCTCTTCTTCTCGGAACGAGGTAACCGAACCCATTCCTACATCCTTGAGCCCATCCCGTTGAGTGCGATCCGCACCATTGCCTCCATTCGTCTTAGCTCCCATTCTCTACGCTGCGAGACAGGACGTTGGGGCACTGGCGAGGAGCGTCATCGACTTTGCACCTTATGCCCTTGTCAAGTGCGAGAGAGTAAGTACCACACACTACTTGAGTGCTCAGCTTTTGACCACATTAGGTCCTCTTTTCCCCATATATTCAGCCATGATCTCTCCCTACATACCTTCCTCTCCCAACCACGATGTGGACTCTCTATTGCGACGCTCATTTCAGCCATTTTTGAGCATCGAGAGTCACTTATGAACTCCACTCACACCACGTGACATGTTCATTTGGTCCCATAGGTCATATTTGACCTCCCAGGACGATAATAGAACTCTCTCTCTCTCTCTCTCTCTCTCTCTCTCTCTCTCTCTCTCTCTCTCTCTCTCTCTCTCTCTCTCTCTCTCTCGCGATGTCTCCCCGCTCCCTGCTCTCCCGCTGCCGTTGCCCCTGCACCTGCCCCCCGCCCGCGCGCTGACCTTGCACCACCGCCCTCTGCTCCCCAGCATCCGCCCCTCCCCTTGCTCGCGAGCTGTCCCTGCACCCCCGCCCCCTGCTCCCGTCCTCTACTCACCCGCGTTGCCCCCTGCACTCCCGCCCTCTGCTCGCATGCTACCCCCGCGTCCGTCCCCTGCGCGTTTGTCTATCACGGTATCTCTCTCTCTCTCCCTCTCTCTCTCGGACGGAGATCACTAGACTCATTCGTCAGGATCTTATACAGTTGGACACCAGGAGGACATGGGTAGAGCCGATACAGGAGTTGGGCACGAAGATGGCTTTCTACAAAGAGCACCTTCTCCAACTTTCAGGGGATGGGTTTGTGACTCGTCCGAACTACATGGACACTCATTTATCTCATGGTCTGCGATGTGCTATTGGTCAGATTCGCACATCCTCACACCAGCTGGAGATTGAGACGGGTAGATTCAGAGGGATACCACCAGAGGCTAGGATATGTCAACTATGCGGTAGAGAGCCAGAGACAGAGCTACACTACATATGCCACTGCATTGTGTATTATGAGATACGAGGGCGCTTCCATTGCTTATTCAGGGAGGGTTTTGGACCCCTAGATAGAGTCATGAGGTATCAGGACCAGAGATGCCTTGGCTTATATCTACTTTAGCTACACCGACATAGAGACAGTCTGTTGGGGAGACATGGAGTACGACAGTCGCAGAGACAGATCACAGATTTCTTTGGATCGAGGGAGCCAAGAGACCAACCACCAGCACAGGGTTGTACCCGCATTCATACCAGAGGCACCCTCATTGACAGGGCGATTGAGCTCGGGAGATCGAGACGACCACGACCGAGACACAGGAGCACACTACATCGACGGAGACTCCAGCAGAGGATCAGAGGCATTCTAGCTCGACACCCAGGTTGTCATTGAGGGCCTATTCTACATTTTCACATCTCACATTTCACATTTCATTTCAGTTTTTCATTTTTACTTTCAGTACTTTTTGTACTTGTACTTCAGACATTGTAATAGATTCACCACTTTGTATCTGATGGTCTCATAGGTCATTTCGGCCTTTTGAAGACGTTAATATATCATTTCATTTCTCTCTCTCTCTCTCTCTCTCTCTCTCTCTCTCTCTCTCTCTCTCTCTCTCTCTCTCGCGTATGACTATCGCGATGTCTCTCTCTCTCTCTCTCTCTCTCTCTCTCTCTCTCTCTCTCTCTCTCTCTCTCTCTCTCTCTCTCTCTCTCTCTCTCTCTCTCTCTCTCTCTCTCTCTCTCTCTCTCGCGTATGTCTATCGCGATCTCTCTCTCTCTCTCTCTCTCTCTCTCTCTCTCTCTCTCTCTCTCTCTCTCTCTCTCTCTCTCTCTATCTATCGCGCTGTTAATTTTCTTAATGCACTAACCTTTTAACCCCCCATTTTTGTTAAGTCTATCGTTCAAGTCTATCGCTTGTTAAATTTAAGTCTTTTTAAGTCTATCTACTGTACTGCCCCTCTCTCTCTCTCTCTCTCTCTCTCTCTCTCTCCCTCTCTTCTCTCTCTCTCTCTCTCTCTCTCTCTCTCTCCCCCCTACCCCATGCGCTCTTCCCGCCCGCCGCCCCCCCCCCCCCCCCCCTCTCTCTCTCTCTCTCTCTCTCTCTCTCTCCCCTACCCCACGCGCTGTTCCCGCCCGCCGGCCCCCCCCCCCCCCCCCCCCCCTCTCTCTCTCTCTCTCCTCTCTCTCTCTCTCTCTCTCTCTCTCTCTCTCTCTCTCTCGCACCCGCACTCTTATCACGTTTTTTCCATTGAGGGCACCTGGCCACGCCGCCTCACGCTCCACCACTCGTCGCGATCGCCGTCAGTGTGGGTGCACACGTACATCCAGTGACTCCCAGCCGCCGCACCCGTTGCTAGGGTGGGTGCACACGTACACCTAACTCCCTTGCGGACGACAATCAAGCATGAGGAAGATGAACGATAAAGCCGACCCTCTAGAGGATGCGATTCAAAAATGCAAAGAGGAGATGACGGAAATCATGACCAAGATGAACGGTAACCTCTGGGGCACAATAAACATACTCGAAGGACGCGTGCTGATCCAAGAGAGCAAGATAAGCACGCTGGAAGGCCGAGTGACGACCCAAGAGGAAGAGATCGCGTCACTCAAGAAAGAGCTCGCCGAAGCACGAGCAAGAAACACACTGGAAGAGGGCGAACTGCAACCCTCAGTAATCAAAGAAATCAACACGATCAAGGAGCAAGTACGGGCCATCAAAGAAGGAGAAGAGCAGCATAAAGAAATGACGACCTCTTGGGTGGATGTTCTTACCAAAACTCAACAGAAGGCGGACGAAGCCGAGAAATGGATCAAGGTGGCCAAGAAAGGGAAAGGCAAGGAGATAACGCCCACGCCCACACCCAACAACATCATTAATCAGACACTAGAGGAGGAGCAGAGGAGAAGGGTGCGCGCTTTACATGTGAGAATCTGCGGTCTTAAAGACAAAAGCAATGTGGACGAAGAAGTAAAAGAACTCACAGCCTTGATGGGGATTCATGAGCCGACGCACACAAGGGCATGGAGAGTGGACAACATAAAGAAAAATGGAAGCAGTGGAGAAACAGCACTCATCCTCCGTTTTCCCTCCATGGAAGCAAAGAAGTCATTCTTGAAGAAAAGACCAACTCTTAACGAGATTGGCATCTTTCTCGGGGATGATCTCACCCTCTCGCAGATCGCTCATATGCAGGAAGTAATGCCAAAGATTAGAGCGGCAAGGGAAAAAGGCAAGATCGCTTTTTATCGAGACGAAAAAGTGGTAATACTAGAACGACGCTCCACATGACGGTGCGAGACTTATGGGACCACACTCAAAGTAGCTGCTTGGAATTGCAATGGATCTATGCGTCTTGATGTGGGTGCCTTTGAGGATAGCTTTACTGGAAGAGACATCATCTTTTACTCTGAGACACACCAGGCCCCAGGGCAATCCATGCCTCACATCAGTGGATATAGGTGGGAGACAGCCTACAGACAGGAGACACGCTCAGAGCACAGAGGGTGGGGCTCGGGGGGAGTGGCAGTGTTATTTAGAGGATCTGCAGCCATTGATACATATAGCCCGCAGGGACAAGCAGGCTAGGTACATGTGGGTGAGACTGAAAGCAGAGACAGGCAGATACCTCTATCTAGCTATTTGCTACTTTCCCCCGAGTACATCAGTTTATGCATCACCCAGAGGACAGTCCCCTTTCTCTATTTTAGATGATGACATATGGGAATTCTCTAGGGACGGTGACATTATCATCCTAGGGGACTTCAATGCCAGGACTGCCCATCACCAGGCAGTGTTTTATGATACTTCAGAGGAGATGCTAAGAGAGCTAGATGTGGTAGAGACGGGCCTTTCCAGACTATCACACGATGTGGAATGTACTGAGTATGGGCGACACCTGATAGACATGGGCACTGCACATGGATTGGCCATCTTGAACGGCCTACAAAGATTTCCTGCTTCGGGAGGTTTTACATGCTTTCCACACAGACATGGAGCCAGCACTGTAGACTATGTCATGGCACAACCGAATCTCATCTCTAGTATTCAGGATCTCACAGTTGAGCCCAGACCGATCGGGGTGGCAGTGGATCATGCTCTGGTGTCGATGACCATCTCCTTCCAGTTCAGGGTAGCACACAGGCCACGAGTAGCAGCCCCTACTCTCTACACATCCACACGGGAGATGGATTCTGTATACATGGACGGAATCTACAGACGCCTATGCACTGAGGACATAGGGCGACCTCTGGAAGAGCTAACTACTATACTAACACAGACATTACATGAGGCAGCAGCAGAAGCATACCCACACACCCAGCTTGAGCATAGCCGCCGACCAGGGAGCATGCCTCAGAACAGCTGGTACGATGAGGAGTGCCGCCAGACTAGAGCCAGACTTCAGAGGGAGGTGTTGTTGGGGGACGTCACTCACAGACAGTCACAGATTGACTTCCGACGCCTGGTGCGGCGGAAGAAGAGGGCTTTTTTGGCTCGACTCGAGCAGGATCTATATCAGCTATTCTTGAGTCAGGACTCACGTGAGGCGTGGCGGCTCTTTCATGAGCAGTCCCCCCCCCCCCCCCCCCCCCCCCCCCCCCCTGCTATTTCCTCCATAGAGACCTGGGGGCAATATGCATCATCTTTCTACACAGTACCTGGACAGCCGGCCCTTCCCAACCCCCCCGATCCATGCCCACACGCATGTGTCTTTTTCACCGCTGAGATGGTGAAGAAAGCTATTGACAGGATGAAGACTGGGAGAGCATATGATCATGATGGCCTAGTCGTTGAGCATTTCATGCATGCCAAAGACCTACTAGCAGAGCTTCTAGCAGTTATGTTTAACCGGGCCATGTGTGAGGGCCTACCAGACTCTTGGAGCCTATCTACGATCGTACCTATCTTCAAATCAGGAGACCCCATGGAGCCTGGGAATTATCGCACTATTATGATTGGGCACACACTGGCACGGTTGTATGCATCCATATTGGAGCAACAGCTGAGTAGATGGGCAGAGAGGGAAGGGATACGTGCAACTGGGCAGGCAGGATTCAGGAGAGGATTCTCTAATCTTGACCATATCCTAACACTCAGGGCCATCATCGAAGAAGGCAGATCTCATGGGAGACGGATCTATTGTAGCTTTGTGGACTTCCACAAAGCTTTCGACACGGTACCCAGAGCTAGACTGATGCGCAGACTACAGGAAATGGGAGTACCCACAGAACTCATTTGGGGGATCATGGCATTGTACAGATCAGTAGTAGGCACCCTGGAGGGACTTTCTACACCGGTTCACTCCACTATTGGGGTGAAGTAGGGATGCCCGCTCTCTCCTACTCTTTTCGGTATGTATGTGGATGAGGTTTCTGACTACATTGACAGCGATGGGGATAAAGGTGCTCAGTTGGCAGGGACATGGATTCCACTTTTTTTATATGCTGATGACATAGTGTTGATCTCCGAATCCCCAGAAGGAATGCAACGTCAATTGGATGCTTTGCATACGTTTGCCCACGAAAGTGGTTTGTCTGTCAACCTGGGTAAAACCAAGGTTATGGTGTTTAATACCACTCCACAGTGGATCTGGAGGTCAGCACCTACATTCACATACGGCCAGGAGACTGTGGAGTACACAGACGCTTACACTTACCTTGGAGTGGTTTTTAGCGGACCTGCATTCTCACTCAGAAGAGCAGCAGAGACTAGACTTACTAGAGCCCACGCAGCATTAGGTAGATTGGAGAGGATGTGTTCGCAGGTTCAGTTTCAGGAGAGCCCCGGACGAAGCTCTGGCTCTTTGATACCCTGGTGGCTTCAGCATTGCTCTATGGGGCTGAGATATGGGGACCTTCACTGGATCACCACGGGAGGCCGGGTCGCTCAGACGGATGGGGGAACATGGAGAAACCTTTCATCTCTATGATCTCGCAGCTCATTAGAGCCAAGGCATCAGTACCACGGGCCATTATCCGAGCAGAGCTAGCGGCCCCCCCACTAGTGGTAGAGGCGCTCACCAGATAAGTCTCCTTCATAAACCGCACATGGGAACTTCCCAGAGACAGATATGCCCGCATAGCACTTGAGTCCTCTCGACAGTTAGCCATACAAGGAGATACAACATGCTGGTATGGGGAGATGACATCATGGTTTCAGGCGCATGGGTTCAGCATAGACAGGCTACCACCATTCCAGTACTCATTGGATGCACCATCTCTCATTCTTACACAGTCGGAGATCACCAAGCTCATCCGCCAAGACCTGACCCAGCTAGCCACCAGGAGGACATGGATACAACCAGCACAAGAACTGGGCACGAAGATGGCTTTCTACAGAGACCACCTTCTCCAGCTTACGGAAGATGGTTTTGTGATGAGATCCAGATACATGGATACCCACCTGTCTCATGGGATACGATGTGCTATTGGCCAGTTGCGCACATCGTCTCACCAGCTGCGGATTGAAACTGGGAGATACAGCGGAGTACTATCAGAGGCCAGGACATGCCCCTTGTGTGACATGGAACTTGAGACAGAGCTGCATTATACATGCCACTGCCCCGTCTACTACGAGATATGAGGCCGCTTCCATTGCTTGTTCAGAGAGGGTTTTGGACCACTCTCAAGATAATGGGATACGAAGATCAAAGTTGTTCTTGCTCGAGCTACGCAAACACAGAGAGAGCCTGATGAATGGCGAGGCTAACCAGTCTCAAAGACGGATTACAGACTTCTTCAGAGCAGACACGGGACATCCGCAAGATCCACTCCAACAACAGAGCTCCCCCCGTCTCACACCAGAGGCACACTGATTGACCGAGCGATTGAACTGGGGAAATCCAGGCGCCCACGACTGCGCAGGACTACACAACATCGACGGAGGCTACGTCAAAAGATTCAAAGCACACTGGCCAGGCATGCACGACGCTCGGTCAGACTACTAACCATGGAGGAAATTGATGAGATTCGCCAACGACCGATGCTAGATCTTTTGTGATTCAACTATCCCAACTAGCCGCCCCCCTTTTTTTGCTTAGTTTTCGGCTTAGCTCACATAGACCAATCTAGAATCCCATTATATATATCTTTGTTTTGTACTGTTGTTAGGTTATTTGGTTACTCTGACTTTGTATCAGATCCACCACCTTGTAACTTTCTGGTCTCATAGGTCACTATGGCCTTTTGAAGACGTTAATATAACATTTCATTTCATTTCATTTCTCTCTCTCTCTCTCTCTCTCTCTCTCTCTCTCTCTCTCTCTCTCTCTCTCTCTCTCTCTCTCTCTCTCTCTCTCTCTCTCTCTCTCTCTCTCTCTCTCTCTCTCTCTCTCTCTCTCTCTCTCTCTCTCTCTCGCCCCCCCCCCCCCAGTGTACTATTATGATAGGGCACACATTGGCACGGTTGTATGCATCCATTCTTGAACATCAACTGAGTAAATGGGTAGAAAATGAGGGCATACGAGCAGCAGGACAGGCTGGATTCAGGAGGGGTTTTTCCACTTTGGACTATATTCTTACACTCAGAGCCATTATTGAGGAGGGTCAGGCACATGGGAGACGGATGTATTGTTGCTTTGTGGACTTCCGCAAAGCATTTGACACAGTGCCGAGGGCCAGATTGATGCGCAGGCTACTGAAGTTGGGAGTACCCACAGAGATCATATGGGGGATCATGGCTTTATACGGCTCAGTGACTGGCCATGTACGCACTCTTGAGGGGATTTCTGACATTGTTCATTCCACTATTGGAGTGAAACAGGGGTGTCCTTTGTCCCCTACACTATTTGGTATGTATGTAGATGAGGTTTCTAACTACATTGACAGAGAGGGCGACAGAGGCGCTCAGCTAGCAGGGACATGGATCCCTTTGTTATTATATGCTAATGATATTGTGTTGATATCAGAGTCACCAGAGGGCATGCAGAGACAGTTGGATGCACTACACAGCTTTGCAGAGGATAGTGGATTGTCTGTAAACCTTGGTAAAACCAAGGTTATGGTGTTTAACACCACACCATAGCGGGTCAAGAGATCGGCACCTACACTCGTATATGGTCAGGACACTGTGGAGTACACAGATGCATATACATACCTGGGGGTGGTATTCACGGGACCGAGGTTTACTCTGAGGAGAGCAGCAGAGACTAGACTGTCCAGAGCCTATGCGGCATTGGGAGGGCTAGAGAGGATGTGTTCGCAGGTTGAGTTTCAAGAACCACGAACAAAGCTATGGCTCTTTGATATTTTGGTTGCTTCAGCTATGCTTTATGGGGTCCAGGTTTGGGGACCATCTGTGAATCATGACAGTTGGAGGAGCATGGAGAGACCCTTGGATATCCTGGATGATTAGAGCCAAGGCCTCCGTACAACATGCGATTATTCAAGCGGAGGTAGCCGCCCCTCCTATAGAGATTGAGGCTCTTACCAGATGAGTGTCCTTTATGCACAGTCTATGGGATACACATAGAAGCAGATATACTAGATTGGCTCTTGAGTCCTCTAGACAGTTAGCGATGCAGGGAGACGCATCATGTTGGTATGCGCAGATGACCTCATGGTTTCAGAGGCACGGTCTCAGCATGGATAGACTGCCTTCTTTTTAGTATTCCCTGGATGCACCCTCACTGCTAGTCACACGGACGGAGATCACTAGACTCATTCGTCACGATCTTATACAGTTGGACACCAGGAGGACATGGGTAGAGCCGATGCAGGAGTTGGGCACGAAGATGGCTTTCTACAAAGAGCATCTTCTCCAACTTTCGGGAGATGGGTTTGTGATTCATCCGAGCTACATGGACACTCATTTGTCTCATGGTTTGCGATGTGCTATTGGTCAGATTCGCACATCCTCACACCAGCTGGAGATTGAGACAGGTAGATTCAGAGGGATACCACCGGAGGATAGGATATGCCAACTATGCGATAGAGAGAGACAAAGCTACACTACATATGCCACTGCACTGTGTATTATGAGATACGAGGGCGCTTCCATTGCTTATTCAGGGAGGGTTTTGGACCCCTAGATAGAGTCATGAGGTATCAAGATCAGACATACCTTGGCTTATATCTACTTGAGCTACATCGACATAGAGATAGTCTACTGAGGAGACATGGAGAACAACAATCACAAAGACAGATCACAAATTTCTTTGGATCGAGGGAGTCAGGAGACCAACCACCAACACAGAGTTATACCCACATTCATACCAGAGGCACCCTCATTGACAAGGCGATTGAGCTCGGGAGATTGAGACGACCACGACCGAGACACAGGAGCACACTCCATCAACGGAGACTCCAGCCGAGAATCAGAGGCATTCTAGCACGACACCCATAGTGTCATTGAGGGCCTATTCTACATTTCACATTTCACATTTCACACTTCATTTTCATTTTCACATTTTATATTCAATACTTTTTTGTACTTGTACTTCAGGCATTGTATTTGATTCACCACTTTGTACCTAATGGTCTCATAGGTCACTTTGGCCTTTTGAAGACGTTAATATATCATTTCATTTCATTTCTCTCGGGATGCCCATTGTCCTCTACTTTATTTGGTATGTATGTTGATGAGGTCTCTGATTATATTGACAGAGGAGGAGATAGAGGTGCTCAGCTTGCAGGGACATGGATCCTTCTTTTATTGTATGTTGACGATATCGTGTTGATATGAGACTCACCAGAGGGTATGCAGAGACATTTGGACGCATTGCATAGTTTTGCAGGGGATAATGGATTGTCTGTTAACCTTGGTAAAACCAAGGTCATGGTATTTAATACCACGCCACAGTGGGTCAGGAGATCGTCACCTACATTCACATATGGTCAGGACAGTATGGAGTACACTGATGCATACACATATCTTGGGGTGGTCTTTAGTGGACCGAGGTTCACACTGAGAGTGGCAGCAGACACTAGATTGACTCGTGCCTATGCAGCCCTAGGCGGTTTAGAGAGGATTTGTTCACAGGTTCAGTTCCAGGAATCTCGAACAAAGCTCTGGCTCTTCAACACTTTGGTCGCTTCAGTTATGCACTACGGGGTTCAGGTTTGGGGACCATCTGTTGACAATGGTGGATGGAGTAATATGGAGAGGCCCTTGGTATCTATGATTTCTAGGTTATTAGAGCCAAGGCTTCAGTTCCACATGACATCATACGAGCGGAGCTACCAGATCAGTATCATTTGTACACAGCTTATGGGACACCACCAGGGACAAATATGCTAGGCTTGCTCTTGACTCGTCCAGACAGGTGGCATTATAAGGAGATACATCATGTTGGTATGCACAGATGAGCTCATGGTTTCAGAGGCATGGTTTCAGCATGGACAGGCTGCCCTCTTTCCAGTATTCTCTTGATGCACCATCTTTGGCTCTTACACGGATGGAGATTACTAGACTCATTCGGTAGGATCTTATCCAGCTTGATACCAGGAGGACATGGATAGAGCCATCACGGGAGTTGGGTACGAAGAGGGCTTTCTATAGAGAGCATCTTCTCCAACTCAAGACAAACGGATTTGTCACATGGCCCATCTACATGGACACACACCTATCTCATGGGTTAAGATGTGCCATAGGCCAGATACACACATCTTCACACCAGCTTGGGATTGAAACGGGTAGATTCAAAGGCATACCAACAGACAATAGGATATGCCAGTTATGCCATGCAGAGCAAAGACAGAGCTTCACTACATATGTCACTGCAAAGTCTACTATGAGATACAGGGACGCTTTCACTGCTTATTCAGAGATGGTTTTGACTCGTAAGATAGAGTCTTGAGATATCAGGATCAGAGATGTCTCGGATTATTTCTACTCGAGATATAGAGACATAGAGACTCTCTATTGAGAGTGCATAGACAGAGACAGTCCCAAAGACGCATCTCAGATTTCTTCAGTTCGAGTACCACAGAGCCACCACCACCACAGAGTTCGGTTCCCACCCATACACACACCAGTGGTACTCTCATTGATCGAGCTATAGAGTTGGGAAGATCGAGACGACCACGACTGAGGAGGGGAGCCAAGCAACACCGACGGAGATTGTGTAGAGGATCCACAGGATTCTAGCACGACACCCAGAGTGTCGATCAAGATAGACTTCATGCTACTGCTATATTGTATCATGGTGACACTTATCCCCATTTTGTACCTTTGTGGCATTATACCATTGCTCAGCTTACCAGCCACCCATAGGAGTCGGTAGCACTCCTATCTCAGTTTCTAGATTGTAGTTTCTTTGTTTGTACCCAGATTTGGTACTAGACTCACCATTGTAATCAGTTTGGTCTCATAGGTCATTTTGGCCTTTTGTAGACATTAATATATTATTTCATTTCATTCTCTCTCTCTCTCTCTCTCTCTCTCTCTCTCTCATGGGTTGTTTAAACCAGGGTAATTTCATAATTGAAACTCTTCACATGGTAAGCAGTGTTAGGATTTGACGCCCTTCTTCCCTTCTTTGACTCTCGAGCCCTTCGTATGAAGGCCACTTTGACGCAACACCGGTGTTTTGAAGGGAGAAGGCAAAATATGCCCATCCTCATGGAAGGATACTAATCCCACTTTCCTGTCATCAGAAGGGCAACCTTAGGAAAGCCCTTCCTGGACTTGAAATGAGTTCAAGGCCCACCAAAGGTAGGAGTGGAGACATTTGCATTCACATTCGCATTTTACATATTAACAGGACTTAAAAGTAGTTGAGGGGGATCAGGGTGTGTGGTTAAGCCATTCATAATTTGGTAATTTCCTAAATTTCAATGGGAAATGGGCCAGTGGCCACTGCTAAGTTCTAACTTAACCTAATGGGAAATGGGTGACTTAGTGCTCACTCAAAATTTTGAACAAGCCAGACTCCAAAGCCGTGGCACGAGCACCGCGAGTGTAACTCTTTCTCTCAGCCTCTCTATGTGGGTGCCTCCTGCTGCAACAAAAGAGGGGAAAGAAATGTGGGATTTGCTACGTCAACGCATGAGAGAGTTGGAAGGTCTTGTGACAACACGAAGACTCATGAGCAGAGACTTGCGAGCAACCTTCGGACTCTTCTCAAGCTCTTAGTCTGCCCCCTATTAAGCTTCAGCTTCGGATAGTGTAAGAATTGATTAGTTTCTCCAATAGAGTCTACTTGTTTCTTGTATGGAAAATGGATGTCTTGACGTTCAATTTGTATTTGTACAAATGAATGTTGCTACGACTCTTTGTTGGCCTTTGTCATGAACAAGTATTTGGTATTGTTGAAAATGCTTGTTCTTTAAGTTTTTTGTGCTATGTGGAAGGTAATTTGGGGTGCTCTACCGACGGGGGTAAAGATTCAGGAAAGAGGGATTGGGTCAGATTGATGCTTGGGGTGCAGGTTGGCTAGTGACGATCTAGCTCACCTCTTCATGGATTGCCCAACTATCAAAGGCCTCGCAGGGAAAATATGTAAGTGGGTCCAAAGAACATGGAAAATTGGTATTTACAAGACTGATCTTTTCCTTGGAGGGAAGAATTCAGGTGGTCCTGCCATCCTCATCAGCACTCAAATCGTTAGGTACGTCTTCTTACATAATGTATGGCAGACAAGGAACCGCCGTGTGTTTGAAGGAGGTCTGGAGATGGCAAGCTTCGCAGAAATTATACAAGAAATCAAAGTGCTAATATGGACACTCAGACGCAAGCAACACTCGGAGGATTGGTCTAGGACTACTTGTGCCTTGTTGACAGCAGAGGGCATGCCTAGGACGGGGGAAAATCTTGGCTATCGGTAATTATAAGATCTCAGAAGAACATGACAAGGGACCCTATGTATCAAGGATAAGGGGGCGAGTTGGGTGGGATGGCTGCCCTGATAGCTGATGTAATTATGGTCCCTGGATGACGCCATGGCTCAACATGAGCATGACAAGACCTTGTAATTATTTGGGTTGATAAATATAATTCACTCACAATTGTGAGTTTTGCTATGAAAAAAGTTTTCTGTGCTATGTAAGGGGACATTTTTTACTCTTCTGTCAGTGGACGGGCAATGTTAAATTTTTTCCTTCTATCGAGAAGGGCATACTTTTTACATGCCTGTCTTTTGACATTTTGAGTTGTCTGTCAAATCCTAAGGTAAGCCTCTCCACTTATAAAGCATTTGCAAAAAATCCATAAGAATGCATTATCACCATGATTACTACGTATCATTTTAGAGAATGCTAGTCGGAGATTTTTCCACGTCAAAAAATCGGTAATTTCTCTTGGAAAAGCAGTCTTTGCCAACGTCCTTAGTCGGGGGGCAGGAAATCTAGGCCGTACATTTCTTGTCAAATCTTGACAGTAATTCCACCACAGTAGCACGGATGTTTGCCAAGTCAGCAGCCGGAAATTGTTTAGGACCTCGTAGCGTGCAGCTACGAAGCAAACCTGCTGCCCTGTTTCCCGGTGGCCAATATGGTCCATTACGAGCCATCATTACACTTGGGAATCCTGGTCAACGGCTTTGTGAGAGAAGGGCTCGCGAGTCGCTACTGTGGCAGGGGGCTGCTGCCCGGCGGCTACATCCCATCGAAGGTGATAACTGCAATGAAACCACGATCACACCAATATCAAGGGAATGCAAACAAAAAAGTTCACCTTTTTATGCGATTTGACGGAGAGTTAATGGGTGCATTCTCTCTCTGAACAACTGGCTGAATAGCGGGGTTATAACACTGCATGCGACCAGGCTCTTAGGCATACAATTTGTCCGCATGTGATACATCAGCAGTCGTCAAGCAACAAAGGCCTTGTTTGCTTGACAAGTCAGCATACAGAAGTAGACAAGTACCCTCCTCTCCCTTTGCTTTGCCAAGTCAAGGTGAGGAATGAAGCTTTTGCCCCGCCCTCGTGGACTCTTTTCGGCTGGGAATGGTCCTTGAACCATTTCCATGTAATATGTGCTGGCTCCTGGCCTTGTTGCACATATATGGGGAATGCCCCTACATCGTGGGGGAGGGGGCACATCTTGGCCATCCATCTATTGGCGGTTAAAACACAGAATTTTTTGCCCAAGCTGTTGGATAAATAACACAACAACATGCGTAATCTGCAATGTCAATCATTGGCAGGCACGTCAACGCACATAATTTGCAATGTCGCTTTCACTGCACAGAATTTGCCAATAGGTTGCTTTCGATGCCCGGAATCTTCTCGCACGTCGCTGTCGCTATCTAGCCCCCCTCGCTTTGGACCTTTGAGGGGGTAGGGAAAGGTCATTGATTGACCTTTCCTCGCAATTCGTGCGACTCGTGGGCGATCGTCAAGAGCTGGGAGCCACGTGGAGCATGAATTCCAGGAAAGGTCAATCAATGACCTTTCTCGCCCGTCAATGGCTCAGATTATGGCCGCTGAGTTGTCAGCACCAGGTTGCATTCCCCATGCTGATGTGCATGCAATACATTGGCTGGTCATTACTGCACCCTGAATTACAAGAGCTGAGGTGGCATCCATCCATAGGTTGCATGGCTGATTCCGCTAAAAAAGGTACAGGCGATGGACGCCAGAATCCGCCGCCCCCCGACCTTGATGGGGTAGGGAAAGGTCATTGATTGACCTTTCCTCGGAATTCGTGCGACTCGTGGGTGATCGGCGGGAGCTGGGAGCCACGTGGAGCAAGAATTCCAGGAAAGTTCAATCAATGACCTTTCCCGCCTGTCAAGCTCCATGGGAAGGGGGCCGAGCTCGTGTGAAGTTCGCGTATGGTGGCGCTTCTTTCCTGCGAAGCCTTCTGGCTTGACATCAAGGTTGCTTGATTGAGCAACCTTTTGACATCAAGGTTGCTTGGCTGTGCTGGAGTCATAAGCATTTGGATGCACAGCCTTCTGGCTTGACATCAAGGTTGTTATGTTGTGCAACCTTTCGACATCAAGGTTGCTTGGATGTGGTGGAATCGTATGCATTGGAGCAAGGCATCTTCTACTGGTAGATTTTTGGTGAATGGTAAATTTTTTGCTGTGTTTTTCTGTGCTCAAGGGTTTGAAGTTGTGGAATGTGAGATCTGTCTTATGCTATGCTGTTTTCATGCATGTCCTACATAAACTATGGCGTATTTAGGTGGGGTGCCTTCATTCGCTTTGCTGCGTGCAGATGGAGTGTTGGTAGAACAAGAGGATTTTCCTGGTAATGTGCAACCCATGCCGTCTGTGGATACTATGCAGCTTGTAGGGTGTGAGGGGCAAGTTTGTGTGGCTCCAGAAGATTGTCTTGCTGAAGGCTTTCTGAACATTGATGCTACATTTGAGGAGGTGGCTTTGAACCTTGGTGAGAAGTCCACAATGCAAAAGGATAATTAGGCTAGAAAGATATTCGACAGCTGGAGGAAGTTGTCGCTATTGGAATGTGAGATCCCTTTAGAGAAACTAGATCTATGTATGGATCTTGGTGGCTTATACAGTATTGTGGACCTGCTTTTTTTGATATGTGATATAATGGTTTTTATTTTGTACATTGTAAATCTTGGAGCTGTTTAATTATGTTTTTTTTAGGTTAATTGCAACTGGTGATGTGCTAAATTTCTTTTTTCTGTTGGTTTTTTCTATGTGTTGATGTGTCACATTGTGATTCAGTAAGTTTTTAGTAATAGTTTCTGGATATGATGATGGTTCTGGGTGCTAATGTGGCAATCATTGGTTGATGTCATATGATCAAGAAATTCTGGTTGCTGATGTGTCAGTGCACAATTTGTTGAGTTTTTCAAGTTTTGCCATCTGTTGATGTGGCAGCCTGCAATGGTTTTTGAATTCTGGTTTTTTCCCAGTGTTGACCTGTCAGTCATCTTACGGTTCACTGACTAGATTATTGTCAACGAGTATGGCCGGCCGCCGAAGGCGGCCTCTCTCTCTCTCTCTCTCTCACACTTTCGCTCCTCCTCTTTATCGCGTGCACATGAGCTTCTCTCACTTTTGGCATTAAGCCTTCATCTCATAGACTTTGACACGTGTAAAGGGCACTCCCCTCCGCCATATTATGTTAAATAGATTATGGACAGTCAATGGAGGGTCATGATTGCCTACCCCTGACCCTGGACCTTGACGGTGTAGGGAATGGTCGAGCACTAAAGTCAACCCCATGGCTCTCGACTTCCCTTTGGGGAAGAGACGTAAGGCGAGATCATTAGTCATGCACACTTGGAAAAGGACATTCAGTTGAACCATCCAATGGGAAAATGTTGCTTATGATTGAGGAGAAAGTGAACTCTAGTAAGGATGAAATTCTTGGGTAGGCTAAGGGATTAGTTTAACAATGGTTTGTTCATGAGAGAAGTGCGATTTAATTTCAAAAAATTGAATTGAATCGTTCCCTGCCAAATTTATCATGGCACACTAGTTGACGTGAGATTGGGCATGCTGGTAGGTGCACGCGCGCACACACACACACACATAGAGATTCACGCAACACGATGCATGCGACAATTCATGCTGATGTGGCATCTATAGGGGCAATGTTGGTGTGGTAGTATGGGATGCAAAGTTAGCTTTTTGGCTTCAATTATGAAAGCAATTGAATTTTATATTCATGCTTTTAGGCACTTGTAAAGCAAGAAGGCCAAATGCCTATAATAGAGAGCCTTGGTAATGTAGGTTTAGGAACGAGCTCATGTTGGAAGTTGTGTCTATGGAGAACAATAATAAAGAAGTACTACAAGGGGCTCCTAGTTAGGGGTCACTGCATCTAGGAGTGGAATTTTGCCACTCGTGTCTCATTTCAAGTGTGAAGTTATCTTTAAGTTCAATATTTGAAGTGTTGTATATTTGATATACTTCTGCTAAATTATGTTCCCAATATTTTTGTTAAAGCATCTCAAGTGAATGTCCCAATGTGTTCCTAGTTGAATATTTGTCTTTAGGCATTTATTTTACTTATTTGACATGATTCTTGGTAGGGCAATTTGTTCCCAATATTTTTGTTAAAGCATCTCAAGTGAATGTCCTAATGTGTTCCTAGTTGAATATTTGTCTTCAGGCATTTATATAAGGGCATCTAAGTCCCCCATTGTATAATTATGTATTAATTGATTATCATCTCTCTCTCTCTCTCTCTCTCTCTCTCTCTCTCTCTCTCTTTGACAGTTTCCTACGACGTTAAAATCCTCTTTCTTCTCTCTCTCTCTCTCTCTCTCTCTCTCTCTCTCTCTCTCTCTCTCTCTCTCTCTCATGCATTCTTTTCCTAACTCTACAAGAGTGACCAGTCCTACGGATGGTGTGTATGTGTTTGTGTGTGTGTCCCTCTCACACACACACACACACACCATCCGTAGGACTAGTCACACTCTTGTAGAGTTAGGGAAAGAATGCATGAGAGAGAGAGAGAGAGAGAGGAGCCAACTTGTAATCAAATTTTACCATGTGCTACACTTTGGCATACATATAAGGCCGAAGCAAAGTAGTCCTCGAGTCTATTTTCAACACACCCTAACTAAAAAATCACCATGAATTTTTTTTCCAACTCAATGTCTTGCATGATGCCACATGCCTTCAAACTGCAATCATAGATGATTGCATTTTGAGTCGAGCATTGTCACTACATTTGCTAGAAATATGCTAGAGCCTCGTGGCCCTAACCCTTTCAAGTGCTTGCATTTGCCATATGCCTTCAAGATGCAAGCGTAGGTGATCACATTTAAAGAGAGTCCCATAGCATGCATTTGATGAAAATAGCATAAAGCATATTGCTCTCTCCTCATTAAGCACTCCTTGCATCAAAACATGATTTCAAAGGTTCTAAACTTTTTGTTTGAAACTCGTTTTCTTGCTACAATTGTGCCATCTTCAAGAAATAATTCACCTCCCATTGGGTGCATACTAGGCTACTCACAGTGTATGCACCGGGTGCAAGGTCTCCCCTAGACATTGTAGCATATTGATGGATTGGATTGTTATGCTTCAGCTCTTACAAAACACTATCCAAATTGCATCTTCAACCATGTAGGGTAATTACCTTCATAGAGTCAAAAAAGTAACCAACCCATGGTCCCTTTCACAATATTGTTGATGTTCAAGATGAGAAATGTGAATACCGAATATTTATTTTTGAAGAGATCCCATAAACAATAAGCTATTCTCCAAGGGTATTGACACACCAATGTGAACTTTTAAAAGTAAGTTGGTGGTCAAGTTAGAAGCACATAAAAGTAAGTTACTCTTGACTCCATGCTTCAAATGAAGTTTGTTTAAAACTACCTTTTTATCACATATCTTGACATGGCAATGAAATTTTGAAAAGGGCTTCATAAGCATTGTAGGCTTGCAAAGCAGGTGATGGGAAGAGAGAGAGAGAGAGAGAGAGAGAGAGAGAGGATATCCATAAGAGGCACTATGCCCCAGAGAGAGAAAGAGGGCCCATGCCTCCCATGAATCAGTCATCTCAACAGAGAGACACAGTGAAAGAGTATGAGAGCTCTTAAGAAGATTCATATCATAACCCCTTAACATTGTCTAAATTTCCCTACAATGAATAGAAATTGATCTCCTAAAAGTGCTCTTTGTCTCACTAGTCCTTGAAATACTTCATATTCACTAGTCTTAAACTCCATAATCTTGAACAAGGGAGAGTGTCAACTCTTTCTTATGGAGACAAACTTGTTAACATGCACCACATTTGTCCACATGAACCAAAGAGTCATTAAGTGAATATATACAGCAAGGCATGCCCAAACTTAAACAACGTGCAATAATGAAAATACAAAAAAAAAGTCACATGACTCATCAACAACAAGTTGAGAGAAGGTAGCTTCCAAGTTTTTTGATTCGCAATCCAATAAAGCCAATTTGTGAGGATCTAAAGGATATTTTGATAGAGCTAAGCATACCATATTTTACAACCCCTCCTTTTTAAAATCTATGTTATCCACTGATGCTTTATCATTACAATTACTTTCAATAGTAGACAACCGAGTATGTTCAGATACAAACTTTCCATAGACATTTCCTATTCAAAAGGTCCTACAACCTAGGTGAGCATCAACTCCATAAAACCAGATTCAATCCATGCCAAAAATTATGTCAAGTGAGGACCATTTTTCTACCATGAACCTCAGGTTCAAGACATACATATTGTTTACAGATTTATCACAAAACTAACATCCATAGAATTTATGAGGAGAGAAAATATGTTTTATTTGGATATGCAATACTAGCCAGAGTCTAATCATTCCCTTTGATTTGTGTTTTTTCTAAATAAAGAACTCTATGAATTTATCAATTTCTTTTAATACAATTTTACAAAAAGTTGAGTGGGAGAAAAAAAACCCTTTCTTTGGTGCAGGGTGTGATGCCCCTTTTTAGAAATTTTATCACCTCACAAACTTTCATTATTACACATACAGAGAAAAAAAAAAGACCAAGATCTTCTCCTTCCAAGCATGGTTAAATGATGATGCTTCCCAATTCTGTCCAATCCACATTAGCCCTATTTCAGCAGGAAACCTCGTCGTGGTGGAAAGCTTTGTTTGTAATATGGGCACAATAATGTGCTTTGTTAATGAGTGTACTGGTCATTATTTAGGGTGGTCAAGACAAGAATATGAAGCATATTCTTTTCAAGTACTATTTTTTAGCAAGGATGTGTGAACAAGGCCAGTCCTCCAGTTTTATCGGAGGAACCAATGCGAAGATGACAAAAGATGTTTTCCATGCATTAATAAAGAATTTCACGTTAGGTTACCTTATGCCCCATATTACTCATATGAATGTGTATGAGAGGTTAGTATGAAAAGCTAGAATGTGTGTTAAAAGAAGGTTTTTCTAGCATTGTATCATTGCTTTCCGTATATAAAATCATAAGCATGATCATAGTTGTTTTTTCTGGTTACTAAGACACAAGAAAATATCATCATCGCTCTCCATCTTATAAGAAAGATGATGTATCAATCATTAGCTAGGTCATTACCTTTAGAGAGATCATAAGAAGCAAAATGGACAACTAAAGTGTTAGAAAAAACCACTTGCACTTAAAGAAGTTGAATGAGTGGATCTGGATTGCGATGAAGGTAGAAAAGCACATGGAAAAAGTAGAGACAATTCACAAACAAGAGCCGTTGTTTAACGAGAATGAGCACTACATGCCGACAAAAAAATAACAATTGGAATAGATTTTAGCACAATTAGATCAAATTTTCAACATAAAGAGAACTTCAAACTAACTCCTAACCATACATTGTCCGCGATATGTCTTTATTCTTTATAAGGGTGTAACAAAATTTGGAAGAAATAGCACTACCATCACTCACATAGTTGAATAAGAAATTCATAACATCATGTTTAAAATATAATCAGACCCAAACACCGAGGTAATCACGTAACCACCATAAGTATAAACACACACACACACACGCACGCATACACACACAGATTATTAAGGGCCAAAACACACACACACACACACACACATTATTAAGGGCCAAAATGCCCCATTTGTCCCCCCCCCCCCCCCCCCCCCCCCCCCTCCCCCTTGCCCCCAATAGGGCTTTTTGTATTGCAAAATCTCATGAAGCTAAATATAACGAGGGTACATCATCTTGCCAATAAAGTGGCCCTCTCATCGTGTCAACATAATGGCCTTCTTTGATCAGAAACATATGCTCACAAAGTCATCTCATTCAAGAAGCATCATCTTCTTCATTCTGTAGGAGCATCAAAAAACATAAAAAGCTCTCAACAACATGTGGATGCTTCTATTTAGAAGAGTTTTACTTATAGCATTCCATGCACTATTCATGCATGACAAATAACTTCTCCATCGTCTTCTTCAAGAATGGCGAGAGTAATTGGTGAGCAAAGATGTGGCTAAAGATATTGTTAAAACATAAGAGTGATACATAGATACGTAGAGCTCAAAGAGATCTTTCATTTGATTCCTAAGGTCACGCGATTCTAATAACCGGAGCTCAAAGTATGGTCGACCCTCTCTTTTTAAAGCTTTTGGCTTCTTTTAATAGCTTCTTGTCATCTTTTTTAGCTAAAGTTAGCTTGCATGGTATAATTAGCTAAAAAGCATGCAAAGTATTTAACTTTAGAAAGCGAGCACTTACCTTCACAAATTTCACATTCGATGGGAGATTCTTGATTGTGAAGTTTTTCTCTTCAAATCTCCATCCAACCTGCAATTAGGACACTCAATTAGTTAACCACTAATGTAGGACATAATCCAAGTGCCAATGTATAAGTGCAAATATTCCCTAATCACATACAAGTGATCTTATGTGTTTAGCATTACCCATGGACCATACACGATCACCATACATCAACCAAAGTGCAACTATTCCCCAATCACATACAAGTGATCTTATACGTTAAGCATTACCCATGGACCATACACGATCAACATCTAGGCAGATCATGGAGGGAGTACAAACAATTTCTTAACGAGGAAGAACCACGTGCCGATGAAAATAAAAACTAGAACAAAAGTTTGCATAACTAGATCAAATATACAACTCTAAGTACTTGAACGTAAAGAGAACTTCTCAGTTGAGATGAGAGACAGAGTGGTGGAGCTCCACTCCTAGATACATGGATCCCTAACTAGGCTCATCTTAGCGGTAATTTTTTATTATTGATTTTTAGAGACATAGTTGCCATGAGAAGCTATTGTCCATAAAACTACGTGGCTAAAGCTCCCCCAAGGCTCTATTTTATAGTCCCTTGGCATTTGTGCTTTAGAAGTTTTTAAAAGTAGGAAAATCAATTGCTATTGAAAACTAGCACTCCCAAAACCTAAAAGAATTCAACTTCTTTCATAATTGAAGCCAAAAAGCTAAATCGTCCCATACTATCATGTCAACATTGTTTGTACATATATCACATCAACAACTTGAGATTCTTGTCAGTTCTTCGAGTTGTGCTCATACTCATCCTTTTCTTTCTTCCAATCCGGTCCCATCATGCCATGCCACCAAGTTGTGATATACCCTCCCCCCGACCCCCGCCCCCGCCTCTCACTACACTTGTAAAAAGAAATACAATTCTTGAGCAGACACTAACTTCATGTAGACATGCCAATCACCATTCCTACTAGACACTACATTCTCCAACATGTATCCACACAAAATTGATTTCCATAATCAAATTCTTTTTAGTCACCTCATCTTTATTGGTGCTCTTTATATTCCAAAATGATGATTTGTCTAGTCATCTGATCCTTGCAAAAATCTTGATGCGCCAGTTCTACCATCTATTTGATGCTCATGGGCCAAAGAAAATAGCTTTGTAGGTCCTTTCTATGGATACAGGTTTTATTGAGGATACTGTAGGTTTTGCTGGTAGGATTGTTGCTAGTAGACACAGACTTTGCAAAGGTTTTCTTCCTGGGGGGTCCACCTTTCAAAAATACCTATAGCATGTGCATTCAAGAGATATCTTTTAAACCCCTCTACACACACAAGACCAGTGTACTAGTTTTTTGTTATGTAGTATTTTCCCTTTTATGCATTGTAAAATTCTCATTTTTAGTTACTGAAGAATGGTTGGATTAGTTCTGGATGTTTGTGCTTTAACTTTTCCACATTCCTACAGAGAGTTAGGCAAACCTACTACAAGATTCAGTGTACCAAAGTGCTTATTTAGTGTGATCCGCTAAAAAATGAGCTGGATGGAGAAGTGTGTCATCACTCCGTAAGGTAGACCAAGTCGATGTAGCTCAGCTAAGTAGTGAAGACATGAGTATCCACCAAGGCGCACCAGTGATGATGACTATCGATGATAGTCATCTAGGAATGGTACATGTTGAGCTTCCAAATCTTCTACAATTCGTTGTTTTTCTTGGCTAAAAATTTCTATACTTGTCTAGTTCCTTGTGGTTGGCACAGAGAACAATAAAACTATTATCAAATTAATTTCATACATATGAACACACAACAATTTTATCCAAGTGGTTTTCTTTATATTACAAGCGTCGCTACGTGGGCTCAATACCCAATGAAGCATGAGTGGTGTAATAGCTTTTGTTGCTTGCTTAAGCTATCAAAAGAAGGTAAGCATTGTAGAACTTGAACACAATCATGTTCATCTGCATAGACATTCAACTGCCATCGTAACCACCTCACCATCTCACCCAAGGTGACTCTGTGTCATTCCCATCTCCATAAGGAAACACCATCAAGGTCGCCATGCGTAGAAGCCCCATTGCCCTTGAATAAGAGAGAGAAAGGTGACGAAGGTTAGCAAGAGAGCGTAAGGGAGATGATGTGTGTGTGAGAGAGAGAGATGAACAGACATAAGAACTTTCTCATTGATTGATTCATGCTTGATACAAATCAAAGGTTTCCTTTTTCTCCTAGACCTTAGTGTTTGGCTAGGGATTAGTGCACTTAACTATTACGGTTTAACACTATGATCTCTTTTCGAACAAACAACATTTGTGTCTTTCCCAACAAAAAAGATGTATGTCAAAGGCGTATTTCACAAAAGTGCACGAGAAACATCCCTTGCATCTCGTAGAACAACCTCAAGTATATTGCTTTGGTTTCAAAATTTAATTTCCTTCATAGTCGTTGATTTTTTTGGCTTGCGTATTGCCTTAGACACATGTAGCTATTGTCACCATACATGGTTACTGTAAGTTGGGGGTTGCTCAATCTTTTTGTAGAGATAGCAAGAATCACATACATAAATGCCATACCATGGGACGCAGTCAACACGATTAGTGCATGGAGGCAACAAGAGGTTGTAGATCTCTCAAAAAACACACTCAATCCCTATCTACTCAATGCAACACTCAACTGCATGTCAGACAACAAAACCAATCGCCGCATTGGCAAGGAAATCTTGATGATTCACCTAGCAAACAAAGTCCAACCTCACCAAAATTATAGGTCGGGTAGACAAAGTCTAAACGCAAGTGTTTGGGTCTCAAATCCACATTTCAACCACTTACCAAAAAAACACTTATATTTGCATTTTTATGGATTGTTCCATTTTGATCACTTTTTTGGCCAGAAACATACCAAAAGAGTGGAAAATTACAATTTTTTTAAAATTTTTTGATGATATATACACCATGTACACACACCTAGGGGTTATCATATTACATGTTCCCCAATTTTTGTACTTAGAAGGGCATTTTCATTGTACTTTGCAAAAAAATCATACGCTAATATATAAACACTTCAAACATTGCCCTTTTTATGATAGTTTTCATATATTTGGGTTTGCATTCAGAATGTGCCCCCCCCCCCCCCCCCCCCCCCCCCCCCCCCCCCCCCCCCCCCCCCCAAGTTGGAATCCTACGGGATGATAATTTGTAGTCCAAGTAGTGATGTGCATGGGTTGAGAAGTTGTGTCTATGCATAGCCTTGATTGGCTCTACCATGCTTGTGTTGTCAATGCATTGCAAAATAGTGTGCGGTGCAAGAGGAGGGTCTTGAGCGGATTGCTCTAGGATATCTAATGTCGAGGCTTCATGATTATTATATCTCTTAAATAGAGGATCTTGAAGCAATTGACTAAGTTTCTTGATAGTCATTCGCAAACAACCATCTTTGTCTAGTTGATCAATCTTTTGAGAGATTGGCTTCCACACCCGTTTGGTCCGAGGTGGTTGCATTTTTTCTTGCTCCTTGGTTTTCTAGTTGTTGGTTCTTGAGGTTTGTAGGTACTCTGCTTGTTTTATGATTGTTCCTTGGGCACCCAATATTTGCTTAGTTTATGACTAAATTTAAACCTTTGGTACCCAACATTGCTTGGTTCCTTGCATGCATGTGTGATAAGGATAGATCTTATGGAGAGCATTTGACACAGATGTTGTGTTGGGACATGGTTTTGTTGACTTTGAAGCTCATAAGTCAGCCTTCCATTCCACTATTTGATGTAGGCAAATGGTACTTTGAGTTGTCTAAGTATGAGTTTCAAGACCTTAGTGCTCCAATTTAGAACAGCTTTATACGTTCTCATCCATGGAACTCTTAGTACCATGTCTTCATTCATCCACAAAACTCCTAGTACCATACTTCATTCAACGGCTCATCCATACATCAAGATGTTAAGGTTGATCATTCCCAATGTTGAAGTAAATTCCTTCTAACAAATCTTCCCATTGGATTTGCAGTAGTCCAAGGGTTGGGTAGTGGCCTTCTTGTAAGTGGAATAGCTTTACTACTTCGATTCTATCAGAGTAATGGTCAAAGAAGACTTGCTCATCGTCCAATGTCACAATGGTTACCATTTGGATAGGAACAATTTCATAGCTTTCTTTCTCACAAAACAACATGGGTGTGGACTCATTGACACATATATCCATGGTAGACAGTATTTGAGTCCACTCAAGTGGCTCAAACAAGTGTTTAGGAAAAGGTTCTGGTATATAATCAGCAGTTTCATTCACTTCCCAATCCAAGATACAATCCTCTTGATTTAAACTGCCATTTTCTAATGCTCTACACATCCAAATAGGAGTTTCTTAGTTCAACCGTGTGTAGGATCGGTGTCGATGATGGGGGAGTGCGTGAGAGAGTGGTGAAGGATAGAGATGCACACAAGATATAGGTGGAGCTTCACTCTATGGGAATAGAGTGAGTGAGCCCCTTCTTCATATATATATAAAGAATAAGGATCAGTGTGTAGGATCGGTGTCGATGATGGGGGAGTGCGTGAGACAGTGGTGAAGGATAGAGATGCACACAAGATATAGGTTGAGCTTCACTCTATGGGAATAGAGTGAGTGAGCCCCTTCTTCATATATATATAAAGAATAAGGTATGAATATAAGTGTAGGTGATTGCATTTGGAGCGATTCCATCTCTTTGTATGTGCAGTAAATAGCCTAGAGCTTTCTAGCCCTATCCTGTTGGGCATATCCCGCAATCAATACACTTCAAGAGATGAAATTTCAAATAGGAAGCTCTTGAAGTTGGGTGATGCTAGACGTTGCACGCTCGTTGTTGCTGACCCCCTGCTCGCCATCGCCCCCTTCACCTGCCCGCCAGCCCCCCTTCCCTCCTTGTGCTGCTATCCCCCCCCCCCTCCCACCTCGTGTTTCCCTCGGCAGGCCGCTAGCTCACCCCTCTCCTGCCTCACGCTACCCGCTGCAGCCTGCCAACCCCCTTTCCCACCATTGCATTTCTCAACCTGCTCACCTGTCTCATTCGCCCCTCCTCAACAATAGCAATCATAGAATGGTGGCCCCTGCTCCACCACAGCGGGACTCCTTAGAAGCCCCCTCACTCGACCCCACGGAGCCGACCCTTTGACTTGCTCTTTTGCCAGAAGAGCAAGCGAGCTTGATGGTTGAGGTGGAACGCTTGCAAGCCTCCTCGGTTATCTACAAGATTATTGGCACTCGACCCAGCCAAGGCGAGGTTCGGGATTTACTTCAGGCCCAACTCCTCTCTGATGTGGGCAAGATCACTGATATCGAGATCCTCAGGAGAGAATATTATCAAATAGATTTTGAGTCTCCAAAGATGATGGGCAAGGTGATATCGATGAGCCCGCTTGGTATCTGGAAACTCGAGCTTACTTCAGACGATGGCATCATGGTTTCGACCCTACTACATGTGTGCTTGAGGAGGAGGCCAACTTGCCTATTTTGATCTCCTTCCCAAGCTTGAGGAGAGAGTACCTTCCTCTACTTCCCAGGATTGGTTCCATTTGGGATAGTTTTGGAGTCACCGTGCATTGCGGATTCAATAGTGGCCAAGGCCGCATGTTCATCTATTGTGCAGGTTCTTGTTTGAGACACGCACTCCCTCCTGAAGGTGATACTGTTGCCTCGTGTGAGTGGTGGTTGGATCAGACAGATTGTGGAGTACTCGGGTCTCCCAAACCAATGCTTCATTTGCAGGCAGATGGGAAACTTAGCAAAGGCATGTCCTTGCAGAAGATCTCGACCCACATCGCATGCGCAACCTCCCAAGGCTGAGCATGCCTAACAGACAGGTACCCAAGACACATAGGTTGGTCCCTCGACAGAGGCCAACGATCAAATAGCTGACAATTGGCACCAGGTACCCAGCCATTGTCGATAGGGATGGGCTCGCCACACTGCCCCCCCTGGTGGCTGACCTCTCGCAACTCAACAACATTGGGTTCCGACAGGGAACCCCCCCTTCAGCAAGATCCCCCTAAGGAGGCTCCCTCCACCTGAGCTCCGTCGCCTCCACCCCCCCCCCCCCCATCTTTAGAATCCTCCGTTCTGCCTCCTTCGCCTCCACCTCCTTTCCCTCCTCCACCTTCACCCCCACCTCCCACTCCTCCTCTCCCCCCCCTGTCGGGCCCTCGGCCTCATCTCCTGAACCATCCCACACTCCTCCTCAGATGCAGGGGACCGGACACGCATCTTCAACAACGAGATGATCTCTTGGTAGTGCTTTCGCTACGAGTCGCATGGCTCGGGAGGGACATTCCCACCTGAGGACGTCACTTTCGGTTCAAACCTCTCCTTTTGCAATAGTCCCTAAGGGTTTGACCAGCTTTGACATTCGCGAACGGTGGGACTTCTTTGATTACATCTTCACACGCTTCCTAGGTGATTCTTCTCCCGACCTAGTCCTTAAGATTTGGAGCACTTCTATAAGTGGTGCCAGATAGATGTCCATGTTCTTTGCTTCGTACTTTCCTAGGACGATCAATTACAACAACAGATGGCCCTTCTTGATAGGTAGCCATGGTGGAAGGTTATAATTAACCAAGCAAATAGGCCACGTGCTCCATGACGAACTCCGTAATCTAAATGGGTTTACTCCGTCCATTGCCATACCAAAACGGATACATCGAGGCTCATCCTTAAATGTAGGCCATCTTTTCTTTATGTGCTTCCATGGAGGAGAGTCATATATAATTAAAAGGTCTCCTAGTACACCATTGAGCAACAAGATTTCCCAAAAGATGTGGACACACAAGACGCCTAAGTATGAAAGGTTATGCGTGTTTGTGTGTGAGGCATTCTCACATGTGCCTAAAGAGCTTAGAAAGAAGTTAAACCTCAATTCAAACAAATACATCTTCATTGGCTATGGTGCAGATGGAGAAATGGATTATCGTCTCTCGCACTCGAAATCTCAGAGAGTTATTCGCATCTCACAAGCGATCATTAATGAATCAAAGTTTCATAAACAACCCGGGAAAGAGGTTGAGTATCTCTGAGTGAGATTTGAGATGTAGCCTCAATTCCAATTACGCAAACGACTCAATCTACTAGCAATGTACTTACCGCTAGTAGTGCTCTTGCTCTAGAGAGAGCTAGTAATGCTCGTGAGAGAGCAAATTCCATTAGCTGGGCGATGAGGAGATCTACACGTGTATCTCGTACCCCTGAGTGGTTTCATCCAGGATTAGACTATCTATTGGCACTGACCGTTGAGAGCCTACCTGCTACCACGAGGCTATTAGAATGGAAGATAGCATGAAATGGGAACATGCAATGCAATCTAAGTATAGCCGATTGTGGCTAATGAAACTTGGGAACTAAGAAAGTTTCTAAAAGGCAAACAAGCCTTGCCTTGCAAATGGGTGTAGAAGAAGAAAAACACAGCAAAGGATCATGAGCCTAAGTACAAGGCTAGTTTGGTTGCTAAGGGTTTCAAGCAAAAAAAAGACATGGATTTGGATGATATCTTTTCTCCAGTGGTCAAGGTGACTACATTGCGTCTCGTACTTGGACTAGTAGGCACCGAGGACATGGAATTGGTCCAGATGGATGTGAAAGCAACATTTCTTCACGGGAAACTTGATGAGGATGTCTACATGAAACAACCAAAGGATTTTGAAGTCAAACCTGAAAAAGCCTATAAGGGCGAAATTGGTGTGTAGATTGCATAAGGCATTGCATGGCTTAAAACAAGGCGCAAGGCAGTGGTGCATGAAGTTTGAAAAGTACATGCAGTCCCAAGGGTGATGATTGCATGTATACCTAGAAGTTGAATAATGGTTCACTTATCATCTTAATACTTTATGTCGATGAGATGCTCATTGCCAAGAAGTCTAATTGCCATCTTGAAAAACTTAGAACACAGTTTGGTATGAAGGATTTGCGAGATACAAGTCACTTTCTTGGTATGCATATCACGAGGGATAGAAAACATAGAATATTGGAGTTGTCTTAGGAAATGTATATCCACAATGTCTTGCAATGTTTTAATATGTAGGGGGGAAAGCCTTATTGAGTACTCGGTGCAGGCATATGCAAAAATTAGCAAGAATGATGCTCCCAAGTCTGAGCTAAGAAACCAAAACTGGCAAAGGTGCCATATTCCTTAGATGTTGGTGCATCCATTGTGGGTTACACGGATGCGGATTATGTGAGTTGTGTGGATAGTCAAAGATCCACGCTTGGCTAGGTATTCCTATTTGCTGGAGTAGCCGTGTCATGGAGATCATATCTCCAGGATTGTACGTTATCTTCCACCACAGAGGTAGAGTATGTGGCAGTTTTTGATGCTAGCAAGGAAGCTATGTGGTTAGCTCGCCTGGGGGGAGATCTCCAATGTTGCATTGTGATAGTCGGAGTACAATCGCATTAGCGAAGAACCTTGTCTTTCACTCCAAGTCGAAACACATAGAGGTACGTTATCATGTGATACAAGACATATTGGCTAGTAGACGCATTGAGTTAGTCAAGGTTCAAACAGATGACAACCCTGTAGATGCTCTCACGAAGAGCCTACCCTCATAACCGTTTGCACATTGCATGACAATGATGGGTGTAGGGTGAAGCCACAAGATTGCTTCACAATTGTACGGATGTACATACTTACACATATAGCCACTTGGGCCACGTGAAGCCACAAGGTTACTTCACAGTTCTACGGATGTACATACTTACTCATATAGCCACTTGGGCCACGATTTCCTTCAAGTGGAAGGTTTTTAGGGTTCATGCAAATTGGTCAGACACCCATCACATTGATCGTACTAACCTTATCTATTCTTTGGTAATATAGATCAATAAGGAGAGGTGAAGGGTTAATCCTCACGTTGAGGTCTACCACCACCGTGTGCACTTATCTCCTTCCTCACCTACAATCGCACTTTGCAAGCATAGCATGCGCTACTAATCCTCATCGTGTGCAAGCTAATAAATTTCTTTGAGGGATTAAGCAACAGAGTGATGTAAGGATCCATTTACAAACTAAAAATTTTGGATGAAAAAAATTGTCGCCCTTTCTCTAAGGCTATCCCAGCTAAAGAGTCAGCCTTGCTATTTAGCTATGCTGAGGCTTAAGAGAACTTTCTTAAGGTATGTAAAATGAGCTTTGTACCCCGAGGCCTGTGTAACGTTCACAATACCTTACTTCGGGCACCATGGAAGCAGGGTCGGCGATGGCGAAGCTCGGCCCATCAAGCTCGCAGGTCTGATTTCGAGGGTACACGAGGAAGCAAGGCCCCGCCACGTTATTTCTGACGCAGGCCGCCTCCTCCATTTTCTGCTTCCCGTAGTTTATCATCAGCAGCGGCACAATCCCCGCCATTCCACTCGCCACGCTTCCAAATGTGGAGTACGGCGTCACCACCATCTCATGCATGAAGCTCAGTAGCCATATGTCGACAATTGCTGCCACATCGTGCGCCCCATTTCCTGTCCTCTGCGACCTCTCTGCTGATGCCGTGATTACAGTCACATGCAAACCTCCATCTGCACCATCATTCTGTGCATACTGGACGGCAAGATCTTCCTTGTATTCAGGCCGTAATGATGCGACAAGCACCAATATGTCTGGCTGCTTCTTTTGCACATGCATGGCAGATGGCACCGGTGCAATGGCCGATGCTAAGGCTTCTGCAGTCTTGTTGATTGCATCTTGTGAATGTTTGGGCAGTAGCGTCTGCTCTATGATGCATCTTGAGATTTGTCTGCTGACAGTGGGTTTGTAGTCCTTATTCCAGACACGCGCTTGAATTCCTAGTAGCCTTGGCACACCATCCATGTGGGCTTTATAAAACTCTGAGATATGCTCCCAGATAGCATCTTGAGGATGCAGCAGGTACCTGGAGACATGCATGAATGCATCGTGGTTTGGGAACCATCGGGTAAGCTTGTTTCGGAACTCGGGGATGAGATAGAACGCTGGAAGGGTGTGCTCATGGCTATGGTAGAAAATCCAGTTAATGTCGGTGCAAAGGTTCTGGGCGCCAGGGCAGAAGAAAGGATGGTCATGCCGCTTGTCGCAACAATTGATGTAGACCTGAAGGTGTTTGGGGGTGGTAGCGGAGAAGTTGTGTGTGTGGTCGGCCTTTTGCTCGACAGTTTCAGCAATGTAATCAGCCACTCGCTTGGCACTTGTACGTAGGTGCGGCTCTGGGAAGTCGTGCGGGAGAAGCCACGAGGAGAGAGGGAAGGGGTCACACAAATAGTTCTGTATGTGGGAGTCGGTCGCAATAAGCATTGCTCGTTGTGTGAGAAGAGAGTAGATGAAAGCACAAACAAGAGAGAGAAGCTGGTTCCCCATGCCGTCCTTGGCCTTCCAAACCAGATACTTACAGCCTTCGACCACCTCTCCTTCCACACCGAGGGCGGTGATGTTGATGCCCCTGGTGCATTTTTCATGATACAGCTCATAAGCATGTAATGCTGATAGAAACGTGGGCGGGATGACGGGCAAATTCTTGCAGTAACATGGATGCTCATACTTGCTTCGGCAACTGGCATTTGCAAACTCTGAATGCGGTTTGTGATAAAGCATGATTTGCTCCTCCTTGAGGCCCAAGTCCTTGCAATCTCAATGAAAGAATCCCACACAGAAGAGTTGGGTTTAGCAAATTAGCATCAGAGAGAAAAGAGGTACATTTACAAAAGCAAAATGGATGGGCATTTCTCACAAGAGATCCAACACACGAGTAGCTTGTCGCTATTCACCTTGATGTCTTTTGAGTTTAAGTAGCAGACTAGGCCCATCGTACATTGTTACAATTGTGTGAAAATTTGAGTTTTTCCCCTACTTATTTTCACAAAGAGAGAAATTTGATGTCTACAGTTTGGAATATTTTAAACAGGGTTAATTGATTTGTGTGTGATGTGTGTGTGTGTGTGTGTGTGTGAGAGTGTGAGAGAGAGAGAGAGAGAGAGAGAGAGAGAGAGAGATAGATCATGTAGACAGAGTTCTCCATCACGCAAAAATGCAGGAAAATTTAAAGGATGGGTTGTCAACGTACTGAGAGTAGCGGCGAGAGGAGTATTAGCTGTAGTAGTGGAGTGGTCGTGCAAATTGAGTATAGGTGGGGAAGAGCCGAGCTGGTAATATAGGGAAAGCAGGCCATATGCCAGTGCAATTGCACCCACGCCGCTCCACAGCATCACCCACGGTGGATACATTGCGGCCGGATTGGTGCTCTCTCTCTCTCTCTCTCTCTCTCTCTCTCTCAAAACATGCTTAGCTGCCACACTCCCACTCTGTGCATTGTTGTGTTGTAGCTAGGAGTGCATTTTGATCCTCATATGGACGCGCCCCTGTAACATTTTCCCAGGAACGTGGGCCTTTCATTCCCCTAAATCCCATTTTCCCACGTATAAGTATTTTAAATGATTCATTCAGAGGAATCTAGAGAGATTCCCCTTCTCTAACCATGCAATTTTAGGTGCGATTTCTTAATAGCATGCTTGATTTGCAAGCAAACAAGTGATCAATGGACATGTTATTAACCATTGGATCAAGGATCTATAGTCAATATGTTGGGTGGATAGAATCGTTCTCCTCAATAGGTTCGTCTGTAAAATTTGTAAGTTTACCTCTAAAGTCCAAAGTGAGACGGTAGGTTTATCACCGTTGGTTTTGTATCCTCTTTGTTTGTGTGCAAGCTTCTTCTGGAACCCTAGCCCCCTCAAGGCACTACATGTGCCTGTAGTGCCTTGAGGGCAATTATATTCTTTTCGAGTTAATATAAATTCTCTCAACTCACAATTGTGAGTTTTTTTTTTTTTTTTTTTTTAAGGTGTGACTTAATTGTATTAATTCCTCTCCTTCCCCACATGGAGACTTCCTAATGGTCCAAAATTTTTACACAAATTATGTCTTAAAGAATAACAGCCCGCAACCAAAAACAAAAAAAAATCAAATTTAATGAAGAAAGGATCGATGCAAAAACTATGTTTTTGGCAAAATAAAACTTCACGGGTTCTTTCAAACGAAGCACTAGCACACACCAATGAAGGTGATCAGTCAAGGAGTCCTTTGCTATCCTTATCTTGAGAGACATGGAAAGGCTTCAATTGTAGCTCTTAATTGTATATCCAATGGATTAAATAATTGATCTATTTTTTACTTTACAAAAGCAATAACCGACACCGGGGGCCACGGCCCACACCGACGTTCATAAACTTTTTTACAAACTTTAGTTCAAGAAGTGACAAATCCTAAAAAGGGAAACTTGTAAGGGTGCCCTTTTTCTCACTGGTTGGGAACAATGTTCGGGAAAAGTGTGCTTCAGCTTAGCCTTGAGCCAGTCGCAAAATCAAAGTAGCCGGTCGAGGGGAGGCCAAGAAGGAGAAAATTTCACTTAAAATACATGGAAAATAGTGTAATTTTGCAAAAATACTGGCTAGTATTGTAAAATTTCCAGTTAAGATTTGTGTTGGAGGGATTTTTGTATGTTTGTGAAAATGATTTTTCCCGAACACTGGTTGGGAAAGATACTTATAGCGAGCACCGGCTCCCATGCTTAAGCACCCTCAAATTTAGTGCTTCTTCAAAGTCCACAATCCCATAATCCATTCTCTCTTCTTTTACATATACTATGTTGAAACTTGAAATATGCATGGACTTGCAACTTGCTATCATCTATGTGCTTAAAAGGTTGACCTTCTCTTCTCAGGCTTTCACCTATTTGAAAGTTTTCGATTTCCAAAGCATTGTAAAATTTTGACTTTCCATATTCATGAATCTTGTTTTTCTTTTAGCAGAACTCACTTTCCCATGCGTGGTGATACAACAGGCGTTCGTGAGCAATACCGGAGACTAGGGTCACTTGGCCACATTCGAACCCATGATCGGAGTCATGGAGGATGAATGCTCAACCATAATCATAAATCTTAAATGCTCCTACATTTTTCTCCTAGCAAACCTAGAATCATGTTGGAAAAATCTTCAAATCCCCCCCTCAGGCGACTATATGTAACATGCCAAGATCAAGGAATCCTCGCCTGTGGATGTATCCATGTGCGTGAACGATGTCCAAAAATGTGAGGCGCCATTGATGAACGTGTATGATGTCCTACTAAGCCCAACGTCCTATCCATCTCCCCTAGCGCATCTTGATGCAAATTATGTGCCTCCAGTAACTTAAATATCTTGGTCCCCTGCCCCTCGGTGCGAGGATTTTACGCCCCCGATGTCTCACATCTTGTAGATCCTTCCCCAACTGATGATCCCTTGAGTCTTCTCGTGCATGAGTGATAAATGAGACCCTCTCCCCAAACAAAACACACACACACACACTTATACTTACTTATCCATATTTTGGCAAATTCACCACAAATGCTGATGGAAAATACTTGAAATTGTTGCATTTCTTCATTGAAATACTTAATTTTTTGGTGGAATTTTCAGCTAAGAACTTATTGTGAATCTCTTAGTAGATTTACACTTGAAATTTCTCCCTGACTATTCTCCCATTGGGAACCACTCAATGGTGATTCAAAATACCATGGCAGAAATTTTAGCTTTACAGAGTTTGGACTTGAATGACCATATATTCAGATATACATGAAGGCCTACATATATCTCGTTGGTCCTTATCACTGCTTAGGTCAAGTTTTGTGAAGGTGATGCGCTAAGCCATCACCTTCTCGTATATAAAAACTTATGAGTTTCCTCTTTGACATAATTAGGTCAATTTTTTTTATTAGGTCAATTGTTGGAAAGAGAATTCTTTGTTCCTTCCATGGCTACATTGTCATTTATATGTCATCCATGAGGTGTGCACCCTTCGTCACATGGATTCTTTACCTTGCCACCTACTTCTAGCCACTTATATGGGGTTGTAGATTTCAACCCTTAGTCGGCCCCTTCAGTTCGTCCAATAATAGGATCCCTCATTCATAGGAAATCCTAGCTACTCTAACTCTCTCATATATATATATATATATATATATATATATATATATCTCTTCATTTCTACGCATTTTGTAAGAGAGCTTTCTATTAGGCTTATGAGTCAATCAAACTATTTTCTTTGCTTCATAATAGGATCCCTCATTCATAGGAAATCCTAGCTACTCTAACTCTCTCATTCATATATATATATATATATATATATATATATATATATATATATATATATATATATATATATATATATATATATATATATCTTCATTTCTACGCATTTTGTAAGAGAGCTTTCTATTAGGCTTATGAGTCAATCAAACTATTTTCTTTGCTTCATCATTTTGGCCAACTCTCATTAGTGTTTTGAGCAATTGACTAAGTGTGTTTAAGCTATGTCATTGACATTACGAATGCAACTTAAATTTGTCCTCCATTAATCCCCAACAACTTGTATAAAAGCCCTATAGAAGTTAGTGCTTCCCAACCTCACAAATCCTAGGGCATCTATACTCTTTTTAATAGAAACTTGAGAAAATGGTAAGAGCTCAAGCTGCCACATGCAAAAGGCCAGAGGAAAATAGGGTATGCTCATCTCCACCTAACCGTATCCTTTTATAGGCGTGTAGCCCACGTTTATAATCCCTTGAACTTGCATGCCTTAGCCGACCTTGCCTAGAGTCTATGCCCCCTTGGTCGTACGCTTGTCTTGACATTACTCCCCTTTGGAGAAGCGTTTTCATCTTCGAAAAAAATGTTGAGAGGTATTTATAAAACCACTTTACACCCACGCGCGCACGCACGCACACACACACACATCACCACCACCACCATGAATTATAAGACCCCTCTTTCTTCATAAACATGTAATACCTTTTTCAAATTTCCATTTTTAAAGCCCTCTTGTACATGTTACTCTTTGAAGTATATGAACCCCCTTCAAATGAACTCACATGCTACACTTAAATATTTTGAGGTGGATTCCCTGGGACACAATAGTACTACTTAAACCACTAAGTAGATGGGAACCATGGTAGGTGTCCTTGCTACCATTAGTGATTAAGAGGGTTACAATTCATCGAGCCAGAATTGTTAAGCGAGTCAAAAAATTGAGCGAGACCCTCACTTCACATACACACACACACACACACACACACACACACACACACACACACACACACACACACACGTGTCTCAAGATGGCTTAAACACATTTATAATGGAAGAAGTAATTGTCTTGTTAACCCATCCTTTGGACGGGGATAGAAACAGTGGGAGAGGGAGGGAGAGAGGGAGGATATATACGCTGTTTCTAGCGATAAAAACTGAAAATTTTTACAAATCATCTTCATGTTGATGTGAGCAAAAGAACAAATAATTAGTGTGAGGGTATGGTTGTGTTTGCAAGATTTGCATAAGCCTGGAACTAAACAATATGTTGCTAGATTGCTCTACAAAAACAAAAAGATTATATCAACATATTCCATAATGTATAGATTATCAACCTTGTTGTTTCAAAGTAAATATGTACTACTCAAGATCGACTTTTGCCAACTCTCTCTCTCTCTCTCTCTCTCTCTCTCTCTCTCTCTCTCTCTCTCACACACACACACACACACACACACACACACACACACACACTACTGACTTTCCTTGGAACTCTCTTGGTTTACCATAGTTCATTTATTCAACTTATACCTACCCTACCTAAATGTTCTTATATATATTAAGATATATGCACTAAGAACTTCACAAACCATGGTATATTGGACCTATGTGCAATGGTGAGGCTTAATGTTGTTTCCAAACCACTGCCACTCTATGTTATCTCTCTCTCTCTCTCTCTCTCTCTCTCTCTCTCATTTCTTTGTTCATCTCTCTCCTATTTTTCACTTTCTCTCTCCCCCCTTTCCTAGCAAGCTAATGACTTAAAAAACCTTGCTTGGATATTTTCACCTAGTGGGAACTTTCTCCCTAGATTACCTCCAAAATTAAAAATTGGGTACTACCCGATGTGTAGTATGCGCCTTTCTTAAATTTTGCTACAGATATACATACTCTCTCCTCTTGTGCCAAAATGGTGATGGGCTCATCCTTTGATTTTGATGCTTGATATTCATTTCTCCTACCATACTCTATGTACCCTATTTGTGTGCATACTAAGAGTATTTGGCCCTGATTGTGGATTCCCTAGCTAACTTGCAGGATCTCATGCTAATACCGAGGTTTCTTGGAGTTTGGCAACCAGCTGAAATCCGTTCACAACCTGTTGTCAGCAACTATAAAACTAGTGATGAGGAATCTTCTTTTCCCTCACTTAGCCTTGCAATACTTTTTGAGTGAGTGATGTGAGGGAGGTTGTGCATCTTTATTGTGGCAAAAGCTTTCTACTGTAACATGGCTTGCTGAAAATATCGTCTCTTCAAAACTCACTGGTTGTATTCTGTTACAATTCATATCAGCATGTCGTTTGGACATTAGTGACTGTCAATTTCTTTCTTTTTAAATTATATCACCTCTACTACTAATTGGGCTTACCCACAACATTAATACTTCTGGTTATCTGAAATAATTTTTGCTTTATTGTTGGCTAGCTGTAATACTTGCTTGATTGGTTAAATAAGGAATGTAATTATGTTATCAAACCTAGTTTTTTTTTAATGTTATTATTGTTGCTACAAAGAAAGCCTAATTTTTATATGATGTGCTTGTTGCAATCCATCCTATATTGTTAATGAATTGGTTGACCTTTGCGGCCGGTTTGTGTTGTATGTTTTGACCTTCCTAATATGCTAACTTCTAGTATTTTTTATTATGTCAAGATATTATCTTCCTATATCTAGCTAGTAGCTTTGATATAGTCCACCTAAAGTTATGATCATCTAGTATGTTTTAGTATTTACCATGAATTCTTTGTTGACTTTGAAAAGAATACTACCTTATGAAGTATGGTGAGGCCTTGCTAAAAATTGTGGTCAAGATAGCAATGAATTTAAGATATTAACCTGATTTTTGGATTTGCAGACATGGATACTCTTCCAGCTTTGTCATTGTGTGTCTCCTTCTCCTTTTTTACTAGTAAAAACATTACTCATATGCTCCATTTGAATATGTTACTTTGATTTGCAGCTAACAATAAATCCTTTTATAATTTTTTTTGCTAAAACTTGTAATTGGTAAAGGATGGGTGCTTTGCTTGAAACATGAATTATAAACTAAGGATAAATGCACATTTACTTAGTGATGGGAATATTTTGAACTTTTATGGCAAGTTGTAAACACCTTTTTTGGTATCCTTGACTGAGTATTTCACACATAATTAGGACTATAATAGGTTCACTAAATTTCTAACTGAATTTGGAATATTGTGTGCGTTCACTGATTAATACACTTTTTGGGCTTTGCGTGTTTTTGGGCTTGGTTTCTGGCTCGGAACATGAGTGTAAATTTATTTTTTTTAACTTATTGTTTCAAGATGGTTTTAGCTGCAAAACATGGGTTCTCAATCACTTTGAAAACATGATTGAACTTTGCTTAAGGATGGTTGAAAAATATTAGAATCCTTGGATTAAGTAAAGGGTTACTTTAGGATAAGTGTAGATGGCGGAGGCAGTCTCACTAGCGGAGGCAGTTTCACTAGGTGGGAACCAGCTCCTGGAAAGCCTAGCAGCGGATCAATTAGTAATTACCATGACGGTTACCACAGTAACTTCAAGAGGCTATAAATAGGATCCATTACATTGTAATTGGGTTGGCAATTGTTGGTTGTACTTTTGAGCTGTTTTATCTTTTGACTTCCTACTCTTAGTGTGTGGTTGTAGTCCTGAAGCTGTTCCTAAGCTACATTATCCCCACTTGTGCTCTTACTCTGTAATTCCTAATACAGCAGTTGAGTATACTTCAGCCAGACATGCTTTGTATCTATTCCTTCTGAATCTGAATCTGAATCTAAATCTAAATCTGAAGTGAATCTGAACACTAATTCGAGTCATTCAGCTTGTCTACTCCTCAGCAGATGTTTTCCAGTTCATGTAATTGTTCTAGCTCAGTTTCTATCTTTTCCTCCAGTTCTACTGATTGAACTAATGAATCACCAGTAGCTGTAAACTCTAACACTGGAATCAGCTATCTAAAGAGATCAACTCCAATTGCGTTTTGGCGATCACGGTGGCTAGAGTTGTTGCTCGTTGACCAGCAGACTCCTCTCCCAGTTTGAGTTTCAGCTGCAGTAATGGCACCCAAACCCAGTCGTGGCCGAAAACCATCCTATCGTGTTGACCCTATTCCTAAGGAGTCAGAAAGAGACTCTAATTCCAAGGATGAACAAGAACTGACACTGAGACTCAGGAGGAGCACAGTCATGTTGATGAGGCACAGGACTCTCAGCATTCTAGTCTGTCTAGAAAACGCAGGGTTGAACGGGAGGAACGCAAGGCCAAGAGTTCTCGGACCACACATGGAGACAAAGGAGCCAGAGGAAGTAAAGGAAGTTGTCATACTTCCAGTAGAAAAGCCAGGGAGGAAACAACAACTGAGACGGAGGTAGAAATTAATTGAGATGTAGATACGGACCATTATAAGAAAGCTTCCAAAAGGAGTCAGGATTCCAAGGTGAGAAGAGGAAGAAATGAGGTTGATAGACATGATTACACATCTTCATTGAAAAATTATTTTTCCATGTTCAAAGGGGGAAAGAAGGATGACCCGGATGTTCATATCCAAGCCTTTGAGTAGTATGCTGAGTTAAAAAATATTGATGAAGATGATTGGGATGACTACTTTCCGCAAACATTAAAGAAGGCAGCAAGGAAATGGTACTACCATTACCCAACTTGTCAAATCAAATCATATAATAAACTGCTTAAAGCTTTTCGACTGGAATATTCAGACAACAGAGGGGATGAGGATATACTCTGTGAGCTGGATAAGATAAGGCAGGGAAAATTGTCAGTCAGAAGCTATGTTGAGAAAATCAAGGAACTAACTAGACAACTGCAGGAACCACCATCCAAAAAGCGGTTGCGAGCATGGTTTTTGAATGGTTTTTTCAGTAAGAATCTTAGGGAACAGGAGGTGCCGGCACCAACCAAGAAATTCAATGATTTGGTGCAGCGGGCCCTAAAGCTAGAACAACAAGCTAAGAAGGAAAAGAGTCATAAGAAGAGGAGGTCCAGTAGTAGCAGTACTTCTACTGAAAATTCTGATTCCAGTAGAGCCTCCAGTAGCTCTGAAAGCAGCTCAGATGAAAGAACCAAAGACAAGATTAAGAAAGAATCTTGGTCTAGGAATATTGAAGAGATGGCCCAACAAATTGCTGAGATTAGCCAGACCAGACAACCAGTAAGAAGAATGGAAACTTGGTGTTCAAAGTGTAAATCTAAAAACCATGCTTCAAACGAATGTCCACAGTGCACTTATTGCAAAGCCTGTGGCCATCTATGGAACAACTGTGGTATTTGAATTCATCATTTTAAGAAGAGAAAAGATTTGTCAGTGGTGGCATTCACCAATGCTGAACCAGTAAGAGTGAAAACTACCAGTGCTTCTCAAGAACAGAAACTAGGTGTAAGCGGTACTGGTGCAAGGCGCGGTAGATACCAAGCGGGTACAAGCCGGGGCCAAGGTCGTGGTAATTTTCAGAATCGAAGCATAAATTTCTATACATGTGGTAAGTATGGGCACTTCGCGGTCAGTGTCCAAAAACACCTGGGGCTACGGATACCGAGGTGAAGGTTCCAGAACCGGTTCCTGTATGAGCAGTTACACGAAGTAAAGGGGTGGTGATTGAGGAAATTCCAGAAAGTCCAGCAAAACCAGTCACACCTGAAAGTAGCAAATGGGCTCAACAGAGAGAGGTATGGAAGGCCAAGGGTAAAGAAAAGGTGGTTGATGAATGGCAGGAGCAAAGAGAACTAGCGGCAAAAATCACTAAGGATTTAGCCAAGAAGTTGCTAGAGCAACCAGAGAGTTCTGATGCTCGGGTCATTCATAAGATACCTACCCAGTTGTCTAAGATAGTACAACCAAAGCAGTCGAAGCTTGGGATGCATGAGACCATTTTGGCTGCAGTACAAGGGTTGATGAAAGAGTTGGGAACTGCTAAAGGAGCTAAAAGCACTGAACCAAAGAAATGGCATTGTAAGATACTACCAATTCTTCAAGTTCTAATGACAACTCTGATCATGAGAAAGAGAAAATTCATGTCAAAATTTGTGACAGAATTCAGAAACTCACTGTGGAGTTAGAGGACATTAGAAGAACTTTACCTGAAGCAGCGAAATTCATCAGGCAGTGAATGAAGGCTGAGGTGGAGGCTAGATCAGTCGACTTGACAGCTGTCAAAGATGATGAAGTGCCGGTGATTCAGGTGGACTACAAAGTGCCGAAACAGTGGGAACCACTCTCAAGCGTCATACTAGATGGAGGAGCAGGGGTAAACATTTTGGGAGTACATCTTCAGCAAAGGATGGGAATTTCTAACCTGAAACCAGCACCTTTCAAAGTCTGAATGGAGGATCATCAAGTGGTGCAGGCAACTGGAATGGTAGAGAATATGCAGATACGAGTGGGCAAGCAAAGTTCAAAGCCAGTTTCCTAGTACTGGATGTGCAAGGAGCGTATAGGATGCTAATGGGACGTCCATGGATGCGAACGGCACAGGCTGTTCACGACTATGCTAATCAGACTTTGATAATACAAGGGGCCTGTAGCAGAATCCAGATTTAGACGAATAACACCAGAAGTTGGAGAAAAGAACTGAGACCCAAAGAGCTCTGCCAGAAGTACAAGGTGAAGAAAATTGAGAAAATGTTGGCAGCTATGAATATTTTTCCATTAATAGAGATAGATCTCAATGCAGTTTTAATAAACAAAGATGAAGCTGAAAAACAAAAGAAACAATTTCCAAAACAATTCACTGAACTGAATTCAGGAGAACGTCCAGTTCGGTTAACTGGAAGGTAGAAGAACCAGTTGAGTTCAGCACACCAGTAGAACTGGCATGCTCTGGAGGAGCTACTAGAAATTAGAATGGTAATTCAGAGCTCAGAGGATCATCCTGGGATTATGCTGAGGAGTCAACCAAGAGAAAGGGTGGAGGGCCTAACTGGTTGCTTCCAGATGATCAGGAGATAGAGGAATGGAATTTAGGGTCTGAAGAAAACCATAGAATGATCAAGGTTAATAAACATCTGAATCCTATGATGAAAGAGAAGGCACGACATATGTTCCAACACTATAAAGATGTGTTCGCATGGGAACATACTGATCTCAAAGGAGTGGATCCAGAGGTTTGTCAATACCGAATACCACTGAAACCCGATGCGAGGCCAGTACGACTGCAGCGCTATCGAATGAATCCAAATTATGATAAGAAGGTCAAAGAAGAGATTGACAACCTTCTAAAAGCTGGGTTCATTACTCAAGTAGGCAATAGTGATTGGTTGTATCGTATTGTGGTTGTGCCTAAGAAGAATGGGAAGCTGAGAGTATGTGTAGATTATAGAAAATTGAACGCTCAAACCATTAAGGATCCATTTCCATTACCCTTCATAGATATGTTACTAGATGAGATTGTAGGATATGAGATGTCCAGCTTTATGGATGGATATAGTAGCTATAACCAGTTACAAATTTCTCATGAGGATCAGGGAAAGACCACTTTCATTACGAAGTGGGGAGCATTTATGTATCTGGTAATGCCATTTGGTCTTTGTAATGCACCGGCCACTTTACAAAGATGTATGATGGAAATCTTCAGTGAATTTCTTCATCAATTCCTTGCCATATTCATGGATGACTTCACTGTATATCCCACAGAGGAAAAGCATTTACTATTTCTTTAGATGGTTTTTAAGCGCTGTCTAGAAAAGAGAATTTGTCTAAATCCATTCAAATCTGTTTTCTTAGTCTGGCAAGGACAGCTACTGGGACATGTGGTGTCCAGAAATGGAATAGAAATGGCCAATGACAAGATCCAGTGCGTCCATCAGGCCAAGGCGCTTAGGAATGCATCAGAATTAAGTTCTTTTATGGGATATATTAATTTTTACAGAAGGTTTGTGCATAAGTTTGCTTCTCAAGCATTACCATTGTATGAGCTTACAAAGAAAACCAGCAAGTTCAGTTGGACTGCTGAATGTGAAGAAAGTTTCAGAAATTAAAGAATGCCATCGTCAGTAAACCAGTTCTTTGACAACTAGATTGGGATGTCATTTTCCATGTACATGTGGATGCTTCGAGACTGGCAATGGGAGCAATTCTAGCTCAGCCACAAGGAAGAACTGACTATCCTGTATACTTTGCTAGTCGTAGATTCAGCCAGGCTGAACAAGGATATACAACCACTGAAAGAGAGGCTTTAGGGATGGCTTTTAGTGCTACAAAATTCCGGCATTATTTTCTAGGCAAATTGTTTCATTTCTATATGGATCGTCAAGCCCTATTATTCTTGATTAATAAAGTCATTATTCAAGGCAGGCTAATACGGTGGATGAGTTCCTTATGGAATTTGAATTTCAAATTTTCCAAAAACCTGGAAAAAACCATTGTGGCGCTAATTTTCTCTAGAGGAGTACGGAGGGCTACTCTGAAGAGTCTTTAAGAGACGAACCAGTGTATGCTGAATTCTTTCAGCTGGAAGCGGTGGAATCAATTGATCCTGAATTATATGAAGTATATCAGTTTCTTTCTCAGGGTGGCTTTCCATATGACTGGAAGCAGAACCAGAAGAAGGCTCTGGTTATTAAAAGTTTAAAGTTTACCATTATTGGTGGCTCACTCTGCAGATTGGGTGTCGACGGGATTCTTCATCGATGTGTGCCTATGGAGGGCAGAATGCAAGTTATTTCAAAGGCACATAATGGGGAATCTGGTGGACACTTTTCTACTGATATTACTTTCAAGAAGATTCTGCAGGTTGGTTTATGGTGGCAAACCTTGATATCTGATGTCAGAAGTTTTTGCAAAACCTGTGACATATGCCAAAGAATGGGTAGACCCACAACAGCAGACATGACTCCTTTAACACCAATCTAGCCACTGGGTGTTTTCATGAAATGGGGTTTGGATTTTATGGGACCATTCAAGAAGGTTACTCTTAGGAAGAATAGGTATATATTGATGGCTACCTGCTATGTAACCAAGTGGGTAGAAGCTAAGGCTCTTCCTGACAACATAGCAAAATCCATTGCAAGGTTTTTATTTGAGAATATTGTATGCCGCTATGGATGTCCTGTGAAGATTGTGTCAGACCAAGGGACACACTTCATAAATGAAACTATGGATATCCTCATGGATATGCTTTCAATCAAGCATCGGAATTCCACACCATATTATCCTAGATGCAATGGGTAGGCTGAAAGCAGCAACAAGACCATTAAGACTATCCTCACCAAGATTGTGCAGAAATAGCCGAAACAGTGGGACTTGAAGCTTCAGACTGCTCTATGGGCATATAGAACAGCTTATAAGGTCACTGCGGGGTTAACACCATTCAAAATGGTGTATGGCACTGAAGTTGTTCTCCCTATGGAATTTGTTATACCAACTCTCAGAATGGCTGTAGAGTATGGTTTAGATTTTATCACAATCTGAAAAAGAGACTGGAAGAGCTAACACAACTAGATGAGCTGAGACAGAGGGCTATGCTGAAACAAGAAATTGTTCAGCAAAGAAGGAAACACTGGCATGATAGACGAATTAAGGTTCGAGAGTTTCATAAAGGCGATTTGGTTATCTTATCACAATCCAAATTAGGCCCTAAGAAACCAAACTTAAAGATAGCCTGGGCAGGACCATTTGAAGTTGATTGGGTGTTCTCAAATGGCACGGTAAGGCTGAAAGATCTGTCTGGATTATTGTTGCCACGGGTATATAATGGAGCTAAAATCAAGCTCTATTATTCAGAAACCAAGGAAACGGGCATTGATGGTCTGGGAGCTGAAGACCAGGGAAATCCAGAATCAGCTTTCTTAGGTCTTTTTCATGTACAACCAGTTCCAGAACCAGTCAAAAATCCAGAACAGTACCAGTGTGATCAAACCCTGTCCAGATCAGAACCAGAAAAGTGTGGACACCAATATCAGTTTTTGAGGGACCAATGGTCAGATGGAATATCAGTGGTAATCATTTCAAAGACGAGTGAAATTCTTGTCCAATGCATGTCTGCCACGTCACTTATGGTGCACAAAACTCTAGGAACGGTAAGTGGTGGAGCTTTTATGGCATGAACGCGTATAACAGTAAGGCGAGTAAGCAATTTTTGCTCGCAAATCTCCTGTGAGACGCTTACCTTCTGTTGTCCATTCACCATCTGTTGGGGTATAAAGCCCAATGTGGTCGTCCAGGTAAGTGGGCGGGCCGCCAGGTATGTACACATATTCTTTTGTAAAAACCTAATAAGAACTCACTATGCTCTACACATTACAGTAGAGCGAGTTCACCATATCGTCGTGCTCTTCTTCTCGCACTCTCTCTCGCATCGCACTTCCGCTCGTACTCCTTCAACTAGTATCAGAGCTCAGATCGAGGCTCGGGGTAGCACTGCAGGAAGCTAGAGTCACCAGCTCAGATTGGAGTGAAATTCGACAGGCAAAGACACGGCCCCAAATCTCGTGGGAGATCCCAAACGGCTTGGTGTTGTCAGAATTTCATTATGAGGTCATCTCGGCCACCGTTCGGCTTCGACAAAGGTCTACGCAGGCCATTTTCGACTACGTGGTCTCAGCGGGTGCAGATCCGACTCTGCAAATTTGGGGTTTTTGGCCTACGACTGCAGGTGCTGAGGATATCGACACTCCCAGAGTGTTGATTTGTGGCTGTCTACACATCGAAGGACGGCTCACAGCTCTTGGAGGCGTGTCACATACGACACGGGAGCATCTACACACAGACTGTAGGCGACATCCACTAGTTCATCAGGTAGCTTGTGTTTGCTGCTTGATATTCCAGATTTCATCCTGACATTGCAAGTACTTCCACATGGGATGTATTGTCAGAGATGATGTATGTTTGTTGAGGGTTTGCTGGCTGTGAGTCACGCAACAAACAACCGCCGCAGCGGTTACAGCATATAGTGGGAAATTTGTGGATGTATGACTTTGTGGGAAGTCTATGTACTGTCAGATTTACTGCAGCCTTTGTTGAGGGTCGAGTGAGGTTTTATTGAGCTGGGGGATTCTCGAATGTTGAGATCCTTTCGGTGATACACGTCTTGGAGCGATCCCTCGAGCACCCTCAGATAGGCAGCTAGGATGTATTGACTGTGAGTTAGACAGTTGGGATTGCATCTTTGCTTTACTGCCGTTGAGGCATTGTCGCAGTCTATGCTTACAGGACAGTCAGAGACAGTACAGGTGCAGGACAGGTTTACCCACAGCTTACAGTGTCAGAGAGACAGTGTTTTTGAGCTGTTTTTGGTCTGTTTTTTAGTACACCAGAGCCATTTTACAAAGGAGACTCTACCAAAATTTATGCAGAATCTGAAGCTTTCTTGGTTCATTTAACAGGTTGATATTGGTTCAGAGGTCAGTTTACAGGGGAAACTCTGCCGAATTTTTCCCAGGAAAGTAAACTACTGTGAAGCGTAGCTATGGCTGGATCACAGGACACTGCTCTTTACAATATCAAGAAGCTGAATGGAACCAATTTCCCATTGTGGAAGAAGTAGATTTGGCACGTGTTGGTACAAAAGAAGCAGATAAAACCTATAAAGCTCAAGGGGATAAAACCAGAAGATATGGACGAAGATGAATGGAGCGAAATGGATGAATTGGCACTTTCTACCATTATGCTGACTTTGGCAGAAAGCGTTTACTTCAATGTAGCAGACGAGATGTCGGCTTATCAAGCATGGTTAAAGCTGAGTGATCTTTATGAGAAGCAGAGTGCAGCTTCACAGGTATACTGGCTTAAGAAGCTTGTTGACTTGAAGATGAAAGAAGGGACACCTATGTCCAATCATCTGAATGAATTCAACACAATCTATAGTCAGTTGTCAGCTCAAGGTGTCAAGTTTGATGAACCTGTTAGAGCTATGTTCCTGTTGATCACATTGTCGGAAAGTTGGGACACTTTTCGCACAGCTTTGAGTAATTATGCACCTCCAGATGGTTTGAACATAGCAGGTGTAGAAGGAAGTCTGCTTACTGAAGAAACCAATAGAAAGACAATGGACAAAGGCAAAGGAACAGCCTTAGTTGTGAGGGGAAGGACCAAAGAAAAGTACAAAGGTGGAAAGAGGAATCAGTCTCGTAGCAAGTCCCGCAGTGCTAAAGAAAAGAGTGACATAGAATGCTACCATTGTGGCAAGAAGGGTAACATGAAAAGAGACTGCAGAGAATGGAAAGCAGAAAAAGGCAAAGAGAAAGCTGAAGACCATGGTGAGAAGAATAAGTCCACAGTGAAGATTCAAGAAATAAATGTGACAAACACTGTTGCAAAGGATGACAGTCTAGTGTCAGGAGACATCTACTTCTTGAAGAATACAATGGACTCAGCTCTTCTTACAGCATCTAATGGAAATGCACTGAGTGACTGGATCATAGACTCAGGGGCATCACTTCATGTGTCTCCAAACAAGGAGTGGTTTACCTCTTATGTGACCACTAAAGATCATGTTCGGCTAGGCAATGGGCAGACATGTGAGATCTTAGGTGTTGGAGATGTTCAATTGAAGTTTCAGAATGGCTCTTCTTTCACGCTGAAGAATGTGAGACATGTTCCCGCAATTACAAAGAGCTTGATCAGCACAGGTTTACTTGATGATGCTGGCTACGTCACCACTTTTGGACAGAACATGTGGAAGATATCCAAGGGTTCTATGACAGTAGCACATGGAGTAAAGTCTGGAGGACTTTACATGATTTATGTATCAAATGTCTCTAAAAATGTAATCAATGTAACCGAGCAGCCGAACGTTTCTTTGTGGCATAGCCGGTTAGGACATATGTCCAAGAAGGGAATGGAAATCTTGTCTCGTTCTGGTTATTTACCTGGATTTTCATTTAATGATTTTGAATTCTGTGAACATTGTCTGTATGGTAAGCAAACACAGCAGCCACATAAGCATAGAAGCAATAGAAGAGATACACAGTTGGCACTTGTTCGTAGTGATTTGTGTGGACCTATGCCTAACCTATCTCTAGGGGGAGCTTCTTACTTTATGACATTTATAGATGATTACTCGAGGAAAGTATGGGTTTACTTTCTCAAGCACATGGATGAAGCGTTTATTGTTTTCAAAACGTTTGTGACACTTGTGGAGAATCAGAGTCGCAAGAAGCTTAAATGCTTACGCACTGACAATGGTGGAGAGTATGTTTCAAAGGCCTTTCAGGACTTTTGTGAGTCAAAAGGTATAAAACGTGAACTTACTGCTCCTTGCAATCCTCCTCAAAATGGTGTTGCTGAGAGGATGAATAGGACCATAAAAGAGAAGGTCAGAAGTATGTTGTCTAATGCACAGCTGCCAAATGGGTTTTGGGCTGAAGCTGTATCAACAGTTGTTCATCTTGTAAATAGATCTCCTAGCAAGGTTTTTCAGAAGGATTCAGTGCCAGAGATGGTATGGTCAGGCAAAATGCCCTCATACAAGCATCTCAGAGTCTTTGGCTGTGAGGCATATACTCACGTTCCAAAGGAATTTAGGAACAAACTTGAGCCAAAGAGTAGAAAGTGCATCTTTCTAGGCTATGGTAATTCTGGTGAGATGGGGTACAGACTTTGGGATCCCGAATCCAAAAAGGTTGTCCGCAGCAATGATGTTCACTTTAATGAATCCAAATATCATTCTAAACCAGAGAGGATTGAGGAGATTAGAAGAGTTGTCTTCCAAGAAGATGGACCTGCACGTGCAAGACAAAATGTCAGGGCTCAAGAGGAGCAAGGACAGGATAGAGTGGAACCACAGGTTGTGGCTGAGCCTGAGCCACCTATTGTGCGTAGATCTGGACGTGTCACGTGACCTCCTGATTGGTTTGTTCCATCTATGAACTATGTCATGTTGACTGATTGCAATGAGCCTTCATGTTAGAAGGAAGCAGTGCAAATGAAGGGCTCCGGGAATTGGCAATTGGCCATGCAGTCAGAGATGACTGCTCTACATAAAAACAGGACATGGAAGCTAGTTAAATTACCACAGGGCAAAAAGGCTCTACCTTGTAAATGGGTTTACAGGTATAAGATCACCGCTCATGATAGTCAGCCAAAGTACAAAGCAAGGCTTGTTGCCAAGTGCTTTAAGCAAGAACAAGGCATTGACTTTGATGAAGTCTTCTCTCCGGTGGTCAAGATGAAAACATTGAGATGCTTTCTTGCATTGGTTGCCATATTAGATTTGGCGTTGCACCAAATGGATGTTAAGACAGCGTTCTTGCATGGTGATTTAGATTTGGAAATTTACATGCAGCAGCCAGAAGGGTTTGTTGAGAAAGGCAAGGAAGATTGGGTATGCCAGTTGTTAAAGAGTCTTTATGGCTTAAAACAATCACCGAGGGCATGGTACCATAAATTCCACAAGTTTATGCTTTCTCAAGGCTACAAACGTAGTGAGTTCGATCACTGTCTATATACAAAGAAGGCTAAGGATGGCAATTGGCAATTGACATGTTGATTGCTGGCAAGCACTTGGAAGAAATTTCAGCTTTGAAGTCAAAGATGGCAAAATCGTTTGACATGAAAGACATGGGCGAAGCAAGTCATATACTTGGTATGCGCATTGAGAGAGACAGATCAAAGAAGTTGATTTGGTTATCTCAAACAGAGTATATTGACAAGGTTTTGCAGCGTTTCAATATGGAGAAGGGAAAGGCATTGAGTGTTCCATTGCCACCATATGTGAAACTTAACAAACAAGATTGTCCTGTGTCTGAGGAAGAACAGGCTGAAATGGATAAGATTCCATATGCGTCTGCAGTGGGTAGTTTGATGTATGCAATGATTGCTACTCGCCCAGACATTGCATTTGCAGTGGGAGTAGTAAGTCGATACATGTCAAACCCAGGCAAGAAACATTGGGAGGCAGTGAAAGGAATATTGAGATACCTGAAAGCTACAAAGAGTATGCGTATATGCTATGGGAGTCAGGAGCTAAGTGTAAAGGGTTTTACAGACTCAGATTATGCAGGTGACTTAGACAACCGAAGGTCTACGTCAGGGTATGTCTTTACATTGGCTGGTGGAGCAGTATCATGGCGTTCTAGATTACAAGATTGTGTTACTCAGTCTACTACAGAGGCTGAATATGTTGCAGCATCAGAGGCATGCAAAGAATCAATTTGGCTTAATCGACTAGTAACAGATTTGGGAATCAAAGAAGAGATGCCTGTGTTATATTGTGATAGTCAAAGTGCTATACAATTGCCTCGCAATCCAGTTTATCACTCAAAGACAAAGCATGTGGATGTGAAGTATCATTTCATTAGGGAAATGCTCGAGGATAAGCAACTTTAGCTTGTCAAAGTTCACACCACAGAAAATCCTGCTGATCTACTTACAAAAGGACTTCCCTCAGAGAGCTTTGCGCATTTTCGCAAGCAGTTAGGTGTAGGGTAGTACATCACTTCTCTACATCTCTTGTATATTAGGTTATAGAGTAGCTTCTCTCACACTTAAACTACCACATTGGACTTTAAGTGGGAGGTTGTTGGGGTATAAAGCCCAATGTGGTCGCCCAGGTAAGTGGGCGGGCCGCCAGGTATGTACGCATATTCTTTTGTAAAAACCTAATAAGAACTCACTATGCTCTACACATTACAGTAGAGCGAGTTCACCATATCATCGTGCTCTTCTTCTCGCACTCTCTCTCGCGTCGCACTTCCGCTCGTACTCCTTCACCATTGTTGAGCTCCGAAGTTTCCTCACAGCAACCGCAAACCTCTTCTTCTGAGGAGACTGTAGATTGTCGGTTGTCCTTGCCAGCCACACCTAGATACGGGTTCAACGAATCAAGTACGTCATCTTCTTCTTCGTCTATTGCTTCATCGTCCTCATGGTGTATGGGTAGGAAGAAAATTTCAGAGAAGATGTAGGAGTCTATCGATGAAACCCAAGCCTCTATTACTGCTGCAAAGGCAACTCTTCCGCTCATTCCGCATAATAAGATTCAGTGCTATGTGTTTACTAAGCAAGCCAAGGATTTACTCAAACTATGGGATTTGCATGTGGCTCTGCAAGCCACAAGGATTGAGTTTGACACAGCCTTCATTAGGCAAGTCCTGGATTCTTTTAATGCTGAAGATGGAAGTGCTATGGTCTATGGTACAAAAGTGTCAGTCACTCCAGAGAACATTTTTTTTGCCTTCCGAATGCCAAATGATCCAAAGCCATCTGTGGCAACTGCAAAGCAGATCAGTGCAGCTTTGAAGGAAGATGACGCTGCCAAAATTAAACGGAATGCCAGTGTGCAAGGGATTCCAATAGCAGGTCTGGACGTTCCTACTGCTTACCGATTTGTGGCTGAAGCTATGAGCCTGAAAAATAATCCGACATATGTGTCAAAGAAACTCTTTGCTATGCTTTTAGCAAAGAGATTGGATTCTAAAATCTCTATCAACCTCTGCCAGATATTGTCGCATAATGTACTTCAGCAAACTGCCAAGTTGAAGTCTCAAAGTGTATTTAAGGCTTGGTATGTTTGGCAGTTTTTGTACTAGGCAACTGCTCCAGACGCCCATGATCAGGTAAGAATGGCTTGGAGCCAGAAGCCATTCCCAGTATCCAGGAATGTAGAATTATCATTTGATGAAGAAGCCCCAGAAAGCCAGTCAGTCCCCACTGGACAGAAGAGAAAGGCTATACAAGAGGAAGCTGGCAGTTCAAAGAGGCCAAGGACAACACTGACCAAAAGCACTGCTCTCCTGAAGCAGTTAGAAAGTCAAATCAAAATAGTGTCTACTGAAAAGACTTCAGTTCTTCAGACTGAACAGCATATTGTCCAAACCACTGGTGGAGTCAGCCAACCAGCAGACCAGATTTCAGCAACCACCAGTACTGGACAAGACCATTCAGAAAGGGCCAGTCGTGAGCAGCCAGCAGACCAGACTGATAAGGGCAAAGGAGCAGCATCTCCAAGTCCACTTGGCAGGGTTTCTATCCCATACTGAGAATCAGCCTTGCTATTGACACAGAAAGATAGGTCACAACATTTGCAGACTCATCCTCTCAAGGGACGCCTACTTTTGCAAAAATCTGATTATTATGTATTACCCTACCTAGCTCCTGTCATGGTCTATGAGCCAATTGACTCTGACCCAGCAACAGTTAAGGATGGATGTTCCATACTTATTCATTCATCATGGAATACTAATGTCAATTGCATGGGATAAATGCTGGATGCTGCAGGATCAGAAGATGAACTAACTAAAGTAAAGACTGAGCTGAAGAAGGTTGAGGAGCAGATTGAAAAGGTGGACAAGGGAGAGCAGCCCAGAACCTGCGCCACAATATCCTTGAAGCTCAGTCAGCTAGGACTATTCAGCGGTTACAAAGTAAGCTAGCCAAGGTGGAGTCTAAGATACGGACCATGCGGGAAGAAAAGGAAGAAGCTGAAAGAGCTGCTGATAGGTTTGAAACTATGCTGAGGACGAAGAGAGTTGAGTTCAACTCCTTATTGACCAGCTACACTGCTCTGAAGGCCATATTAACAGAAAGATATATCTATAATAATATGGCCGAGATCTTGAATCTAGAAGGGAATGTTGTTTTTAACATGGATAACTTGAGGTCTCTTATGGAGACAATGAAGAGTGATTTGCAAGATAAAATATAACAATGCTCTGGCAAATCAATCTATTCTTGATTATTGAACAGCAGAAGGATGATGATAAGGAGGTGTTGGAACTAGGGTTGCAGAGAAACACACACAGCTTGGAGAAGACGAAGGAAGCTCAAGGCACACAATAGAGAGTGTGTTACTTAGTGTGCAATGGAAAGATAGATAGCCCTAGAGTGATGGGCGTATATACAATGCACGGGGGGAAAAACCTCCTAAAGAGGGAAAAAATGCCCCGGCGGTCCTAGTGTGTTCACACACATCACTACCACATGTATATGGTAACAAATCCCCCCTGGAGTGATGCGGTGAACAAGAGCTGGCACATGAGTAAAGGGAAGTGCCATGCCCTGTGGACAGGATCAGTCCACAAAGGGGAGTAAGCCCAAAGCTTTGCGGAAAGCTTCAAGCTTCTCACGAGACAATGTCTTTGTGAAAAGATCTGCAAGGTTGTCCTGTGTTGGCACATAAGCCAAGCTGATCTCTCCTGCTGAGAGCCTCTCCCTGACATAGTGGTAATGCACCTCAATGTGCTTTGTGCAAGCATGAAAAACTGGGTTCCTCGCAACTGCCAATGCGCTCTGACTATCAGTGTAGATAGTGTTGGCAGTGTCCTGTCCAACACCCAAATCAGCCATAAGGCGTCTGAGCCATACACACTCAACCGTAGCTGTGAAGACTGCCCTGTACTCAGCCTCACAACTCGAAGTGGCCACAGTAGGTTGCTTCTTGCTCAACCATGATATACATGAACTGCCAAGCATGAAACAAAAACCACTTGTGGACACTCGCGTGTCAAAACAATCAGCCCAATCTGAGTCCGAAAAAGCATGTAAGTATGGCGGCAATGATCCCCCCTTGGGATAAAACAAGCCAAGATGTAAAGTGCCACTAAGGTAGCGGAAAATCCTCTTTACAGCCTGCCAATTCTTAGACCCTGGGCTATGCATAAATCTGCTGACCTGTGAGACTGCAAACTGAATATCTGGCCTCGTGTTGCATACATAAATGAGGCAGCCAACAGTAGTTTGGTAAAGAGTGACATCAGCAGGATCACCAGCATCATGTAGACTCAACTTCAAACCTGTTTCCATGGGAGTGGCAATAGGTTTGCAATCCTCAAGTCCAAACTTACATAGCAATGTCTCTATGTAACTTTTCTAACACAAGGCAATACCACCATCACACTGCTTAAACTGTATACCCAAGTAATGATGCAACAGCCCCAAATCTTTCATCTTGAAAGTAGCATTCAAATCAGCCTTAAATTCAGCAATATGTCTCTCATTTGGTCCAGTGATCAGCAAATCATCAACATAAAGAACCACAATGAGAAATACATCACCCTCACGCTTTACATACAATGTGCTTTCTGTTGGACTGTTACGAAAGCCTTGTTTGACCAAATGAGTGTCAGCTTTCTCATACCAAGCACGAGGAGATTGCTTCAACCCATACAAAGCCTTGTTACATTTGCACACTTTGTCCTTTTGTCCTTTTATGACAAAACCGCGAGGCTGCGTTACATAAACTTCCTCAAATATGTCACCATTCAAGAAAGCAGTAACAATGTCTTATTGATGTACATTCCAACCAAAATGAGCTGCCAATGCACATAGAAAACGCATAGTAGTCATACGACAAGTGGGAGCAAAAGTCTCTTCATAATCTATGCCTTTTTGCTGTGCATAACCCTTTGCAACAAGTCAAGCCTTATGGCAATCAATCTCACCATCCGGCTTGCGTTTCAACTTGTAAACCCACTTTGTACCAATGGCCTTTTTGCCAGAAGGCAAATCACATAAAGTCCATGTGTCATTTTCTATAAGTGCATCATATTCTGATTGCATGGCAGCCATCCAATTTTCTGAATTCTGTGCTTTATCAAAAGTCAGAGGCTCCTCAACATCATGTAAGCTAGACACAGCCAAAGCATAACAATCTGATGCATAAGATGCATGGCGAGAGCCTGAACGAGTACGACTAGACAAAGGTGCATCCAATTTACTGTCACGCAAAGTGTGCACCAGCCATTTTGGCATACCTCTAGCCTGCTCATTTTCAGCCCTTTCCTCATCAAGTACATCATGTACATTTGCATCAGTAATAGGCTGATCTAAAACATTTTCAGAAACCCCCATAGGCTGTACATTTGCCTCATTGGAACTTACATTCGTATTTCCACCACTGAAAAGAGGCAACAAAGTGTCATAAATGTCACCAACAAAAATACATTTGACAGCCTTATCATCCAATTTTCCGCGCTGCACTTGTGGCACTAAAGCATATGCCAAACAGCCAAAAACACGCATGTGCTCAAAAGGCTTTCTATCATGCCATGCTTCATATGGAGTAATAGACTGCAAAGCTTTCGTAGGACACCTGTTAAGTACATAAGTGGCACACATGATGGCCTCAAGCCAAAAAGAATGCGGCAAAGCTTGAATTTTGACCATACATCGTGCCATTTCTATCAGTGACTTGTTTTTCCTCTCAGCAACACCATTTTGCTGAGGTGTATAAGGCACTGTACATTGGTGTTTTATCCCACGACTAGCCAGAAATGCATTAAATTCATGAGACATATACTCCCCCCCTCGATCGGAACGGAGGGTGCCCATAGTACATTTTGAGACATTTTCAGCCATAGCCAGAAATTGTTTGAAGCACATAAAAACTTCGGACTTCTCTTTAAGCGGAAATACCCATGCATGCCTGGAGTAATCATCAATGAAAGTCACAAAGTACAGGTAATTGCCCAAGGACGGAGTTTGCATGGGCCCACAAACATCACTATGCACAAACTGCAACCTGCATGTGGCCCAAACTGAACTATCCTTTGGAAACTTAGAATGTTGCATCTTACCCAAAATACAGCCTTCACAAACATGTTTGACAGGTGCTTCAAGAGCTAGCAAAGAAGCAACCATATCAGATTTCTGCAAACGCAGCAAACTGGCAAAATTCAGATGACCAAAACGTGCATGCCAAAGTTTTGCATCTAAAATAGCCCTTGAATCTGCAACAGCATTTGCAAAATTTTGTCCACACTTGTCATACAAAGTGAGCTTATACAGCCCACGGCACAAAAGCCCAGATGCAACAATTTCATCACCAAAACTGAGATCATGAACTGTACATCTGTCATCCACAAATTTGACTACAAGTCCATGTCTAGCAAGTGCGGATACAGACAAGAGATTCTTCTTGATCCCAGGTACATAAAGTGCATCAACAATTGTGAAGTAACTGCCATTAGCAGCAATGAGCACAATCTTTCCAACTCCTTGAACTGGATAAGAGGCGTTGTTGGCACAAGTGACTGAATTCCCATGAGGAACAGACTCAAGAGAGGTAAACAATTCACGATGTGAGGTAATGTGCTTTGTAGCACCACTATCAAAATACCATACATGTGAATCTGCAGCAACTGACAAGCATGCATCATGGACAACAGGATTGTAAGTGCACTCTGCGCTAAAAGCCCATTCTGCATCAACATCAGCAACACAGTCTCCTTTCACAGAAGACTCAACAATGGCTGCATTTGTAGTGGAAACAGCATTTGCAGTGGAACCACCCTCTTTCTTCTTAACCTCTTTGGCCTTCAACTTAGGACACGACTTGATCAAGGGATCATTGGCTTTACAATAATGGCAACGCATCTTCTTTTTGCCCTTATCACCAGAATTGCCAGACGAAGTACTGCCAGCAAAAGCATTAGGAACATAATTTTTGCCACTCGCAGCAGAACCATAAGAAGTGGCTGCATTGCTGTTACCACCCTTTCTTTGAGAAGCAATAAAAGCCTGTTCAACTGCACGCTGTCTAGTCCTGTTTTTTCTGGAAAGTGACTCTTGCAACAGCAATGTGCATAATGCATCAAACTTGACAACTTCTGGATTTCCTTCGGTCGTCAGTCTCCAAGTACTACCAAAAGTCTGGTAGGAATCTGGTAAGGCATCAAGAACAGTCTGCACAAGGGAACTGTCTGAAATGACTTCACCTGCAGAAATAAGCTGCTCATTGATATCCTTGACACTAGCAAGGAAAGTGTCCATATCATCTTCCTCATGCATAATCTTCGACTCCAGCTCTTTATGCAGCAAAGCAATTTTGGCCTCATTGCGGCTTGCATAAAGACCTGCTAAAATATCCCAAGCCTATTTTGCAGATTTTGTTGAACGGATGTGAGGAACAATGGTGCGCTTCACAGAAAACGCAATCAATGCATGGGCCTGCGCATCCTTAACATCCCAACGAGCTTGTTCTGCCGTATGCAATACAACTCTAACAGCTGCAATCCTTGCAGCAAGACCTGCAACATCCTCAACATCGCATACATCCTCAGAACTAGGACGTACATCAATGCCCTGCACAATGTTCCAGACACCTTTTGACACAAGAACATGTTGCATCATAATCCCACATAGGGTAGTTTTCCGCATCCAACCTGTCCTCAGCAGCAAACATCTTGGAACACATCTGTGTTGTTGTTGTCAGCCATGGTAAATGCTGCACCTGATGTGAAAACTGCCCGAAAATAGGAGAAACGGAGCGGGAACAACCTGTGCTATATAGCACAAACCGTAGAAGACTATAAGGCACCTGTTATGCATAAATTGGCACTGACATAAATTCTGCACAAAATGACAAAATAGCCTGTGCAGTACTGCCTGTAGTGGAAACGAAGGCCGAAATGAGCCCAAATCAAAATTCTGAGCAGACCAAGCTTTTAGAGCTTTCCCAAAATATTTGTCGACCTGCGAATGCTCGCCAAAGCTCACTGAAATCGGAGAAAGTGAGCAGGCATGTGCTGGAGCAGATGGCGACTAAGCCCGGGAGGACGTGACCTGCTCGATACCAATTGTTGGAACTAGGGTTGCAGAGAAACACACACAGCTTGGAGAAGACGAAGGAAGCTCAAGGCACACAATAGAGAGTGTGTTACTTAGTGTGCAATGGAAAGATAGATAGCCCTAGAGTGATGGGCGTATATACAATGCACGGGGGAAAAAACCTCCTAAAGAGGGAAAAAATGCCCCGGCGGTCCTAGTGTGTTCACACACATCACTACCACATGTATATGGTAACAGGAGGAAGAAGAAGCAGAGAAGGAGGATGAACCAGAAGAAGGGCATAATGATGATGATGATGACTCTCCTCCATCTCCACCTTCAAAACCTCATACTGGTGGTGCATGGACAACAGGAGGAAATCCGTCACAGGCAAACCCACTAGACCAGCATGAAGGGCAGCAGTCGAGTGATCGGCAGCTGGGAGAGCAACAACCCAGGAACACTGGAAATTCACTGGCAAAACAGTCACAACACAGTAGGGATGCTAAAGGGAAAGGCAAAGCTGTGACTGAGGGTCTAGCAGGTAATGAGCAACATTCATTATAGCTCATCACGTTGAATAAGAGATTGAGACATCAGCAGGCTCCTATAGCCAGGCGGCATCTGGAGAATGATGATCTTATCTCTGATCTGTAGAGATTTCAACGACTATATGTCGGCACCAGGGAAATAGTTGAGCATTGGAAATCAGCTACTTTCCATGACCAGGAGGTCTATCAACTACCTAAGCATCCCAATACAATACAACTATTAGAAAGGGTGCCTGAATGGATATTGACTGTTGAAGAGAGAGTAGCTAATCCACATTGGCAACGGCATTCTACTGCAGATTATCGTTCCTTAGCCATGGAATTAGAACTTCTACTGGGGAACAAGCCAACATATAGATGCATGAAGGATGTCAGGAGTCAATTAAAAGAAGTCTTAGTACAAATGTAGATTGCTAGGGGAGTTTTGGATAAAAGGGTGCGAGCTATTCTTGAAGATCAGACTACCACCAGCAAGGGACCTCAAACTCGAATGTCAGTGGGAGAACAGGCAAATGCTCTCCGGCGACTCTTTCAGCTGGTTAAAGTGACCAGAAAGATGATGCAGCAAGAAAACCAGGCTGTCCTTAATTTCTTAGAATTTGTGCATGATTCCCCAGTTCTCCTGTATGCTTTACCAGCAAGAGATGCAGAGTTGCCAAGATTTTTTCCAGCACTCTATCCTCAACATACAGAACCAGTAGATCGGCTCACATACTTCAAGATTATTGATGATCTTCAGGAGTGGTATGAGCGATCGACTGTGGAATGGAAAACCTGGCAAACACTTTTCAATGACGCTCTCCAACTGAATGATTTCCAGGAGCTAAGAGATGAGGTGCAGAGGATCAAACTGCGTATGGGACAGTGGAAAATTCAGCTCAGAGGTCTCACTAAGATCACCAACCAACTGCTGCAACTCACTGTTGAGTCCTCTAAAGTGCCTGAAAAGGACATTATGGCTAAACCAGGCTTAGGACCCTAGTACAAAGAGATGACTGAGATTCTCTTTGAAGCTAGGATCAGAACTAAACAGTCTCTTCCAGAAGGATGGATCCATACAGCTTCGCATTGTCACAAATTGGCCAGAACTTGTCTCACAAAAGGCAAACGCACGTTGTATGATCCCGACACCCAAACTTATCATCCTATCACGCCTTATGAAGTAGAAATGACCACAGAGAGGCGGGATCAGCTTGAGAAAGAGGCCATTTACAGACTCATTCAGAAGGACAATGCTGGCACTGGGACTTCGGAGACACCATCAAGACCTAAGGGCAAAAGGAAGCGGGTTTAGTGGAAGGATACTGGGTAAATCCATCTTGGTATTCGATGGAGGAATTTTCTAGCCGTCTTAGAATCAGACGGTGGATTTTTCCCAACATTTTCAGAATCACAGGGTGGATTTTCTCAGCTGGGTGTGGACATCTCTTTGGCTGACACCCTTGGAATTACAACTATAGGGGGTGTCAAGCACTCAACAAAGCATGAAATATGGTATAAAGCCATGTTTCAGAAGGATCAGACGGTGGATTTTTTTCAGAAATTTTGGAGTCTTACCAAAATTCAAGAAAGGAGGGAAGGATGTAGATGGCGGAGGCAGCCTCACTAGCGGAGGCAGTTTCACTAGGTGGGAACCAGCTCCTGGAAAGCCGAGCAGCGGATCAATCAGTAATTATCATGACGGTTACCACAATAACTCTAAGAGGCTATAAGTAGGATTCATTACATTGTAATAGAGTTGGCAATTGTTGGCTGTACTTTTGGGATGTTTTATCTTTTGACTTCCTACTCTTAGTGTGTGGTTGTAGTCCTGAAGTTGTTCCTAAGCTACATTATCCCCACTTGTACTCTTACTCTATAATTCCTAATACAGTAGTCGAGTATACTTCAATCAGATATGCTTTGTATCCATTCCTTCTGAATTTGAGTCTAAATCTGAATTAAATCTAAACACTAATTCCAGTCATTCAGCTTGTCTATTTCTCAGCAGATGTATTCCAGTTCATGTAACTGTTATAGCTCAGTTTCTATCTTTTCCTCCAGTTCTCTGATTGAACTAATGAATCAGCAGTAGCTGTAAACTCTAACACTGGAATCAGCTATCTAAAGAGATCAGCTCCAATTCCAATAAGGCCTACAAAGATCTTGTGGATAGCACTTGGAGAGAGTAGTTTTAACTTGGAAATTTTAACTTGAAATAAGCAAAAATTACTTGAGATTGGCCCATATTTTTTAAACAGTGAATAAATCTAATAAAACATACTTTTTAAGAAAATAACCGCTTTGTCACACTTTAAACACAAGTATTGACACTAGCATCAGAAGGGGTGATGGCGTTCCGGCTCATTACATTTATATATTCTAATCTATATACAAATAGAACTTTTTTTGGATAGTAGTTCAAGTTTAAAAATTTATATACTCTAGTCTATATATAATTAAAACTTTTTTGGATAGTAGTTTAAATTAAGAAATATTAAGTAAGACAAGGATAACAACTGATAGGTTCTTTGACACCTATAATACATATTCAACGCTAGCAAATTTGTTGTCTTGTTTTTATGGATGCAAGTGAGAATTCTATCTTTACTTCAAATGGTTTAGCGAATTTGAAGATTTTGGCCAATTTCAACCTTAATAGCATCTACAACTCTAATACTACTGTATAGGATTATAGGAATGAGACCTCATTCGTACCATATTGTAGAAAAATAATTTGATACTAAGTTATTTTTGTACAAACCATTGTCCACTTATTTAAAGCCAGTTATCTTTAGAACTTTATGCTCTTTTGTGTATAAGTATTAAGTTTAGTAAAGCAACGCACACACACACAACACCTACAGCGCGCTGCTATTTAATTCACTCCTTCCAAATGCACCTCTATGAGAGCTTCAATGAGTTTGGTAGTGTCTTGCTTAGTTGTCTCTTGATAATGCTATAGTAGCCAAGTGCGCTTCATAAAGCTCAAAGACACCCTCACAAGCGATCTATGTGCACACAATGCAATACAACTGCACAAACAAACATTGACGTTGGCTTCAAGCACTTCATAACAATGCTCACACAATCAAACATCCTCTCGACCGACTTGCCAACAACTTTCCATGGAGGGAACTCTTGCTTCCAAAGAAATTGGAGATGGATCGCCATCTTCTTAGGTCGGCATCTGCTAACTTTTGTTGAATATTTTGCAAAATATGTATTAAACACACTTTATTTTTGCTTTTGAATCTATAAATTGTGTTTTATGATTCTAAACTTTGAACCTAAATTGAGTTAAGGCGGCCTAGAAAAGAAATCATCATAAGGTTGGTACAAAGTCTAATAGCAAGGATGCAATACAAAAAAATACAAATAGAAGCTTTTTTTCCCTTGTAATCTACCCACAGATGCACTTACACACTTGTAAATCATGATATTTATGTCATCACCATTCTATCAAGGTATTAACATTGCTATCGAAGATACTAACAAAGGATCTGTTAGACCTCAACCTTTAAGTTCTTTTCTTAGTCTTCTCTATGCACTCTAATATTTTTGCCTGGCTTTAGTCTTGAATCATTACTTCACAGTTATGAAGTCTTAGCCCATATATGAAGGAAACAAATTGTTTTTTTTACAAAGCATAGACCTTAGGTTGTGTCACTTTTTTTAAATCTAAAAATCATGTATTAATGTTTTTTTTAAAAGACAAAATTAAGCAATCAAATGAAACGACATAAATGGTTGCATATTAAATGATGCAATGATTGTTGTTTGCATGGATTCTAACAATTAAACTCCTTTGCTTTATTAAAATCCTTAACCACCCTTTCTATTTAAAAATAAATATGTTTATGATCTTGAATTGAAGGATATTCCTCAATCTTGCTCATCTATGCACACTTGCTTGCATGTAGACTATAAATCTGGGCTCAAACATTTAGTATATTTTCCACTTAGATTAAACTTCTACTCAAAACTGGAAGCTTGTTTTGAACTCAATTTCATCAAGGAAATAAAGTAGACAACATTAGTGAGATTTTTTTTTTTTTAAATGGATCTCACATGCTCACGATGAGATATACTAAAATCTACCTACACCTTTTCAACCAAAACTCCTCAAAAATTGCAGCTTAGTAATGAAACCTTACAGGAGACTTAAACTTTTTTCCTGTTTTACCATGTTCATACATGGTGCAAAACTGGAGTTCCTGAGGTGTTGAACAAAACTTGAATGCAAAGATAAGAGGGACATGGATGACAACTGTTGGGTTCACCCTATACCTGCATTCCATGTTTAAACAAAAATACTGATGATTTTTTTGCTTGCATGATGGTTGTAGGTCAGGATTCCCACTTCTCTTATCCATCGATTCAAAAGTTGCTCAACATATTTAGGTAGAGGACATCTACTACAGCTACTTAACCTTTTTTATTTTTGAAATGTGACTAAAACAACAAAATTTGTTTCAATAGGTACATATATTTATTTTAAAATATATGAATCCATTTTTACTTGTCTTTGTCAATTCTTTTTTTTTATCGTATGGTTCAAGTTGTGAATAAGCTATATAAATTAATACTTCAACACACACACACGCACACACATAAGCACAAGGTTCTATATTGACTTGTCAATTTAGCACCAAGAGGTTGACAAAGGTACTTCATTATTAAAAATTTAGGTTTTTTAAATTAGATTTCTAATAGGGATACCAACTTACAATGATAATATCCTAGGATTGAGTGGTTTAATGGAAGTAGGTATTACCATCTTACTCTTTCCCTTCTTTTTTTCTCAAGTAATTTTCTATGGCAAGAACACTGCCCGAATTAGGAACCTTAATGACCCAAAAAAACTAGAAGCCATCAATGAAAAACTTAGAATGGCACGTGCAAACTTTCACAAACAAAACCTTAAACGACCTCTTCTTTAGCCTATAAATAGAAACAAACCCTTTTTTGCTCGGGTTGCTAAGAATTTTGTTTACTAAATTATGTAGGTTTTTTTTCTCTAATTTAACTTGAAGTCTTTACTTTCAGCATGACTCTTTAGCCCTCATAATGGAACCTCCTATTGAACTTACTTCTTCTAAATCAAATGTGTATATCTTACATTGCATTGATGATGCGACTGCTTCCAAACTCATTATTGGCTCTACTAATGTAGAATGTTATCCTCAAGGCTCATTACTGCAACTTGTCTTTAATGATTGGAACAAGCTCTTAGCAACTCTTGTGAAAAACAAGAAAGATGGACTCAAACATCTAGAGGAAGAATTGAAGCAACTCACTCTTTTCCAAAAAATTCACACCCAATCATTAGCAACCTTCTCCTCCTCAAGTGCACAGACAAAAAATCTCCTAAAGAAGCTATGTGGGCTTAACCTGACCTTCATTACTACACCTACATCTCCCTATAAATGTCTCAAGTAGCATTTTTAGCCGCAATCCTGCAGTACTAGAAGCAATTAAGAATTTTCAAGAGGATTTATGTTCTCTTAGTATTCCTCAATTTTGGAAGTGGTATCTTAAGTCTCCAAGTGCTTTCCCTTTCTTCCTCCAAAACAAGTCAATGTCAAAGGGGCCAGTTTTGACAATCAAATTTGGACCCTCCCCAACAAAGGATTTATAGCACCCATCTCACTTAAATTATGGATTTTCTTGGCCAACTTACCTACTACTTGCATGGATGAATGTCGGGTTCATATTCTTAAAGTCACTCAATTCTAGGACAAAGGAGAGTTAATCAATGCTCCCTTTTCCCCATGATCTTCTTAGATCCATCCAAGTGTTCCACTAATACGAGGATTTATGGATGCACAAAGGTATTATGGCCTTCTCTAGCTCAAATGCATATTATTACTCGGGACTCTATCTAGAATATTTATAGGCCACGTATCAAATGTTCTTATAAATTCCTCGATAATAAGGTAGATTATCAGTCAAGTATAATCTGGTTTGATCTATGAGAGATATTAAATCACTCGGAATTACTATTTCTTGACAAAGTTGTAGAGTTTCACCTATCATTGATAGGTTCTTGGTTGGGAAGACAAGCATGTAACTTGGTCTTAGCACATATATCTTTCATTCACTTCCGCAACATGATAGAAGTCCTCAAGAAGCTTAAGAAAGATGAACGAGGAACATTTCAAACATCCTTTGGAACTTACAAAGGAGTCAAAACGTTGTTGAGCCTTCTTAAACCGAACATGGAGGAAGAATTTACCCCATCCCTCAAAAGACCTATTTTGCTAACAAACACACTAACTCTCTTACGTCTCTCTTAATCCCTCCATACTTCAAGCTCCAACTTTGGTAAAGGAAAAACTAAAAGCTACACCAATAAAGGGAGAGCCAAAAATCTACCTATAAAATATTTGCTTGATATGTGATTGTAATATTTTCATGCAATTACCAACTTGACTAGAAGGAAGATCTTCTGTAGTAAGAAGGAAGATGGAAACCAAATTTTTGTTCATCGCCTATTTTCAAACAAAATCTTGAAATTGTACGCACATAAATCCATTTTTTTGGAAAATTATCATCACCATTTTTGTAATACTTCTCTACTAAATTCCTTCATTAGTCACTGCAAGTACACAAAACCACTAAAAATTTGGTCTTACAGTACCGACTTATTAAGACAACACACCGTGCCAACTTGTAATTGCCCTTATTTTACTAACTATACTTCTCAGTTTGAAAATTTTGATCTCACATATGTACCTCAAAACTAGACTTTTGCAAGGATCATGAAATTCAAGCATTGCTTAACAAGGGACTGAATCATATTCCCCTTCCCCACTCAACCCTCACTTAGCATTTTCTGCCCTACTTGACTGCCTAACCGACTTGGTTAATAAACTCCAACTGAAGTTCAAGGTGCACCAAGCCCTCTCTCAACTACTTTTTCATTCTTTCTCTAATAAAGTTTTAAAATTAAAACCACACTGGCAATGTGTGGTATACTCTAAATATAATTACAAAGATTAGAGATCTCTCTATAAATTTCTTTATTGTCAGACTCAACAATAAAGAAATATGTGGTATACTCTAGATATACTTACAAATATTAGAGATCTCTCTATAAATTTCTAGCATTGTCGGACTCGACAATGCTAGAAATAGGGCCACAATTATCTGTGAAGAACTTACACACTCATCTTCACTTGATAGATTGAATGGAGATTAATAATCCATTTCTCTCCTCAACCCAAATGAAATTGGGTACTTGCTTACAAAACAACTCAAAGAACTTGGTTACAATCCTCATAACAAAAAACTACTTGTGCTTTTTTCTACTTACAAAGAACACCAACATAATTTTAATGAATTTTTTATGCATCAAATAAGATTTATTCAAAAGTTACAGAATGTTTGAATAAATGTCTTAATCTAATTCTCACAAAATAAGAATATCACCACGCTACTAAACAAAAACAACCAATGAGTTTATTGGACTCAATTACAACCCTTTTTGGATCGCTAGGAATAATATAGAGCTATTCATAAACCTTCCATAGAAAATTATGCATATTTATACGATAGATATAACGTAATGCACAAAAACATTCCTAATTTTGGATCAATGGGTTTACTCTTTGTCCTTGAAGACCTAATTGACCTAGCCTTTAAAAATAGAGCAAAAAAACACTCCTTTGTCAGTTCACTCTTAAAAGAACATAATGCCCTTATGCACCTTAACCAAGTATATCCAATACTACACCTCCATTGGCTACTTAACAATAGCGTTATCCAACTTGGTACTAAATGTTTTAAACAACAAAATAGAATCTCCATGGGTTTCTCTTGCTCACCAGTACTATGTAATTTGTACCTTGCATATTTTACATGCAAATGGTACATCAGACCACTTATTAACCATGCAACTCGAAAAAAATTGACACATTTTATCCATACGACAAGATATATGGATGATATTATGAGTTTTAACAATAGATACTTCAAAGTACAACTTAAGGACATCAATCCACTAGACATCCTCAAAATTGAGAGTACAACGGATAAGGTTGTGTCTCTACACAAGGAACCCTTTACTATACTAGTACAACTTATCTCACCTTAAAACTTACATTACTAGAACCTTACACAAGTAACTTTACTACAAGATATAGTTGAAAACGTGATAAGTTTAATTTCATTACTATCAAATTTGTCGAAAAAAATAGACCTTATAAAAATTCACTTAACACTTGCTTGGGCATTCTTTACCTAATTTTGTACTCCTCTAGTGATACCTTTATAGCCTTTGAAGAAATGTCTAAACTTATCAACAAGTTTGTACATAATGGGTTTTTAAAACCTAAAATTGTACACACTATTACTCAAGCTCTTATAAAAAATAAATGGCCAGGAATTAAAGTCAACAAGAACACTCTCATCACTGTGATGAGGCACTAGGCCCCACTCTATGGGCCTACTACCTCATAGAATGAGTGTGCTTGGGTGTGGGTACAAACACACACACGCACACACTTTGTCACTATACTTGGCTTGACCTAATGACCTACCTAGACACACACTCACACTTTGTCACTTCAATTTGGCTGGAATTGCCCCATCTAGCTATGGTGATTAGCTATAAGCTACTGAATATATGTCTTATAAGTGATTACCAGGTGTTGTTACTTGGTATTTCTCTCAATGGATGTCAATAACTAGTCATCTTTACCTTTCTCTAATCTCCATGTGTATATTTGTCTCATGTTATGCTCATTGGAGCTGATGGTTACATTGTCTTGTGGATGATTCTTGAACACTTATATCGGTGGTCTACTAGCATGAAATTTCCCTTGTTAATTAGTCTATTCTTGGATTCTCTTGTCTTAAGCCTTTATAGCATTATTAAATTGATATGACCATATCTCATGGAATGCTACCCACTTGTTGCTCACATAAGTCCTAAAACTTTCATCTCTCACGGGCTTGACCACTTCCTGTAGTGGCTTGGCATAAATGGATTGCTAAGATTGCTCTGCATTAATGAGCTATTGAAGATTATATATGATGCAGTGCCCTTTTCTCTCCTCTATACCATGATATGATCTGAGATTTTGTGGTTGAGTGTGACCCTTCCCCTATGGGGGTTTGAGTAGATGCTTGGTCAATAATTACTATAATTATTTGAATAAATCAAGAATTTACAATACACGGCCATTTTGGAAATGTAAAAAGTGTGTAACTCCAATCTTTATTGCTTTTTTTATTCATCCTTTATGTGCATTTGTACGTCTTTGGTCTTTACCAGCTTTTGTTAACAACACCATGTAAGTTTTTAGTGTATATTCTTTTGTACAACAAAAAAAAAACTTAATATTAGACATGTTTAGTATATCTAAATAAAAAATCAATATGAATCCAAGTAATTAATATGACAAATCTCACTTTAAGGAAAGTAGGATCATTTCATATTGAAAAGATTAAGTAATGTGTAAGATATCTATATATAGAGAGAGATAGATAGAGAGAGAGAGAGAGAGAGAGAGGTATTCTACATTATGTCCTTGAGGTATCTGCTCAAAGATAAAAACTGTTAGGTAAGAAACTTGCAATCCTCGTGACATCAACTAAGAGTAGACACAAAAAAAGATGTTAGTTTTAAAACGATACATGCCACCATATTATGTAAAAGTTTGCAAGAGTTAATGATTTGAGCAAGTAAATTAGGACTTAAATATTTGTAGGAAAGTTTTAAGTACGTTTGTTTTTGCAGACAAAATGTTTTACAATGGGTTCATTGAAAATGTGATTGATTTTTTAGCAAGTTATTCTTAATGATTCTTATTGTGCTTGTCAACAACTTAACCTAACACCCTTCTTTTTCCATGGAAAATTTGTCCACTCTTGAAAATATTCCTAAAGATAGTGTCACAAATAGTAAGGCTATTCTACTTGCAATTGCCTTTTAAATCATGTAGTAAACATTGATGTATGAAAATATTCTATTATGTACACAACGTCACCCGCACAAACCAAGCATATGGAGTTACTGGCATATGAATATTTATTAACAGTGTGTCATCCCAACTTAAGTGTTAGTGGGTTTGGGCCCAATTCCAACATTTGTAAAGGGGAATGGACCAAATGGTTGGACTCATTGTAGAGTTTGAAAAATCAAAAATCACCTCAAGGAGCATCTACCAACCTACATAATACATACACTACGATACCCTACAGTTCTTGAATTGTCGTGATCTGAACTGGCTACCACACCCCACATACACTATCAAAAACATCCTCGAGGTGCATCTACCTACCTAAATAGTACATACACTGCAAAGGCTCTCCCACACACACCACATACACTATCAAACATAGCCTTTTTTCTCCCAATCATGGCTGGACCTTCTATAACCGGAATTTTTTGTTCTTAGTGTATATGTTTTTGTACAACAAAAATTAACTTTAGATTAGACATTTTTAATATATTTATAAATAAAATCAACAATACCTTATGGAAACCCAAGTGGCCCGATAAAAGAGGTGAGCATGATCATAGTCGATGTATGATCTTGCAGGGCTTGTGGAACGTAAATCCTTGGGTTGTGACCTGCTTGTAGTAGAGGACATTGTTGACAGTTGCGAAGTGGCTGTGATGAGAATCCACGTGAAACTTTTTTAGCTTTTGTGTTATGACCTGGATAGCTTGGTCTTGTTGGTGTAGATGTGTGAGCTAGGTTAGCATGATAGGGAGTGCATCCTGTGACAGGGAGTGCAAATGACCTGAATAGCTTGGTCTTGTTGTTGTAGATGTGTGAGCTAGGTTAGCATGATAGGGAGTGCATCTGACAGTTGAGCATTATGAAACTTTGGATTGCAGGATAAACCATATATTATGTGGCTGGTTATACCTTTCTTATAGTGGATAGTAAATGTGTATTCATGTAAGGCAAGGACCCATCTAAGTAAGTGACCTGGGAGATGAGCTTTTTGTAGCAAAGATATGATGGGTTAGTGATCTGTCTCAACTACAACAGTGGCTCCATTGAGATACACATGATATTTAGTGAAATCCCACACAACAGCCAAGAGTTCTTTTTCAGTTGTAGAGTAGTTACTCTCTACCTTAGTCAAAGACATGGTGATGAATGAGATGGGTTTCCACTCACTAGAGGTGTCTTGTTGTAGAAGTGCAATGTCAAGTCCGTGATTAGAAGTATCAGCCTGCAGCAAAAATGGCTTCTAGAAATCTGGATGGGACAACATGGTTGACTCCTTAATGGCTTATTTTAGAGTATCAAAACTGGATTGGCATGCCATGGTCCATGTATATGCTGTGTTTTTGTTAGGAAGCACACACAATATTTTTTCTTTCTATTTTCCTTTGTTAATCCGCGGCAATGCTAGCGGTTCTGGATTTTTTCTCTTATAGTGTGAAGGGTGCAAAGACCGCTACTGCATCAGATAATCATGGGTGCGAGAAAATGAAGGAGACCACGTTATGGCGAAAGAGTCCTCATCAAGTGAAGATGTGGTAATGGAGGCTAAGCTAATGGATGATGCATTCTCTTATGCCTTTGGGCTTTTGGCCTTCACCCACCGAGCTGATGCACCCAACCTAGATCCCATCAATCCAATCCTCTCTCTCTCTCTCTCTCTCTCTCTCTCTCTCTCTCTCTCTCTCTCTCTCTCTCTCTCTCTCTCTCTCTCTCTCTCTCTCTCTCTCTCTTTGTGTGTGTGTGTGTGTGTGTGTGTGTGTGTGTGTGTGTGTGTGTGTGTGTGTGTGTGCACGCACAATTAGGGTACACCAACCACACACAAAACAGCCTAGAGAGAGAGGGGACGGGAGAGAGCACAGCCATGGAGGAGGGGTAGCACACACAAACATTGCACACACACACACACACACACACAGAGAGAGAGAAAGAGGCTTACTTGTGATGAGCGTCCTCATGTTTGAAGCTTGTTTAGGTTTCTTGCAAAACGACAAAATGCATGGAATATTTTTTCTTTGCATACCCGTGTGACGGTTAACATCAACGTAGCAAACGGTTTTTTTTTCAAATTAATGTTTGTGTTATTTTTGTGTAGCCCACACGTGGCACTTTCTCGAGAGCAGTCTTCCCATTATATAAGTTAGATCCTTTAGGCCAGCATACTACTCAAACACTTGAATATGAACTTCAAAGTCATCTCTTCGACTACGTTTGAAAGTAAGAAATGCTATTTTTAGATCATTGGACCCGTCTCATGCCTGAATTTTACATGATTATATGATTCTTGTATCATCTAAGTTTTTCATGATGCTCCGTTCCTTGTTCTCTTCTTGTGGTCTTCTCTTCATAATCTATGTCTCCTTCTCATATCTTTTGCTTCACATGGTAATCCTCGTCAGTTTCTATGAATGTGTCAATTTTTTCTCCCCAACCAGGTTTTGCCTGAGAATTTGATCGCCTATGCCTACATCTGGTTGCATCATTGATCCTAGTATGATCTCTGGCCTTGCCCTTTCCTGCTGAATGACAAGAACCATGTGATTTTGAGACTCTTCTAGGTCTTTCTAAATGTCTCCTACTGAATGCATTGAGTCTTTAGAGGTTTGGCGTTCCTCAGCACCTATGATGCGTGGATTTGCTTCAGTTTCCTTGCCATGAGAGTGTTGTCAGTCATCATCATACCCTTGTTTTGATTTCTCTACCACTTTACTGATGTGATCTTGATCTTTTGTAAATACTACAGCAACTCTTATTGCTTGTGTTTAGCACCATACAAGCATTTTGAATGATTGACTAACTTTGAGTCCTAATTGGGAGATTGGTTCCTATCAAGAGTCTTAGCTCGCCACCGCGATTGCCAAAATGGAACGATTTGGATTGCATTGACAGATATTCCAAAGTTAGACTCAAAATACTGAATAAGTTCAGACTTTTGAATGATCAAATGAGGACTTCAGACTTCATGTGACTAGATAACAGTTTCAGACTAGGTGACTTGACATCATATGAACAAGAAAGAATTGAACTAAAATGAAAGACTTTAGATGGCACCCATGAAAGAAACAACTTGAAAATATATCCATTAGTAGATATTAGGTCTCTAGAAAGATTAATCTAGAAGTACAAATAGCACAAAGCCCAACACTAATTGTCCTTAAGCTCGGAAAGCTCTACACAATACAAGATTAAGAATAAAGGAGTAGCCACCAAAATAGGATTAGGGTTGAGACTAGAATTTGATTGATTAGAAGAGTCATACAATGTTTGATAACCTGTCCTTCTTCATACAATGTTTGATATCATATAATCCAAGGCATCTCTAAGGACTGGTCCCCACCTTCTACAACAATCGATGCAAAATGCAGTGCCTTTGGCTCCAAACGATTGCACCCGTTGCCTGTGGAGGATTTTTTCCTTCATGAGCGTGGCTAGAAAGGCTTTTTGTTTAGCGCTGCAAGAGCCTTTCTCTTTGCCCATGCTACATGTGAGTCCTGAAGATTCCATCGCTTTGTGATTTCATATTAGATGTGTTTGGGGGTCCAATAAAAATCCTTTTGAGGGTTTCTTTTTTTGCCACACTCCTTAGAGTCCTCTCTCATGGAGCAAGCACCAAGGTAGCATAGCCTTTAAAGGCATCGTCAATTGCCAAGAAGGGCTCAGTAAAGGGACACCCGGCTCCTCGACAGAAATTTTCTTGAAATTTTTACAGCAAGAAGTTTTATATAAGTAGCCTTTGTTTTCTTTGAAAATTAGCAAACAAGTGCAAAGATTTGTGGACGAACATGACATATCACACAGGTTTAATGCAAACATGCGCAAGCGATAAGCAATTTCAAGCCAAGACTTAATTAATAGCAATTATAACTTTTGCAAGACAAATTTTAAAACGATATCATCCAACCATAGATTACTTTGAATCTGCACCTCTTGTGGGTATGGAGGTAGTTATGGAAGATGCATGTACGTTTTCCAGGTATGGAGGTAATTATGGAAGATGCACGGGCTATGGAGCGGGATGAGTTGCACAATGAGTCAACATGCATGAATTCAAAGCCCTAATCTGTTGCACAAATCAAATGGAATGTAGTTTGATGGCATTCCAAATTGGATTACACTCACAAAGCTCGTCAATAACTTTATGATGCAAATGGATCGGGACAGGTCACAAGGACATAATACCAGATTCAAAGCACTAATCGTGGACTACCATCATCACCGTCAATTTTTATAGGGCAAGAAATCTTAAAGACTTCCTGCTACATGAAGGATCTGAAATCGCTAATGTATAGGAGCAAAGATAAAGAGCTCAATAATGCTCCAATAAACACCATTTTACATAAATGGGTCAATGTTCATCAACTACAAGCAACCCTAAATGTCTTTAGATCTCTAGACACTAGAGATCTAAATGGAACAATGGACCAATAATGCTCCAATAAACACCATCTAAATGGACCAATGGACCAATGTTCATCTGTTTCTTTTTCTTGGATTGAAGCAGATACATTATAAGCATGTTCCTCGTAAGCAAAATAAAGAAGTTGATAAGCTGACTAAGAAAAAACTAGATGCTTTAATAACTCCTTTGAAAGTTAAAGAAACCTTGTATGCAGGAAGGGAGTCACTACAAGATGTGGAAGTATTTCTTGGTAGAGGTCAGTGTCGTAGGAGTGCCAAAAATTCGACGAAAGAGAATAGTTGCAAAAGCAAGAAGCTACACACTAACATGCGAGTATCTCATGTTTTATGGCAAAGATAGCATCCTAAGGAGTGCCATATAATAAGAAATAGGCTTGATTTTGAAACATTGCCATGAAGAAACAAGCCGTCAAGGCAAGGACCAAGCTCTCTTTCATGTTTTCACAGTGAGATACTGTTAGGCCTCTATGATAAGAGAATGCTTATTTTTGGATCAAATCATGCCATAAATGCCGAGTATTTGCAAATCAAAACTTTTGGCTAAACCTCAAAAAGCAATATGAACTTTAATGCATTTGCAAAATGGAGTTGATACTCTAGGTTCGATGCAACATAACAATAATGGCAAAAGGTATATCCTGCGAGTGTGGACTATTTTAAAAAATGGATGGAAGCAAGGAGAAAAAAAGATACAAGAAGAGTGGCCTCTTTTCTGCATGAACAAGTATGCTACAAGTTTGAAGCTCCTATGGCTATCATTTTTAATCGCAACCCAAGATTTAGATGAAAACTTGTCGATGCTCTTATCAAGATACTAAAAATTTAACACAAGTATTCTTCTCCTCTTGCTACTCACAATACAATGGATTAGTTGAAAGCTACAATGGTTTGCTAGAGAACCTAAAGAATGCAACTTGGACTTGGAAAAGTGGTTGGGGACTTATAGAACTACGTAGAGTACACAATTTACACCATATGAAGTTGCTTATGGAAAGAAAATTCTCAAGCTTATATAGGTGCAACAAAATGCATTGAAATTGTTGCGTGAAATGCAAGATGGACAAAATAACGAGTTGGAGATGAGGATTCTTGATCTAGAATTGTTGCAAATGTACAAAGAGAAAGCTAGTGATTATTATCTTCAATAAGCGGAGAAAAAGATAGAGAAAATGAATGATAAGTTGCTTGAGAATGAAATTAAAGAGAAATCTTGTAATGGAATGTGATTCTTATTTGGATTTTACTTTTCGAAAGAAGTTGAGAGATTCTTTCAAATGGCACATTTTGCACTATAGAATAAACGGTTTTACATTGAAGATATATTCTGCAAGAGAAGTGGTTCCAAATGCAAGCAATCTCTTAGGTGTGCAAAAATGCTCAATCTAGAGGGTGAGCAATCATGACTAGCTACTTTTAGCATGTACATAGTAGTGGATAACCGCATGGACATAGGTCTACGTAGGATGACTAAATTTTTGGGCTTGGTTGTACCTAAAAGATGACCCCTCAAAAGTCTTTCAAAGCATACTAAAACATTTTTGAAAAATACTTCAATGAGTATATAATGAGAATCCATGCATATACTATTCTTAAGAAAAAGAATGCCAACTCTTTTTTTGGCTTGCTATCAAATTAAAAAGCGAGTTTGTGGCTTTTTACTATCGTAATTTTTATTTTTCCCCCTTTTTGGGGGGAATTGGTATACCAAGGTCTTTATGTATGTCAGAAGACCTCAATAATATCCTATGTTCATGGTTTTTTGAAAAATACTAGGTCGTAAAGTCAATTCTATAAAATAAAGCACCAAGCCAAGTAAATGGCTCAAACACAAACCTAGTGTTGATTGAAAAAACAAAAACTGAAAGAGCAGATTAAATTTTGGTCGCCCCAATTTGAATCTGCAGGTTAAACAATGAATAAGAACTTCTCCACTCCTGTATTACCCCAGAAAAAAAAAAAAGTAAAATGACAGCACCCTTGTTTGCTTTTCTATTGAAAAATGGTGAACAGATATATAATCAGCTGCTAGTATAGTGGAAAGCACTGTTGACACAGTTCTAAAAAATGGATCAGCGGAAATTTTTTTCAGACATATAATTACAAGAAAAAGGAAAAGAACTGGCCGCATCGTACAAGTGCTTCTCTTTAATGTACAATTCTCTCAACTTTGTACTCTGCTAGAAAATGACTACAAACAGGTCCTTGCACGCCGTTCACTTCCATAAGGCACGTGCCTACAACAAGCCAAAACATTAAAAGCTTGTAATGCGTATCCTAAATCAGATGAAGCAGATATTGGGTATCAAAAACAACCTCATTACGTGATGCTTTTATAATAAGAACCACATGGAAAGTAGGTTGCAATAATACCTTTTGAAGGGAAGTGCGTGTGGCAGATTCTCTGCTTCTTCAGACTGCCACAATGCTCTAAATCCAGGAGAGCAATGTGGTCCCCATTTTTGCACCACCCAAAAAATAGTATTGAGTCTATATTGACCAACTAATCTCCTATTTCATACTTTTGTTGTAAAAACCGATCCAACTCTCCCGGTCTTTGCACACCCCTTTCGTCAACAGCATCCGATGGTAAACCTCTCATGCAAGTCAAAATATGCTGTATATCAAAGTATAACCTGCTCCACAACACAAACCTCAGAATTGCAATAATCACAATGAGACGAGCACTATCTACCTATATTTTTTCTTGAACAAAGATATGTCAGCCATTTGGATTCTCTCACACACTAACCTTTGTTTGACAGGAGAAGAGCTCAGATCCAGCTTTGAGAAAGATTCAGTGAGCATTGAATGAAACAAAGAAACAACCCGCCTGTTATGAAGTTAACAAAAGAAATCATGTTATGATCGTGGATAAAAACCTGGAGCAGGTTGCTTGCCTTTTTCTTTAATGAGTGTGTGTAGGACGGGAAAGAGAGAGGAAAAAGGAATATTAACAGCATCAAACTTCAAGAGAAACCACCTAAATTTATGGACTTACGTAAAAATGAAGCAAACGTCTGCTTCCAGAAGAATTGGTGAGAGAACCCGATGAAGGACCCCAACTTCCTGTGTAAAGTTTTGTGAACGTCAACATCAACTGTTTTTTATTCTGCATAAGCTCACCCTCAAAGTCGTAAAAGAAGAGGAAAACAACCTTGGTAAGAGCGCGTGCAAACTGGCTAGGTTGTGTGTCACTGTCATCTAATTTAATCCACGTTTCAACAATTTGTGGCAAGGTTCTTAAGTGCGCCATTAACCTCTCTTTCATAATCTGAACCAGTTTCAGATGAATTTCATCCTTGTGCACTTTGTAGTCCTGAAATTAAAGATACAAATCTTCAGAAGCATGATAGTCGATAAACTGAAACCCCGTGTCATATGAAGTCATATTTCAACATGCACAAAAGACGTAGTCACCACTGCAGGCACCTTGCCTCGGAGGCCATCAAGTTGGTCAAGCCTGCCATGCTCTCTAGGGAAATTCCGAAAAATAGGAAAAATGCAAATAACACAATCGGAACTCAGCCGAAACTGTATCCATAGAAACTCGCTAAGACTAGTTAGTCAGCAAGTAATTGCATCTAGAGGCTAACTGCATCCATGCCACGTTGCACTTCAGATACAATACTAATACATGGATCCCATTGAGCTCAATGTGCATCCAACTGCTCTGACCTACTCACCAGATGCAACACCAGGCTATCCCATTATCTTTTTCTCATGCATAGGAAGGAAGACCTTCCACTTAAAGCTCCGTTCCATTGGTCTAGGACTCTTGTCCTCCCCTAATCAAAACGGTATCAGGTTCTCAAAAACCATGTCCTCATTAATATAGTTTGTCTACAATCAACTGGAGGCAACGAGTCCAGTCCCATATTCAGATCCCAAATAGAGGCCCGACTAGTTTTGCCCTCCAGTTGACTGTTGACAGTTTGATGAGGTATAGCCCTACGAGTACATGTGCCTGCTATGTGTGACAGTGTCTGACGATTAAGCAAAGGCTAAAGAATAAAAATATTTGTCTCAACTTTCAAGGATAACCTCATAAATGTATATTTCACGTCATATTATAACTGTACCACATATTGGACACCATTACAAAGACAACTGTGCTAGTAGAATTTGGAATGCTGGCAAAGACAACTACGGTAGTAAAAATGCCTTGCCAAAGTCTTTTGTCCGTGTAGTGCTATCTAGAAACTACATCACTCTTTCGACAGAGAGATAAGCTTCCCTTTCCTTGGACGTAGGACCAAAATTAATGTCTGTATAAGGACCAAAGAATCTGTAGTACCTGGGCAACATGATCAATCTCTGTAAATAACAGCATCTTTCTGGTGTCAGGTATATGAACTGCCAAAAGACGCTTCAAATCTGCAAGCAGCAGTAGCATGCTTCAGCTTGAAATCAAGAATAATCTAAACAAGACCAAAAGCATATGACAAGCCCAAGTTCACATAGGACAGCTCGTGTAGCATTAAACACCACATAATCCAAAACCCTGCATGCTAAAATGGGATCTTGATCACAAGGTTTCTTCAAACCACATTTCAATGTATGGGTACTCGAATGGTGAGAACGGGAATCAAGCTTCAGCTCTGGTGAAATGACCATGGAGAGAGACCACCCCTAACAACTACCACAAAAAAGCTATTTCCTGGAACAATATCCTTGAATTCACCGCATTGCTTTGTTTTTTAATGACTTAGGCTGAAATGTCAAATTTCCATCGTATCGATGACCGTTCAAAGGAGCCTTAAACTAAAGATGACTTCATAACGTCAAAAAAGTTTGGGTTCTCAAAGTACTTTCACAAAACAGAATTCTTTTTTAGATCAATACCTGGTATGAGAGCACAAAAGAAGCCAATGTTCTGGCTTGCTAAAGCCAGGTGCTTTGCTGTTATTGACTTCAAGCCCGAAACCTGCCAAGTTTTGACACACAAAAGGGGAAGGAACAGGAAAATTACAGCTCATTATTGGCTATAACCCAGCCACATATGAAAATACAGCAGAAAAAACAAGGACTGAACGTAGAACCTGCATGGCACCTGCACCAAGAACAAGCTGACAAGTGCGCCCATTGAAAAGCTTCAAGAGCTCAGAAACTCTATGTACAATTTCAGATGCCAAACTTGGAAGTGCATTGACAATCTCCAGGTATTCTGATGTCAACTTGACCAAGATAAGCCCACTGCACAGAGAGTCTGATCTTAGAAGATAGCAAACTTGATGATCATGTCCACCCATTATCCTTTTAATCACCATACCTGTTTACCATATGGTACTTAACACCTCGAATCTGAAGCGTCCTTGCATTTGGTTTATCTCGGCTCTTTTTAATTTTTGAGATGGCATCTGCCCCATCGTCTGTCTGAGCACCAGAACGCACTTTTGAATTTTTTAATTCACCTCCATTTGCGACACCATCACTCTCTTGATGAGGTTGGAAAGCAGCACCATCACCAGAAAATGTTCTTTCTGCGCCATCCAATTGCCCTATCGCTTGTGAATTCACATGAGTTTTTAGCTCTGTAGTGCCAGCACTGTCAACTGAAGTAAGAGAACCTTCTATTGCAATCACACTACCAGCTTCAGAAGGCTCGTCTTTCATCACTGCACTCAGATTCTCATTGCTGATAGCGTTAGAAATAGAAGAGCCATCTGTATCAGCTACCTCCTCAACAGAAAAGTTTTCTGTTTTTGAAATATCATTATGTGTCAACATGTCCACTATGGCCTGAAACTCATCAGGTGCATCCATGCTAACCCAGCTTTCCTGTTCTAGCAGTGCATTTATTTTCGACATCTGAAAGCAGATACCATGAGATCAAACCAAAGAAAAAGGACCTCCTGCCTGATAATGAACTGGCCATTCAAGCGCTTACCTTTAAACTGTGCTGATTATCAACAAATGCCTTGGACTGTGAGTGCATAGTCCCTCTGATACTTGAAGCATAGCGACCCCCTATCTAAAGCCCAGAAGACGAGTTCTTGAAAGTCTTCGAAAAGCAACCGGCATTCATGGTTTGTAAATGACTATTTACCTTTTCTGTTGCCAGCATGAAGACCTGCGTAATGTCATGTATGCTTCTGAATTCATGCAATCGCAGCTTAGGATGAATTAAAGCACGAACTCCTAGCAGTTTGGCCCATCTTTCATGAGCAGCATGACAAGCTGAGCAAACAGATTCCGTATTCTCGCGAAGAACATCTGCCCTGCATTGCAAATTGTGTTTGAAGTGCACAAACTGAGGGGTAAACGCTATTCCATCATCTTATAACACACTAACACTTTTTGCAGGTAGAAACACACGCATGCATGCACATGCACATGCAGAGAGAGAGAGAGAGAGAGAGAGAGAGAGAGAGAGATTTAACGAACGCAAGGGATGGGATAGTCCACCTGAAATTTCTTGAAATTGTTGTGGGACTCGGAGCTTCAAAACCCGGTTTGAAGGACGCTCCCTGAGAAGAGGTCAACTTTTCTGATTGCACAGGAAATGCAGAAGGCATTTGAACCTCTTGAGCAGCTTCAGCTGCAGCCTCTGCAGCAGCAGCTGCTGCTGCCCCCGAGGCAAAGGCAGCTGCGACAGCAGCCTCAGCATAACTACCTTGAAGTCCTCCAACAATGTGCTCTATTAGTTTCCGAATCTCGGCAGCACGCAATAGACGAACCTGCACGCACGTGTGGTATAAACATGGCAATTCCATGTCCGTTTCATTGTACAGATTAGATCAAGCCAAAAACATGTGGGCACACATAAGTTTATGAGTAGCAATACAGCATCAAGGCTTGCAGAATTTTGGGGTGGCCAGTAGTGGCCGGTGGTCAGCTTTTCATGTAGCACCTTTTTTGGGCAGAGCCTCTACATCGGCTACCGTACATTCAATCATTAAGCTACCTTAAAAAGCCTTTCTGTATCCCTTTACTCAGCTTACACAAATGTCACTTTTGTAAAGAGATGCCTAAAATCTCTTCCAAGCCCAGTCACATGAATTAGGACATCACAAAAGGGAATTTTGGAGCAAGCTTTATCAGTGCTTAGCCATAATAGTTAAGAATTTGATGGGATTTATCAACACCATGGACAACCGTAGACAAAAAAGACAAACCTCCGTACCTGTATTACATCAAACACTCCCATGAGAAGCTGGACAAAGCTTTCAGCTGTTAGGCTGCGTAATTTGCTTGCAAGTGACAGCCCTCCTGCACGATTTCTGCTGTTTAAGAGTGGTTACGCGTAATCGCATGCCATGCTGTGAGGAAGTTTTTGCAAACTATGTTGCTTACCTTCCATGTCACTTTGCCTTTCATTAGGTGATGTGTCTGTGTCGAGGGGCCTTGAAACTAGGACTTGAAGCAACTCTGCAACCACCACTTTGATGGCTGCTTTGATGTCTGTTATCAATGTGTCTCGATAGATCCTCAAGACCGCAGGAAGCTTTGACTGCAATTTAATATGAGTAAATATGACTATGCAGGAGTAAGATTTATTACACTACATTCAATCTACTCTACCGTTCGGAGTAGTCCAATGACAAGGGGAAGAAGCTGATCCCTCAGTTCAGTCCCATCATCCTCTCTTCCTTTCATCTCCTATAGTATCATTACAACAGAACATTTATGTTTAACTAGCCCCTGCTTTTTCTAATTCACAGCATCATCAACAATGTCATACCTCCATCCAAAAATCTTCCTTGGCACTCATAACAAAAGCAAAGTCTCTTTTCTTGAACTTCTGCAAAATCACTGAAGACTCAAGATCCTTTGTACCCTGAATGGCGATTCTCACAAAGTCTGCCGCAAGCATGCTGTTGGAGCAAGCAAGTTAATGGCGTAACCCATACTCAGTTTAACTTGCAGGATGCATACGACCATTTACCTGTTCACGGACTCCATAAATGATGTCAGTCGATTACCGAGGTGGCGGAAAGAATGGAAGCCAACAAGTTCGCCACTCTCCTACAAAAGCATAAAAGAAAAAGTTGAAGAACAGAAAAATAACCTCAGAGCAACTCTTAACCACTGTAAAACATATTGACATCATCATACAAGCAGTGTGCAGCCACTAAACAACACACAAAATACAACCAGCACTAGTAAAAGAAGACCAAACGAAGGGATAGGGTCTACAGCTCAAAGTTACCCAAAACGGGAACAGGAGGGTCTGAAACGGGACAGAAAGGGGAGGAGCAGGGGGGCCCGGAACGGGAAGGGGGCCAGAACGGTCAACTAAAGTAAGGCTTGAATTACCTCCATTCAGCTTAGTCCCAAATCAACTCTTAAACAACCCCAAAACTGCCACAATATCTGCCCCCAAACCTGCCACAATATCTGCCCCAAATATGTTCCCCAATCTGCCCCCAAACCTGCCCTCAAACTGCCACCAAATCTGTCCCCCAAACTTGCCCTCAAACTGCCCCTAAATGCCTACTTTTTTGCCCCTAAGCGCCTACTTTTGCCCGTTACACCCCGCGTTCCGCCGTTCCACACCTGGTTACACCCCGTTCCGCAACAACGTTCCGTTCCCGAATCCGTTTCGGGAACGGGACTCGTCCGGAATGCCGTTTCAGAACGTTTGGGCTACATTCCGCCCGTTTCTTGTTACACTGCTACAGCTCCATCCAAGACCACAAATAACAGAATTAGAGTTCATCTTTAAAGATACTCTCTGTTTGCAATATAAATGCCTTCTTCATACTTGCTCTTTTTAAAGAAACGGAAACCGACTGTCAAGAGAGGCGGAGTTCCCCTCTGAGATGCACTAATAGGCACCCCTGTTGGTATTTCGTTCTTTATTGATTCTGCAAGGTAGCACGCTGCACAACTACACCCTGCCCAGAGGAATCACACACTCTATATCTACTATGACTCGCACGTAGGCCACACGTAAATAGCTCTTATGGCTAATTGAGATATGTCATCACCAAATGGTGGCATGTCACGAGACCGGCACCACGTGCCAACAGAAAAGAACAGACTAAACAACTTTAAGCACTTCAAATAACAACTGAACTGTAAGAGATAGACGACAAGAGACGGGGAGTGGCGAAATTCCACCCCAAGGGAGCACAAGCCCCAAACCTTGGCGCCCCTTTCGGTATTTCTTTATATTACTTGAACTCAGTACAATGCTGGTACTCACGCTTTGCACCTTCACCCGGAAGAGTGCCAAAGAATGAGCCCTCTGCACATATTTAAAGGCCCTTGGCTCATGAAAAGCAATTACATGAAAAGCTTCAAACTCAAAAGCATCTAGTCCAAAAAGCTGCCAACACAAAATAGGGAATTCCGTACACTGCTACATCAATGCAAAACACGGAAACACGTACACTCCCACGTGAGCACCTGTCAGCACGAAATACAGGCGTCCGTACAGTTGCCACGTCAGCATGCATTGTAAATGCGGGATTCCGTACAACTTTGCCACGTCATCAATCTTTACGCAATTCTTTGTGGGTGTATGTGTATCAGTGAAACTTCTTCTGCTGCTTATTCTAGGGTTTAGGCCCTCGATTGGGATCTGCAAGTTGGCTCCCTTCTTCAGTGACTTAACACGTTAGCAGTTTGTGACATCCCCCCTTCTTGAAAGAAAGTAATCGTCCGCGATTACAACATATCTGCAAAACAACTCAAGTTCGCTCAAAAATTCCAAGGGTCATTTCGAGGGACAATCAGTTTTCTCATTCCAAATCGGAGCTCGTTGGCTTCCCAGAAAAATCTCATCCAATAAGGAGTCTCATTTCAGATCGGAGCTCTTGAAATCCTGGGTCGTTGGTTTCCCAGAGGTATCTCATCCAATAAGGAGTCTCATTCCAGATCGGAGCTCTTGATATCCTGGGTCGTTGGTTTCCTAGAAGTATCTCATCCAATAGGGAGTCTCATTCCAGATCGGAGCTCTTGATATCCTGGGTATCTCATCCAATAAGGAATATTCAGTGGTTAGCATATCACAATGCAACACAAATGCTCACATCTGCATGTTACAAGACATGACGAACAGTGTTGTTGAGCACTCCCCCGAGACAGATGGTCTTCGATATAAAGCTACTCAACAACTACCTCGTCACTCCCCTCGCAAATAACCTAAAAAGGTCCGGGCCATGAGATCAAAGGACTGATACAACCAAACGCTCCCCAGAGTCCAAACCGCAACCTGCATCAGTTGGAGGTTCAAGCATACGACCAAACGCTCCCCACACATCCCGTCTGCGTCGTTCGGAGGTATTTTAGCATGCAACGAAACGCTCCCCAGACACCCGTCTGCGTCGTTCCAAGGTTCAAACAATACCAAAACAACATTTCTCACTACTCAAACCGGGAGTAAAAATCGCCAATCAATGAAACCAGTATTAAAACCAGAGTCAAACAATTCAAATCCGCACCAAGATAGGTCTAAAATAGATACCACCCATTTCAAACTAATTCCAAACAACAAGTTCTCACAAATTCGAACTTAAAAAGCAATCTTGACATCAGTCGAGCTTGGAAAGACGACTGGCTTTCCATTCTGATGTAAGGTGCAACGGAAGTGAATGTTGAACTTTGCTCAAGATGAGTGCTCCGAACTGTGCTTAAGGGTTCCTTTTACTTACGGAAGGGAGAGCCTTCCGTTCCTTTAGTGAGAGAGTGCAAATGATCACAAACGAAGTGGTAAACACTGTGAATGAAGGTGCTAAGACTGAGAGATAATGAGAGAAGAATACAGCACCAGAATGTTGTCAAACCCTCCTCCAAGGTCCCCACTCGCATTGGGATTGAGCTATTGATTGCACAAATCTCTACAATGGTCTAAATGCAATGGTCTTGCCGACGATGTCGACGGCGATGATGACGACGACGACGAGACGGCTGAAAACTGAAAACGCTAGGGGCTGAAATCTGCAAATCTTCTCTCTGCTGAATTCTGACTCTATGTCGGTGACAACGGCGATGACAACGACACGACGACGATGCGCTGAAAATGCAGATGCTGAAATCTGCGAATAGCGGGCTGAATCTGCAAAGTCTGGCTGATCTGACCGTGCGGCGAGGATCTGATGCGGGAAGGTGAGATCTGCGAGGTTTGGGTGCTACCGTGCGGAATCTAACTGCTGAAAACTGAAAACGTTGATGCAAAAGTGGGTTTTGTCGCCGAAAATCTGCAAAACGCTGATAGTAATCTACAAATGCAAAAACGCGAGGCTGATCTGCTGTCTACAAAAACGCCAGGCTGATCTGAGAATCTGTAAACGCTAGGTGATCTGCTGCAAACTGCAAAACGCTCATCTGCTACAGAAAACACTATCTGTATCTTGATGGCTGAAAAAAGCTAATTCCTCCTGCCGGTCTTGCTGAGAAGGTGCAGCGGAAGCGACTAGGGATTTGCTCGGATCTAGTATTCCGCACACAAACACAACGGAAACTTTACTTCTCTTGAGAGAACTAAACTGAACTGAAAGAAAGAGAGAGACGAGAGAGAGAAAAGAGACTACATAGGGATGTCGGATCCCAACCCTCAAAGGCCCCCTTTCTCTATTGCCAAAGCAAGTACTTTCTTTATTCTTGCACAATGCTGATACAATGACTAAATGCTGAGATGCTGATGCTAATGGATACTGACACTACTGATGCTGGGTACTCGGTACTGAGGTATTGAAGGGGTACTGAAGTTCTACGTCGGAGACGATGATGTCAACGACGGGTACTACGGGTTCTATGTCAAAGACGGTGTTAAGGTGCAACAGAATGAATGTTGAACTTTGCTCAAGATGAGTACTCCAAACTGTGCTCAAGGGTTCCTTTTACTTACGGAAGGGAGAGCCTTCCGTTCCTTTAGTGAGATAGTGCAATGGACACAAACAAAGTGGATGAACACGGTGAATGAAGGTGTTGAGACTGAGAGGTAGAGAGAGAAGAATACGACACCAGAATGTTGTCAAACCCTCCTCCGAAGGTCCCACTCTCTATGGCGAGAGCTACTTATGATTGCACAAATCTCTACAATGCTTGGACTTGCCGACGATGTCAACGATGATGACGACAACGACGAGACGGGCTGAAATCTAAAAACACTAATGGCTGAAATCTGCTGAATTCTGACTCTGTCGATGACAATGTCGATGGCGACAATGCGACAATGACGCGCTAAATACACAGATGTTGAAATCTGCATTTTCCGGGCTAAAACAGTAAACTTCGATGGATCCCACCGTGCGCAAGGAACTGTTGTGGGAAGGTGAGACCTACGAGGTTTGGGGGTCATACTGCGGGGTCTGACTGCTGAAAAGCGAAAACGCTGGTCCTCTTTATTGATTTGCCGCGGAGGAACTGCAAAACGCTAGGTGAATATGCTGCTCCCAAAAACGCTAGGCTGATCTAGGGTCAATCTGCAAAAACGCCAAGTGTCTTGTTGAGCTAATGCAAAATGCTAGATGTCTTGCTTGCTCCTGCTGTCGCCAGGTTGCTCTTGATGAAAAACGCTGGGCTGATCTTGGGTCAATGGCTGAAAACGCAAGGGTTTACCGCCGGTGGGGAGTCTTGTTTAGTAGGTGTCTGTTGAACGTGAAGTTCCTGCTACCTCTTCAGCCAGAAAGTGCTAGCTTTGGTTTGCTTATATATTATCTTAGCAAAATTGCCCTACCTACTTTCCAACAAAAGTCACTTAAAATTAATAAGTGAAAAATGTCAAAAATAGGAAAAATAGGTTTAATGCACTGGAAAATTCCCCTAATGGATTTTGATGGATTCTGATGGGAATGCCGATGATCATGTTGTGTGCAACCAGAGGATATGCATCTAATCTAAGTGTCTGGACATGCACGGTCTGTGAACAGACTCACAAAAGTGCCAGATCACTTCCTATTTTAGAATGACTTGACTGAACTGAACCCTCGTCATGCTATAGCTTGTCCACGAACACATAGTGCCGAAAGCGACACAAAGTCATTTGTGGCTCCTTCAATGCCTCAACTTCGTCTAGAGTCATGCTTCTTCCTTCTTCAAGAATCTCCGAGGCTGAAAATTCCGAAAACCACTTCCAACACAAAAACATGAACATACCCATTCCATGTAAAGTGACTAGAAAAATACTATTCTTGCGAACAAACTGTGCATGCGGTGCAAATGAACAAAGTGACGGACTGCCAAACCGTGCATCAAACACACGCAAACGATGGGGCCGAATCTTGACTTTCTGATCTAAATCAATCAAGGCGTCGGGGAAAAGGGGCCGCGCCGGCTCACCTACGTTGCAAACGGGACCTGCAGGCAAGCAAACGCATACACAAGAACGCAACTTGAACACTGAACGCAAGAGGGACACGAGATTGAGGGACGCGAACGAATGATCAATATTGCAAGAAAGTGCCGAATACAAAGGACGCGAAGAATCACATGAAAACGGGGCTCGCAAGTTGGGGGAAGTGGCACATACTTCCCTTATATACACCCCCGGGTTGAGAGAGCTGTGGCAAAACCCAATGGAAATGCCTAAGCTTGATACTCAATTCGTCTTGTGCTCTTCCTACGACTGTGTCATGCCAAGGAAGAGACATGGAATGTGACTTCCTGGAACACATACTTTTCAGCTTTTCATGAGAAATCCGCATACGTTCGTGCTCATTTATGAGTGAAGCGTGCTCAACATACAATATGTCATGCCTAGGAAAAGGGATCACATAAAGACGCTGACTAAAATACAGGAAACCATCACGAATGAAACACTCGAACAATGCGTGCTAACTAATCACTCGGACACATAATACTTCCTGTGGGGTTTCTTTGGACCTAGGCTCGAGAGCCAAGATCGGTTCTTCCTAAGGAGGTACTTTTCGAGGGGGGTCTTTGAACCTCGACTCGAGAGCCAAGATCGGTTCTTCGTGATTGATCGAAATTGCAATGAGGTTAGCTTCACTAGAAAAAGTATCAACTAACAAATCATCCTTGTGAACAATCACATCATCTTTATCTTGCAAATCATCATGCTTGTGAGAAATCACATCTTGATCATGCAAATCGTCATGCTCGTAAGAAATCACATCTTGATCATCATGCAAATCATCATGCTTGTCATTGTCATCCAAATCATCATGCTTATCATTATCATTCAATTCCTCATGCTTATCATCATGCAAATCTTGTGTGTCATGCTTGGGAGAAGAAGAGACTGAGAGAGTCTCCTTTTCTTGATTCTGTGCAAACTGTGCCTGCACAATAGAAAAGAGTCGCAAGAACTCTTTTATGTGTCGAGCGCTCTGTTCGGCCGCCAAGCGCGCCTGCTCACGCTCACGCTCCCAATCGGCTTGTCTTTCTGTTTCTCTTTCTGCTTTTCTTACTTTGGCTTCCAAGCGGTACTTACGCTCTATGGCTGCCACTCTTTCTTCGTAGTCACGATCTATGGCTGCCCTTCTTTCATCGTGTTCTAACTTCCTGTCCATAAACAAAAGCGGCAACTCTTCCATAGGAGTTAGTGCAATCCTTGTCGTAGATGGGGAAGGGGGAGGGTCAGAAAAACCTCCTGGTGGGGAAAATTCTTCTTCGCCTCTCTCATCCTCATCACCTCCAAGCGAAGTATCCATTCCGCTTTGAGTGATGACCATCCACTGAAGACGTGGGTTCTTATGTGTTCTTGTGGTCTTGGGTTCTTAAGTTCACAAGGAACTTGGGTTCTTCGGGGTCTTGAGGTTCTTGAGGTTCTTCTTTCGCTTGCAATCTGTGTTAGAGAAGGATCTTCTCTTCACCCGAGTTCTGCTCTTTTCCGGGGCGCACCCCTTGGCGGCCTTGCGCTCACACCAAGGTTGCTTTTTCCCACCTCACATTGATTGGCCGGCCGCTAAGTGCACGGTCCGCTCTCAATGAGTGAAAAGAGGCACAAGGGGAGGCTGGACAAGCCCTTCTTTCTTGGGTTTCCTGTCACTCTTCAAAAACACGATTAGGAATCGACACGCACCAAGCAAAAAAATTCTGTGGTTCTTTCCTTGAGTGATACAGAACACTACCAAAGCTCTGATACCAATGTTAGGTGCAGCGGAAGTGAATGTTGAACTTTGCTCTGATACCAATGTAAGGTGCAGCAGAATGAATGTTGAACTTTACTCAAGATGAGTGCTCTCAACTGTGCTCAAGGGTTCCTTTTACTTACGGAAGGGAGAGCCTTCCGTTCCTTTAGTGAGATAGTGCAATGGACACAAACAAAGTGGATGAACACGGTGAATGAAGGTGCTGAGACTGAGAGATAGCGAGAGAAGAATACGACACCAGAATGTTGTCAAACCCTCCTCCAAAGGCCCCACTCTCTATGGCGAGAGCGGTCTACTTATGATTGCACAAATCTCTACAATGCTTGGACTTGCCGACGATGTCAACGATGATGACGACGACGACGACGAGGCGGGCTGAAATCTGAAAACGCTAATGGCTGAAATCTGCAAATCTTTATCTGCTGAATTCTGACTCTATATCGGTGACGATGTTGATGGCGACGATGCAACGATGACGCGGTGAAAACGCAGATGCTGAAATCTGTGTTTTCCGGGCTGAAACTATAAACTTCGATGGATCCCACCGTGCGGCGAGGAACTGCTGCGGGAAGGTGAGACCTCCGAGGTTTGGGGGTCGTATTGCGGAGTCTGACTACTGAAAACCGAAAACGTGGTCCTCTTTATTGATCTGCTGCGGAGGAACTGCAAAACGCTAGGTGGATATGCTGCTCCCAAAAACGCTAGGCTGATCCGGGGTCAATCTGCAAAAACGCCACGTGTCTTGTTGTGCTGATGCAAAACGCCAGGTGCTAGATCTTGCTGTGTTGATGCAAAACGCTAGATGTCTTGCTTGGTACCCTTGATGAAAAACGTTGGGCTGATCTTGGGTCTGTGTGTTAGGTGCAGCGGAATGATTGTTTGCGCTTTGCTCAAGACGAGTGCTCCGAACTGTGCTCAAGGTTCCTTTTAGTTCTTATGGAAGGGAGAGCCTTCCGTTTTTAATGGAAAGTGCTATGATCACAAACAAAGTGAATGGACACTGTGCGTGCAAGTGTATGAGACTGAGAGATAGAGAGAGAAGAGAGATACGACACCAGAGACGTTGTAAAACCCTCCTCCAAAGGCCCCACTCTCGTCGGCGAGAGTGGTCTACTTATGATTGCACAAAGTGGTACAATGCGGATGCAATGGACTGATGCAACTTGGGACTATGCCGATGACGACGACGGGGATGACGACGACAACTTTAGGGCTGAAATCTGTGGTCTTCTATCTGCTGAATTTCGGGGCTGTTTCAGTGGCTGAAAATGACTGTTTTGGCTGCGTTTTCGAGGCTGAAAATGGGGGTCTTCTGCGTGGGACTAGGGCTGAATCTATTGCTTCTAATGCATGCTGAAAACGTTGAACATCTGCTGCATCAATGGCTGAAAACCAAAAACGCTGGGCTGCCTGATAGCGTTAGTGAAAACGTTGAGGTTCTGGGAGAGGCTGGCGACAATGTAATGCTGAGATCGCCAAGGCTTGGTGCTTGATGCGGTGGAAACCTGCTAGGGACAGAAAACGTTAAGCAAATCTCGGACTGTGGCGACACATTCAATGCTGAAACGCCAGAACTTGGAGAGGTACTGCTGGAGACCAAAAACGCTAGCTGCAGGGAGAGGTAGCGCCAAGGTTAGAGGGCACTGCGGGTTCTTGCTGAGAAGACGCCTGTTGAGCGGGGAGCTCCTGCTACCTCTTCTGCCAGAAAGTGTTAAGTTGGGTTTGCTTATATATTAACTTAGCAAAATTGCCCTACCTACTTTTGTTGGAAAGTCACTTAAAAATAATAAGTGAACAATACCAAAAATAGGGAAAATAGGCTAAATGCACTAGAAAATTTCCCTGACTGATTCCGATGGATTCTGAAGGGAATATTGATGATCATGCTATGTGCAACCAAAGGATATGCATCTATGCTAAGGGACTAGGCATGCACGGTCTACGAATAGACTCACAAAAGTGCCAGATCACTGCAATACTAGACTGACTGGACTGATTGAACCCTGATCGTGCTGTAGCTTGTCCACGGACACATAGGGTTGGATGTGTCACGTGACAATGTGGCTCAAAATGCAAGGGTTTACCGCCGGTGGGGGGTCTTGTTGAGAAGGTGCCTGTTGAACGCGAAGTTTCGGCTGCCTCTTCTGCCAGAAAGTGCTAGCTTTGGTTTGCTTATATATTATCTTAGCAAAATTGCCCTACCTACTTTCCAATAATAAGTGAAAAATGTCAAAAATAGGGAAAATAGGTTTAATGCACTCGAAAATTCCCCTAATGGATTCTGATGGATTCTCGTGGGAATGTTGATGATCATGTTGTGTGCAACCGGAGGATATGCATCTAATCTAAGTGTCTGGACATGCACGGTCTGCGACCAGACTCACAAAAGTGCAAGATCACTTCCTATTCTAGACAAACTTTGACTGAATTGAACCCTGGTCATGCTATAGCTTGTCCACGGACACATAGCGCCGAAAGCGACACAAAGTCATTTGCGGCTCCTTCGATGCTTCAACTTCGTCTAGAGTCATGCTTCTTCCTTCTTCAAGAATCTCTGAGGCTGAAAATTCCGAAAACCACTTCCAACACAAAAACATGAACATACCCATTTCATGTAAAGTGATTGGAAAAATACTATTCTTGTGAACAAATTGTGCATGCTGTCACCAGGAGGTGTATTTTTCCTGTTGCCTTCTGTAAATAAGTATTAGATATATTTATTTTATTTTTACTTGTTTGTCCCGGAAACCCTTGAAAAGGTGCAAGTGGACATTGCATGGCCAGTGTGAAACGGCTGCAGCCAAATGGGTTTCTCACATCGGGGATCTAGGTCGGTCAGACAGGGACTGCGCGGGCCAGTTAGCACTGAATTTTGATGAGTATGGAATCTCGTGTGCGCCAAACTCGAATCTGGGCCACTCGTCAAGTCACTGCAACTTTATAAGTTGAAAGGGGCCAGTAAATTAACCCACATTGTAGATGGTGGTCAAATGGTAGTCTTCAATGATGGTCAGGAGACCGATAGGGACGCCATGGAAGCATCTCCTAAAATTTAGGGAACTGCTATTTTTGACCGGAAAATGTGTTCGCGTCATTAGCTCTGGAATGACAAGGGGAACATTTTATTGCTCTGTTGCCAAGTCAACTGACGCACCAGTTGAGATATTTTTAGCAGGGAAAGCCCAAACTCGGAAATTGGGCGACGTGTCAGCCTATGAGCGATTCTGTCACTCTAGGAGGCAAAAACGAGCTGCATATCAACAAAGGGGGCGCCATTTTCAGCCTCAGGTGGATTGTAGCAGGTACAGAAGCTATGGAATGCTTACCTTGCCCTCTATACACAGTATGGTGACGGGAGTGATGCCCCGCACGCTACATACTGCTCTCTTTCTCCCCTACGTACAGTATGTTATGCCCCACTAGTGGGCTTCTCATTTGACCTATGTACAGTTCTGGGGGTTTATGCGCGTTTGCCAAGGCAAGAGCCTTCTAAACAGGAACCGGATTAGCTAATTGCTAATCCCCCACAGGTACGCACAGTTCCATCACGAAAGATTGCGAGTTTGGAGAGTTTTCTCGCGTGAAAACTCGTCCAATTCACAAGGGAACTGCCCCATTGCGTGCGGGAGCCCTTGGGACACGTGTAGGCGTGTTCGCTCCGCTAAAAACGATCCGAAACAGGGAATTACAGCTTGCTGTGTTTTTCTGCAGGTTTAGGGTTTCGCACCTAAACTGCAAGGGAACATTGGGGGAGCCTCGTGAGAGCCTTGGGATGCGTGTACAGGCTTTTGGGCTCCCGGCAGTGAAAAACAGAGAATTACAGCCCGCTGAATTTCTGTGACAGCTCACCAGAAAGCTTCCAGATATCGAGGGAATCCGTCCTAGACAGGTGTTTTTGACCTACAGGGGTTTTTGCGCCGTTATGCTGTCGAAATACGGTCAAAAACCTGCGTTTTCAGCCCTCGCCAGGTTTGGACAGCTTTGTGAAAGCTTGTGCTAAGTGGTCGGATCGTCTACCTTAATTTGAATAAAGAAATACCGAAAGGGGCGCCAGTCTTTGGGGCCTACAAGGTGTCGGTCTCGTGTGCGCAGTGACATTCTAGTCGCTGGACGCAACTGTGTTCTCTTCCCTTCTCAGTGCTCTGTGTAAAGTTAACAGGTAATTGAAATAGTACCGCCCTCTACGTTGTACGGGCCGGTTATATGGTTCCATTGCCGGGACAGCCAAGGAAATTTTAGCGTTCAAACACTTGAAAGAGAAGCTGACTTCAGATCCGGTAATTATTTTGCCAGATCTTTCTAAACCTTTTGTGGTTCAATGTGATGTGTGTGGCCATAGTCTTGGTGCAGTTTTAATGCAGAATGGCCGAGTAGTCGCATATGAGAGCAGAATTCTTTTGAAGACTAAAAGGAACTTGCAAGTCTATGAGAAAGAATTGCTGGCAGTAATTCATGCTCTCACTAGTTGGAAACACTATTTGCTAGGGGCTGATTTTGTTGTCCAAACGGATCATCAAACCTTGCGATATTTTCTTACACAGACGAAGTTGTCTAAGAAGCACATGCGATGGGCAAACATCTTGTCAATGTTCCATTTTCAAATTGTGCATGTGCAAGGGAAAAAGAACGTGGTGGCTGATGCGTTGTCACGAAAGCCCCAAATTTCAGCTGTGTCAATTCCGTACCATTGTGAACTAGACAAAATGAAGACACAATATGCTGAAGATTCATATTTTGCAAGGATCTATGACCAGCTTGTTGATGGGCAACATCATGAGCACTATATGCTTAATAATGACTTTCTCATGATGCATGGAAAGTTATGCGTTACTAAACAGTTACGGCCAAAGATTTTGATGGAAAGTCATGCTCCACCATATGCTGGGTATCGTGGAATTGATGAGACAGTGAAAGGGGTTGAGGCATTCTTCTATTGGCCAGCTTTGCGTCAAGATGTTGACACATTTGTAAGATCATGCTTAGTATGCCAAAAAGTCAAATTTGACAGACAAAAGCAACCGGGATTGTTGCAGCCATTGCCGATCCCTGATAGGCCATGGGAAAGTATAGCAATGGACTTTATCTTTGATCTTCCAAGGACGCAAACAGCAAATGATGGGATTTGGACTATCATTTGTAGGTTCAGCAAGCAGGCCCATTTCATTCCTGTTAGGAAGAAGATAAAGCTAGAACACATGGTCAAGATATTTATGAGCAATATCTTTAAATACCACGGGATGCCTCAGTCAATTGTCAGTGACAGGGATCCACGTATGACGAGTCTTTTCTGGAAGGCATTGTTTGAGAACATGGGCACTACGCTCAAGTTCTCTTCTTCGTTTCATCCGCAAACTGATGGACAGTCAGAAGAGGCAAATTCTACTGTCTTGGACCTACTCAAATGTTATGTGTCAGAGCATAAGGCAACTTGGGAACACCATCTTCCATTGGTTGAATATGCTTACAATAACACTGTGCATACATCAACAGGTAAGGCACCATTTGAGATAGTGGAAGGAGGAAAGAAAGTCCCGCCCATTTTGCAGACTAAGGACAAGATATTTGAGGCAGACAAGTATGTGCAAGATATGGATGAAACATACAGGAAGATAAAGATTGCTCTTGAGAAAACTCAGGCTAAGCAAAAGAACGCTGCTAATCGTCACCGTCGTGTACTTGTATTTTCACTTGGTGATTGGGTACTTTTGCGCTTTGAAAAGGCCAGGTTAAGGAAAAGGAAAGGCAAGGAACGCTTGTTTCCTAAGCTCAGTATGCAATATTATGGTCCTTTTCAGATTTCAGAAAAGATCAGCGATGTAGCTTACAGGTTAAAGCTACCAGAAGGCTGGAAAATGCATAATGCTTTTCATGTCAGCCTTCTAAGGCCCTTTGTTGGTGATGTGCCAAAGAATATGCTTGATGAGGAACAAGCCGAAGTGGAAGAATTGGATGAAAACCTTGTTCCTGAACAGATATCGGCACATAAACAAAGAAAGGTTAGAGGAAAAGTTGCAAGACGCTATTTGGTGAAGTTCAAAAACTATCCATCATTAGATGCCAAATGGATGGAAGACTCTAAATTGGTTGATTCACCTCAGCTATTGCAATTGTATCTTGAAGCCTTTCAGATGGAACCCACAGTGACTTGATGCAGCCTTTTTGGAGCAAGGCAAGAGCATGGTTCATGATGCTCAAGAGAGTAGTTAAACAATTGTATCTACTCTTTCCATACAGAATTTAGCTAGAGAAGTTTGTGCTCAAGAGTACACTAGAAGACTTCTATGCTTGATATATGTGTCGTAGCCAGGTTGGTGGGATTGTTTAATCGCCCAACGCTACATTTCCGGAAGCATGTATATCTTGGATTCCCATCATAGAATATATGTGATATCAAGAGATATCCGCATGTATTATTGGCATGCAAGCGAGGTTGCTTGCAGTATTGCAAGGGTGGGGTGTGTCACCAGGAGGTGTATTTTTCCTGTTGCCTTCTGTAAATAAGTATTAGATATATTTATTTTATTTTTACTTGTTTGTCCCGGAAACCCTTGAAAAGGTGCAAGTGGACATTGCATGGCCAGTGTGAAACGGCTGCAGCCAAATGGGTTTCTCACATCGGGGATCTAGGTCGGTCAGACAGGGACTGCCCGGGCCAGTTAGCACTGAATTCTGATGAGTATGGAAGCTCGTGTGCGCCAAACTCGAATCTGGGCCACTCGTCAAGTCACTGCAACTTTATAAGTTGAAAGGGGCCAGTAAATTAACCCACATTGTAGATGGTGGTCAAATGGTAGTCTTCAATGATGGTCAGGAGACCGATAGGGACGCCATGGAAGCATCTCCTAAAATTTAGGGAACTGCTATTTTTGACCGGAAAATGTGTTCGCGTCATTAGCTCTGGAATGACAAGGGGAACATTTTATTGCTCTGCTGCCAAGTCAACTGACGCACCGGTTGAGATATTTTTAGCAGGGACAGCCCAAACTCGGAAACTGGGCGACGTGTCAGCCTGTGAGCGATTCTGCCACTCTGGGAGGCAAAAACGAGCTGCATATCAACAAAGGGGGCGCCATTTTCAGCCTCAGGTGTGTTGTAGCAGGTACAGAAGCTATGGAATGCTTACCTTGCCCTCTATGCACAGTATGGTGACGGGAGTGATGCCCCGCACGCTACATACTGCTCTCTTTCTCCCCTACGTACAGTATGTTATGTCCCACTAGTGGGCTTCTCATTTGACCTATGTACAGTTCTGGGGGTTTATGCGCATTTGCCAAGGCAAGAGCCTTCTAAACAGGAACCGGATTAGCTAATTGCTAATCCCCCATAGGTACGCACAGTTCCATCACGAAAGATTGCGAGTTTGGAGAGTTTTCTCGCGTGAAAACTCGTCCAATTCACAGGGGAACTGTCCCATTGCGTGCGGGAGCCCTTGGGACACGCATAGGCGTGTTCGCTCCGCTAAAAACGATCCGAAACAGGGAATTACAGCTTGCTGTGTTTTTCTGCAGGTTTAGAGTTTCGCACCTAAACTCCAAGGGAACATCGGGGGAGCCTCGTGAGAGCCTTGGGATGCGTGTACAGGCTTTTGGGCTCCCGGCAGTGAAAAACAGAGAATTACAGCCCGCTGAATTTCTGTGACAGCTCACCAGAAAGCTTCCAGATATCGAGGGAATCCGTCCTAAACAGGTGTTTTTGACCTACAGGGGTTTTTGCGCCGTTATGCTGTCGAAATCCGGTCGAAAACCTGCGTTTTCAGCCCTCGCCAGGTTTGGACAGCTTTGTGAAAGCTTGTGCTAAGTGGTCGGATCGTCTACCTTAATTTGAATAAAGAAATACCGAAAGGGGCGCCAGTCTTTGGGGCCTACAGGGTGTCGGTCTCGTGTGCGCAGTGACATTCTAGTCGCTGGACGCAACTGTGTTCTCTTCCCTTCTCAGTGCTCTGTGTAAAGTTAACAGGTAATTGAAATAGTACCGCCCTCTACGTTGTACGGGCCGGTTATACATGCCGTGCAAATGAACAAAGTCACGGGAGTGTCAAACCGTGCATCAAACACACGCAAACGATGGGGTTGAATCTTGACTTTCTAATCTAAATCAATCAACTGTGGCAAAAGCCAATGGAAATGCCTAGGCTTGTGCTCAGTTCGTCTTGTGCTCTTCCTACGACTGTGTCATGCCAAGGAAGAGACATGGAATCTGCAAATCTTGTATCTGCTAAATTCTGACTCTATGTCAGTGACGACGACGCGATGACGATGCGCTGAAGACGCAGATGCTGAAATCTGCGAATAGCGGGCTGAATCTGCAAACTCTGACTGAGCAGACCGTGCGGCGAGGATCTGTTGCAGGAAGGTGAGATCTGCGAGGTTTGGGGGATGCGGTGCGGAGTCTTGGCTGCTGAAAACTGAAAATGCTGATACAAAAGTGGGTTCTGTCACCGGAAATCTGCAAAACGCTGACAGTAATCTGCAAATGCAAAAACGCTAGGCTTATCTGCTGTCTATAAAAACGCAAGGCTGATCTGGGAATCTGCAAACACTAGGTGATATGCTGCAAACTACAAAACGTTAATCTACTGCAGAAAACGCTATCTGTGTCTTGATGGCTGAAAAACGCTAAGTCCTCCTACCGGTCTAGTGCACTGCAAGAACTAGGTTCCCTGCTACCTCTTCTACCAGAAAGTGCTAGCGCTAGCTTTCTTATATATTTCCTTGACCAAATTGCCCTACCCAGTTTCCCAACAAAGTCACTTAATAATAATACGTGAAAAATGGCTAAAATAGGGAAAATGGGTTCTATGCACTGTAAATGCTCCTAATGGGTACTGACTGTAATCATTATGATCATGTTGTGTGCAACCAGAGGAAATGCAACTACTCTAAGTGTCTGGACATGCACGGTCTGCGAACAGACTCACAAAGGTGCAAGAACACTTCCTAAGCTAACTGAACCCTTGTCATGAAGTAGCTTGTCAACATGCACATAGGGTTAGATGTGCACGTGACATCCCCTCCTTTTTAAAGTGAGGTACTGGTACCGAACTATTGGCGTCGAGGGAGATCGCCAACAGCGTCTGAATGAATTCTGGGAAGGACCCTTCGCCGGCCCACTCTGATGTGTGGGTCGTGCGATACTTGAACTTCATTTGTGGCTGCATCAAAGCTCCAACTTCGGCTATAGTCGTGGATCTATCTTCTTCAAGAATCTGAAACCACTCTCAACACAAAAACATAAACATATCCATTCCATGTAAAGTAACTGGAAAATTTTAGTCTTCTTTAAAGATTGTGCATGCAATGTAGATAAACAAAGTGACGGAGCGCCAAACCATTCATCAAACACACGCAAAAATTGGAATCGAAACTTCTCTTTCTGATCTAAATCTATCAACTATGGCAAATCACAATGGAAATGCCGATGCTTGATGCTCAATCCTTCTTGTGCTCTTTCGGATATTGTGTTATGCCAAAGAAGAGACATGGAATATGAATTCCTTGAATGCAAATATTTCATCTTTTCATGAGTAATCTGCATATATCCGTGCTCATTCATGAGTGAATCGTGTTCATCGTACAATATGGCATGCCTATGAAAAGGGAACACATAAAGACGGCAACTAAAATACAGGAAACCCTCAAGAATGAAACACTCGAACAATGCGTATTGACTAATCATGCGCATACACAATACTTCCTGTGGGGGTTCCCTTGAGAGCCAAGATCAGTTCGTCGTGATTGATCGAATCTGCAATGAGGTTAGCTTCACTAGAAAAAGCATCAACTAAACCATCATCCTTGTAAACAATCACATTTTTATCCTGCAAATCATCATCATTGTGAATAATCACATCTTTATCATGCAAACATATGTGTCGTGCTTTGGAGAAGACAGAACTGAGAGAGTCTCCTTCTCTTGATTCTTTTCAATCAAAGTAATAGTATTGGCTGCCCAATCAATGAGAGGGTTATGCTCACGAAACCATCGAATGCCTAAAAGCATAAAAATCCTGAGAGAGGAGATACTACAAATTTTCTGCGTAAGGACCCTGTTGAACAGTGAACAACACATCAAGGCACTCTTGCGTGATGAGAGAGTCCATACCGGAAGCGAAGCCCGACACCTCAAAAGGAGATGTCTTGCTAACCTCCAAGCGGGCTCTTTAGACAAGAGTCACTTATCACATCATGCATACTGCCTAGATCAAACAATATGACAAAACGCTGACCCTTCACATGACCATAACACTTAATGAGAGACTCATCAATGGGAGGATCATGAGAAACTTGGGTCACACTCGTGTTCTCAATTATGGCATTAACAGAGGATGTGGGTTCTGCGGGTTCTTTAAATTTGCTAAATTCAATCTCAGGACATGTTCTTTTTATGTGACCCTTGATGTGACAATGATAACATCGACCTTCCTTAGAATAAATGCTTTGTTCTTCTGACGTGATGTATCCTCCTAAAATTCCTTGTGCTGCTTTTTCATCTGGAGTGAGCTTAGGTTTAGCAATTGTGTTAGCTTTACCCTTAGATTCATTGTGTGAGTTCTTTTCCGAGAGACTAGAGGAAGATTGGTTAGAAGAGTTATCATTCTTACTATTCTTACGCGGGTTCTGAGGAGTCTGAGAGGTACTTTGAGAAGTCTTATTCTCCTTCAGCTTTCCCTTATTGTGCTTCATCTCCTGCACGAGAGCAATCGCTACCGCCTTGTTGAGATCTACAGGGTCAAGGACTTCGATATCAAACCTGATATAGTCGTCCAACCCGAAAATGAAAGCCTCCTTCCGCTCATCATCCGATTTGCGTAATTGGGTGCCGAGCTGCAAAACACGATTAGAGAAAAACATAACTGGCAAACCATTTTTCTTGAGACTGTGCCAATCGTCCTTCAATCGTGCTAGGTACTGAGGTGGTATAAACCACACCTTGAGCTTGTCTTGGAAGTGGGCCCAATTGAAGGAAAGAGGCGCGCCTTCATTGGCTTCCTCTACGTGTGCGGCTAACTGTGTCTGTTGCCATGCGTGGTACCAATTAATGGCATCATCGGCAAGGTACATGGCTGCCATCAAAACCTTGCTATTCCTTGTCTTCTTAGTTGTCGCAAAATAAGCAATAAATTGATGCAACCAAGAATGAATAACACTAGCATCCATCTTACCGTAATACTTACTGAACGTGATCTTCTGTGTTATGGGGTTGTTGGAGTTCGAGTCTCTGTTACTTAATGAACTACCAACATCTTTGATCGGCTCGAGTTTCGAGGTAAGTACCCGTAGGACCAACTCTTGCATGCGTTGGTCTCTTTGTGCCCCACGCTCTAACTCCAAGGCCGCTCGTTTATCTTCGGCCGCCAAGCGCGCTTACTTGCGCTCACGCTCACAGGCTAACCGTCTTTCTTCGCGCTCACGATCCAATTCTGCCTTTCTTTCCTCGGCCGCCAAGCGCGCTTGCTCAGGCTCACGCTCTAAGGCTGCCGTTCTTTCTTCGGCAGACAAGCGCGCTTGCTCATGCTCACGCTCCAAGGCTACCGTTCGTTCTTTGCGCTCGCGCTCCATGGCAGCGCGCTGTGCTTCTTGTCGTATCATCATGTCCATCATCGTCTTAACCAAAGCCCCTATAGGATTTGGTGCAATCCTTGGTGTAGATGGGGAAGGGGGACGGTCGGAAAAACATCCTGGTAGGGAAAATTCTTCTTCGCCACCTCCATGCTCATCACCTCTATGCAAAGTATCCTTTCCGCTTCGGGTGATGACCATACACTAAAGTCTTGAGTTCTTAAGTTCACGAGGAACTTGGGTTCTTGAGTTCTTGAGGGTCTTGATTTCTTGAGGTTCTTGTCTTCTTTAGCTTGCAATCTGTGTTAGAGAAGGATCTTCTCTTACGCAAGCTCTACTCTCCCTGTGGACGCACCCCTTGGCGGCCTTGCGCTCACACCAAGGTTGCTTTTTCCCACCTCACGTCGATTGGCCAGTCGCTAAGTGCACGCTCCGCTCTCAATGAGTGAAAAGAGGAACAAGGGAGACCGGACACGATTAGGAATCGACACACCCAAGTGGACTTGGGTTACGTGCGACCACAACAAGCAAAAAAAAAAAATCTTGTGGTTCTTTCCTTGAGTGATACAGAAGACTGCCAAAGCTCTGATACCAATGTAAGGAGCAGCGGAAGTGAATGTTGAACTTTGCTTAAGATGAGTGCTCCGAACTATGCTCAAGGGTTCTTTTTACTTACGGAAGGGAGAGCATTCCGTTCCTTTAGTGAGAGAGTGCAAATGATCAAAAACAAAGTGGTAAACACTGTGAATGAAGGTGCGGAGACTGAGAGATAGAGAGAGAAGAATACGACACCAGAATGTTGTCAAACCCTCCTCCAAGGGCCCCACTCTCTATGGCGATAGAGGTCTACTATTGATTGCACAAATCTCTACAATGGTCTAAATGCAATGGTCTTGCCAATGATGTCGATGGTGATGATGACGACGACGAGACGGCTGAAAACTGAAAACGCTAGGGGCTGAAATCTGCAAATCTTGTATCTGCTGAATTCTGACTCTATGTCGGTGACGACGGCAATGACAACGACGCGACGACAATGCGTTGAAAACGCAGATGCTGAAATCTGCGAATAGCGGGCTGAATCTACAAACTCTGGCTGATCTGACAGTGCGGCGAGGATCTGCTACGGGAAGGTGAGATCTACGAGGTTTGGGGGCTGCAGTGCGGAGTCTGACTGCTGAAAACTGAAAACGCTGATGCAAAAGTGGGTTTTGTCGCCAGAAATCTACAAAACGCTGATGATAATCTGCAAATGCAAAAACGCTAGGCTGATCTGCTGTATGCGAAAACGCCAGGCTGATCTGGTAATCTGCAAACGCTAGGTGATCTCCTGCAAACTGCATAACACTGATCTGCTTGCTGCAGAAAACGCTATGTATGTCTTGATGGCTGAAAAAACACTAAGTCCTCCTGCCGGTCTTGCTGCACTACCAGAACTGGGTTCCCTGCTGCCTCTTCGGCCAGAAAGTGCTAGTGCCAGCTTTCTTATATATTTCCTTAGCCAAATTGCTCTATACAGTTTCCCAACAAAGTCACTTAATAATAATAAGTGAAAAATGGCGAAAATAGGGAAAAATGGGTTTTATGCACTGTAAAATGCTCCTGATGGGTACTGACTGTAATCTGATGATCATGTTGTGTGCAACCAGAGGAAATGCAACTATTCTAAGTGTCTGGACATGCACGGTCTGCAAACAGACTCACCAAAGTGCCAGAACACTTCCTAAGCTAATTGAACCCTTGTCATGAAGTAGCTTGTCCACATGCACATAGGGTTAGATGTGCACATGACATTATTAGGGTTAGATTTGTTCCATAAGGTTGTAGCCGATTGCACCATGGTCCATAAGCTCTTGAATAGACAATGCTATTGTAGCGGTGATTGTAGTCCCAAGACATAGCAATCACATTGGAACTCCAAGGTTTTTTGCTCGGGAAGAGACACCTGATGAGAGGTGTCGAAAAATTTCAAGTCGTAATCTGCAAGGGTTTCTGTAGCAAGCATTTCACGATACCCCGCTCTACCAAAAGCTGAACTCCGAAGAAAGATGTTTGAAGGCATATAACTTCGGGCAAAAAATTTCTTGAAAGCTTGCCAAGTCCTTGGAGTGTACAGCTTGGTAGCTATAGACTTGCCCCATTGCATGGCACTGCCTCTCACAAAAACAATAGCTTGAAAAATCCTTAATCTGTCTCTTCCAAATGATCTTTATGGCTTATGCCTTGTAAGACAACGCAATGAAGACAAGAGCATGTCCGATGCGCGATGAAGTAAGGGTGGGAGTGGCTAATAAGTCCGGGGTCGGGACACGAAGATTCTTTAATATAATGACACGAAGATTCTTTAATAAAATAATTTCGTGTACACTTTGGAAGTGCTAACTTGCTCTGTCTACTCTTTGGTAGGACCAGTATGCTTTGAGCAAAGCACACGCCTGAAGCTCTAATACCACTATCACAAGACGGGCACCACGTGCCAGCGGAAAAGAGCAAACTGAACAACTTTAAGCACTTCAAACAACAATTGAACTGTAAGAGATAGACGACACGAGACGGGGAGTGGCGAAATTCCACCCCAAGGGAGCATTGACCCCAAACCTTGGTGCCCCTTTCGGTACTTTTTTATATTACTGAACTCGGTACAATGCCGATGCTCACGCTCTGCACCTCACCCGGAAGAGTGCCAAAGAATGATTCCTTTGCACATATTTAAAGGCCCTTGGCCCATGAAAAGCAATTACATGAAAAGCTTCAAACTCAAACGCATCAGGTCCAAAAAGCATCTTGCCAAAAAGTTGTCGGCGCAAAACAGGGAATCTCGTACACTGCAACGTGAGCACTGGCAACGCAAAACGTGGAAACCCGTACACTGCCACGTAAGCACCTGTCGGCGCAAAATCCGGGCGTCCATACAGTTGCCACATCAACATGTCATTGTAAAATGCGAGATTTCATACAGCTCTGCCACGTCATCAATCTTTACACAATTCTGTGTGGGTGTATGTGTATTGGTGAAACTTCTTCTGTTGCTTTTGTTGCTTTTTCTAGGGTTTAGGCCCTCGGCCAGGATCTGTAAGTTGGTTCCATTCTTCAGTGGCTTGACACGTTAACAGTTTGTGACATGGCATCCTAGATTGCATCTCATGGTGCGTGCTACATTGGCCCTGCTTATGCATTTTATGCTTATTTTACCCATTTGATGTGGCATACGTGAGTAGTGGCAATGAAAGATAGATGGATATAGTTGAAAACAGTGGCACAATCCCCCAGATCCAATGGCGGACAATCAAATATCGAACCTCTGAGAGCAACCCCGTCGCAGAATGTATGCATAGAGGGCGAGTCGCCTAGGGGAACAGAGGGCACAAAAGGAGAGGGATCCTACCAAAACACAAATGCAGACAAATAGGGATGGCGATTTAGCAAAAATGCTAGCGAGACAAACTGTTGAAGAGAGAACACTGAAGAGAGAGAGGAACCCTAAACACTTGTAAGCTCTAATGAACACTTAACCGATACAATGTGGATGAAGTACAAGGGGGTGGGGTCCCTATATGGTATAAAGGGACTCCCAAATTTTGCGCTACTCTCATTCCCACAAATAAATAACCCATGAACTCGAAAATAGGGAAAAAAACCTAAGAACAAGCTTGCAGGTGGAATCCAGTGACACTCAGTATCAGGGAAAATACCGTAAGCTTGGGGCAACCAAGAGGCACAATATATGACACTTCCAAGTGTACATGGCAGGCAAAACAATGGCGGGAACACACCAATAATGAGCAAACTATCTCACATAGGCCAGGCACAGCCACAAAACAGCCCTCACTCCCTCTGATTAGCCTCTAGGAGAAACTGAGGCACTAGCAGCTCCGCCGAGAGCGGCCGGAGAGGTGACAAACTCTAACACACCCTCTCAAATTTTCATCAAACTGCACAACCTGGAGTTGCTAGATGACATCTAAAAGAACCTCGTCTATCCGGGGTCTGAGAAGACAACAAGGCAAGGCACGCCTCCATTTGCTCTCCATCAAAAGCTCTACTGGGTAGCTATAATTGTAACTAACGTCTGCGAGTGTCTACACTAGCTTGCACATCTGGGTAGCTATAATTGTAACTAACGTCTACGAGTGTCTACACTAGCTTGCACATCTGGTAGCAAATTTAGGAGGCCTGAATCCGAAAGTAAACCATATGTACTCGGGTAACTCCACCATCCCTGTGGTATGAATCGGGGCACTGTACTGCCCCCCGCGAATGCAACCAATTTAATCTAGCACACCATGCAACATCTCGTCTAGATTAACCTGCCTAAGAGTAAACTATGTTGGGTGTGAGTGTCACAAGACGGGAACCACGTGCCAATAGAAAAGAACAGACTGAACAGACTTTTAGCGCTTCAATAACAAATGAATTGAGAGAGAGAAACGACACGCGACACGAAGTGGCGGAATTCCACCCCAGAGAGTATTGGCCCCTAACCTTGGCGCCCCTTTCGGTATTTCTTAATATTGCATCAACTCAGTACAAGCCGGTACTCCAGACTCTGCACCTTCTCCAGGAAGCATGCCAGAGAATGAGCCCATGGCCTCATATTTAAAGGCCCTAGGCCCCAAAAGCAGTTTACATTGAAAAGCCTTCAAACTCAAAAGCATCTGGTCCAAAAGCAATGTGTCACGTGACACATCCAACCCTATGTGTCCGTGGACAAGCTACAGCATGACCAGGGTTCAGTTCCGTCAAGTCACTCTAGAATAGGAAGTGAGCTGGCACTTTTGTGAGTCTGTTCACAGACCGTGCATGACCAGTCACTTAGATTAGATGCATATCCTCCGGTTGCACACAGCATGATCATCAGCATTCCCATCACAATCCATCAGGGGAATTTTTCAGTGCATTTAAACCTATTTTCCCTATTTTTTGACATTTTTCACTTATTTATTAAGTGACTTTTGTTGGAAACTAGGTAGGGCAATTTTGCTAAGATAATATATAAGCAAACGAGAGTTAGCACTTTCTAGCAAAAGAAACCAAGAGAGCACAAGGCAATCTTGCAGCAGCAGGCCCTCAAGGTGGCTCCTCAACAAGAGCCCCCAACAGATTCCCAACGTTTTCTTCAACCAAAACGCCAACACATCAGCAGTGTTTTCAGCTTCGATAGACCAACGTTTCCAGCTTCAGTAGACCAGCATTTTTAGCTTTAGTAGACCAGCGTTTCCAGCTCAAAACCAGCATTTTCAGCCTCAGAAAACCAGTGTTTTCAGCCTCAGCATACCGCGTTTCAGCAACCCATAATCAACATTTTCAGCAACCCTTAGCCAGCATTTCCAGCCCCATTTGGACATCGATTTCAGCCATCGATAGCCGACCAAAACAGCCATCAGATCCAATACGATTTTCAGCCGTCAGATTCAGTTTTCAGCCATAGTCTCGTCCTCGTCGTCCACTCCGTCGACCTCGACATAGCCCCATTTAGATTTGCATCGAAATCTTGTATCAGATTGTGCAATCTATAGTAGACCATTCTCGCCATCGAGAGTGGGGCCCTTGGAGGAGGGTTTACGTCTCTGGTGTCATATTCTTCTCTCTCTCTCTCTCAGTCTCAGCACCTTCATTCACAGTGTTCACCACTTTGTTTGTGTCCATTGCATTTTCTCAATGAAGGAACGGAAGGCTCTCCCTTCCGTAAGTAAAAGGAACCTTGAGCACAGTTCGGAGCACTCATCTTGAGCAAAGTTCAACATTCACTTCCGCTACACCTTACACAATGCCAAAAAGCTGCCAACATAAATCACAGAATTCCGTACAGCAGTCAATGCAAAACGCGAAAATCCATAGTCTGCCACGTCATCATGTCAGTGCAATTTCCAAATTTTTCGTACAATTGCCACGTCATCAGCTGCTACGCGATTCTTTCTCTATGTGTGTGGGTCCTGCTTTATTTAATTCCTTTATGTCACTTGGGGCCCCATCGTACGGGATCCCCATATGTTGGTAGGATTTCTTCTTTTGTTACTTGTTCTTCTTAGGGTTTAGGACCCTCGGCCGGCATCTGCAAGTTGGATCCATTCTTCAGGGCTTTGACACATCAGCAGTTTGTGACAGTGAGTCCAAATCTGAAGAAAGACGATCAAGTCGGTACAAGCCACATACTACTAGCCCCTCTTAACTTCCAAACTAGTAGCTTTATCTCAAATCAACACCTTGTGCTCATCAAATACAACTGTCATCCCACTGACAAATTGTGGTAACCAAGACGAGGCACATTAAGAACATGGGAGATGTAAATCCCCCCTCTAGTGTCTCGAATAAGCTCCATAGCCCCCTCACTGTGCCTAATCTGTCTCTGAACATAACTGAACCTTCATAATGTCTCAGATCGTCATTCAAATCACAAGAAGAAGCCATGTGCCTAATTGCACCACTCTCAATGATCCAATCTCGAGAGTCGGGGAAAGAAAAATCCCTCTCCTACCCCAAGGTAATTGATCCTATGGAATCTCTATCTGTGTAATAAAGGCAGTGAAGGGGATCGGGGAGCACCACAGACGGAGAGTGAGAGAGAGAAGGAGACACACGACACAGATATGGGTGGGGAGACTCAAAGAGTGAGCAGCCCCCTATACACTTATGCTATGTAAAAGGTATACAAGTCAGTGGGTGCCCAAACTCTGGGCGGCCGGGCAAAGCACAGACGCCTATACCCCAACAACCTCCCACTTAAAGGCGATTGAGCCTTTAAGCAAGGGAACCTAGTCTAAAGACTACAAAAGGCGAGAGAAAATTGCTCTCAACCGATGCCCACTGGCTGGCTGTGATCGTGTGCATCCGGCTGTCCTACTCCTGTGTAAGTCCATACACCACCAGACGTACCGCACACGTACTGCAAGTATGTACGCAATACCTGCATATCTCCCTCGTGCACTATGCCATCATCAGTCAACAAACGACTGACAACCCCAACTGCAAATGCTCCCACTGCAACTGCGATATCCGGTCTCAAGATCAGCATCTCATACATGAGACCACCGAATGCCGATGCAATGCTAGCGGGCCCTGCTAGCTCTACAGAGCATGCATCAACATATATAACCCTGGCAATAGGCATCTCTGACTGACAAGGCGTGTCAGCCACATGCATCTCCTGACTGTCCACAAAAGACGCATCAACCTGTCGTGCAACCTCAGAGCAAACCAGCTGCTCTAGGTGTCTGATGGAAGACATATCCTGCACAACTATATCCCCATGCTCACTATCGAGCATAGAAAGGAATGACTGCATAATCGCTGACATCTCAATCTCCTCTGCAATCATCCACTGCAAACATGACCACTCAATCTGCTGTGACTCACTAGAGCTCTCATGCTCTAACTCCGTATGCATAGACTCTTGCACAACGTCCTCCTGTCGTGACTCACTAGAGCAAGACCACTCTACCTGTCTATCCTGCATAGAAGTATCTCGCACAACTGACTCTCTGCTTTGCTCAGTCACTAGCAAAGCATGCATGTCTGACTCTGTCACCTCTCTGTGTGACTGCTCAAGTCGTGCCCCAACTGTGTGCACAACGAGCTCACTACTCTGCACTCCATGCAAAGTACCCTGCAACCCATGAGCAAAAGAGACTCGCCTGCTCTCTCGCTCTCTACCTGGCTGCATGATCACAGAGACAACACCGTCTCTCCCGTGATCCACATGCAATGGGTAACCTGTACCACTCCTGGCACCTCTCGCAATCACTAGCGAACCCAAATGCATCACAAAATCTCGCTCTCGTAGCGAAATCTGACATCCACAATCTCTAAGCTGACCAATTGAGATCAAACTCACTGTCAAATCTGGTACATAGCGCACATGTCGTAACAAGTAAGATGCACCACTCGGTAATGACAGTCTCACATCTCCTGCACCTGCTATCGCATGCACCGATCCATCGGTCAAACGTACACTGCCAAGCATCCCGCTAGAATAGCTACAAAACCATGCACGATGCGGCGTGACATGAAACATAGCATCTGCGTCTAGCAACCACTGCGAAGGGAGTGCACTATCCACATGTATAGCATCTCGTGCATAGCTCGAGGTAAAAGTGACATCCCCGTCACTAGTATACTCCGACACTACATCTGCCTCATCTGTCAAAGCAAATGAGTCCATGGCATCACTACATACATCTCTGAGACTGCCATGTCTCCTACGATGTCGCATACGACGAAAACAGCGCCGTCTAACGTGTCCAGAATGACCACAATACCAACATGTCACCTGTCGGCGTGCTCGTGAATGTACATGTCTCACACGAGTCCGTGATGACTCAGATCTATCATACATATCATGTAATCTGTGCCAGAGTGCTCTCGAAGTACTCTCATACATAACAAGAGCATATACAGATTCCGCAAGGTGCAAAGAGAGCGTAGATAGTGCCATCTCCTCTAGCTCCTGCCACTGATCGTCAGACATGTTTGAAGGTCTACCTGCATCACCACTCAATGGTCGATGCAACCCTCGTTGTGTCAATGCATCAAGCATACACTCTCTCCATGCTGCAAAGTCTGACCCATCAAACATGCACATTTCGGAGAGATCATAATCTGAGCGATCATCTGTCTCTGCCATAAGCAGAATGTAGCAAACTAGAAAGCAAAACCACCTCACCAACAACACCTGGAAACTGTCTACAAATATGGCCAGAAACACAATGTAAAACCTGTGAGACACACTCCAAAATAGAGCTCCCGCAATGTCAGTACAAGCCTCACCTGCTCTAGTATCACACTGCAATCTGTGAGCTAATCACCAAGCCCACACTGTGCGGTATCGATGCATACACACGCATAAATCTCCCACCTACAGAGAACACCGCACGCAAATGCTGAGTGCAACCTGCAATCTCTACCTAGATCGCATAAATGATACGCATAAAACTCCTGGGAAAATTTCGCCAGAGTTTCGACACACAATGGCTGTCAACACAAAATAACCATTGTCCTGCAAGCTCAATACAATGAGCAATCAATGCGCATCAAACTACACTCAACATACATACATAAGCTCTGCAAAACTATGGAAAACAATGCTCGAGATCACAAGACTCTCCCACCTGAGAGCAAACCACTGTCTCAAGCAAAGAAAGATACACAACTCCTCACTCTTGCGAGAGTGGATACAAAAACACAAAACTGTGTCCAAACTGACAAAACCTGTCAAAGTGAGAGTAAACACTCGATCACAAACTATGGCGAGAATCTGGGAAAAATCCGACAGAATTTCCCCTCAAAACTGAGCAAAAAACTCATGTACAAACTCTACCATAAACCATAACACTACTCAATGCCAATGAGTAGAAATGCCAAAATGGCTCCACATTTTCACATACAATGGCAATCCGCACTCAACGTACATCAACGGAGTGACTGCGCATAAGCAAACGCCAAAAGATTTGCAATCCGGAAACTTGATCAATACGAAAACAATGCTTTCAAGAGAGCTTACCGGCACTTGAAAGTGCTCGTCAAAATGCATGTATAATGGGCATCAACCATGCGCCATAACCATATGCAAACCATCCACAAAGACCATGAATCCAAGCACAAAATCACTGCCAAAGTATCCTGTGAAAACCAGTGAAAGAAGCTCCACCTGTGTGCTCCAAAAACCAGCGTCTCTCAAGAGACCGCTTCGGTGGTGTGTAAACGCCTCCGTACTTCGTTTCCCCAGTCTACCAAAAAACCCTCAAACCACAAGCTTAACACAAGCTGCAATTGCATCTTCAGCTCAGAATTTATACACTCAACTTCAAGCATCTCCCGTGCTTCCAAAAGTGCATCAAACTCGCACACAATGCGACAACAGAAAATCTGGAATTTCTGTATACAGTCAGTCTGAGCTGAATATCAGCAAAACGGTGAGGAATTTGCAAAAAGTTTCTTCTACAAAGCTGTAGACCACGTCGAAACGGATGGGCATAGCGGACAGAATTCTCAGATCTGCATTCTACAAGGAGAAAAACGAATCTGAAAACAGTGCTGCTGCGCACACAGTTTTAGGGCAGCACCTTCACTTACATACAATCTTCCACACTCCTTTCTGAGCTTCCACCAAAGTATACATCACTCTCAACTGAGCTCACAAGCTCCCATTGCATTCTCACAAAGCTTCCAAGCTTTCTTAATCTCTCTACCGTCGAGAGCGAGCGAGCTATCGCCTCGAAGCTCTCAAAGCCGTCGTGCTCTCCGCGGTCACCATAGCTCTGATACCAATTGAAGGGGATCGGGGAGCACCACAGACGGAGAGTGAGAGAGAGAAGGAGACACACGACACAGATATGGGTGGGGAGACTCAAAGAGTGAGCAACCCCCTATACACTTATGCTATGTATAAGGTATACAAGTCAGTGGGCGCCCAGACTCTGGGCAGCCGGGCAAGGCACAGACGCCTATACCCCAACAGGCAGGTGCTCGAGTCACTCCATCTGACTCCGCTCTCTGCAGAGAACATTTCTTCCAGTAATGATCCTTCTTACCACAATTGTTACAATCTCTGGGCATTCAAGGCTTCCCGCTCTTCATCAATCTTCGAAACGCATGGCTAACTCTGTCCAACCTGCTATTTTCCTTTCAAATCTCGTACCAAAGACTCGGTTGAATGAGAAGATCTCGATCTAACTTGGAATTTGACATGGTCCTTTAAGTCCAAAACCATCGATACTAACTCCTTCCATGTAATCGTATTCACTCCTCCCCTTGTAATCAAAGAAGAACAGAAACCCTCCTGGTCCAAAACCATTGATACTAAATCCTTCCACGTAATAGTATTCATCCCCTTGTAATCAAAGAAGAATAGAAACCCAAGTTATACGGTGATAGCTTGGACATCAAATAAATGATTCATGTCCTTCAATGCAATATTCTTCCCCATTCGAAGAATCCCCTACTGCATAGATTGCATCTTGTTGATATGAGACCTCATGGAAGCAACTTCTGCTGCATCTAAGTTCATCAACTGCATTTGTTGTAAGAGGCTTGGGCACCAAAGCGAGAAATCAATAGCAACATGTAACAAGGACAGGCACCACGTACCAACGGAAAAGAACAAACTGAACAACTTTAAGCACTTCAAATAACAAATGAACTAAAAGAGATGCATGACACGCGAGACGGGGAGAAGCGGAGTTCCACCCCAAGAGAGCACTGCCCCAAACATTGGCGCCCCTTTCGGTATTTCTTTATATTGCTTGAACTCAGTACAATGCCGGTGGTCCAATCTATGCACCTTCACGCAAAAGCATGCCAGAGAATGAGCCCTTGGCTCATATTTAAAGGCCCTTGGCCTCTCAAAAGCAGTTAAATGGAAAGCATCAAACTCTAAAAGCAACAGGTCCAAAAGCTGCCAGTGCATTTTGCGAAACACTACAGGTGTCACGTCAACATGCCAGCGCGTTTTGCGGGGCGTCGGAATAGTCATGCCACATCATAAGTCAACGAAAATTGCAGGATGGTCGAACAGTCTGCCACGTCATCTGTTGGGCCGCATGTGTGTGTGGGCTTTACTTCTAGTGACTTGGGCCCCCATCGGACGGGGTCTCATAAGTTGGTGGGAACTCCATAGTAATAGGGAATGGCCGTTTTCAGGTCTCCATTCCCCATTCCCATTCCAAGTTCCCGTTCCAAATCCCCGTTCCGTGTTTCAAATGTGAGTACCCGTAACAGGGAATGGCGTTTTGTTCCGTGTTCCCGTTCCGCGTTCCCGTTCCGGTTTCCCGTTCCTGGTAACTATGGGGAACTCCTCTTTAAAAATAGGTCACTCAGCACGACTTTGCAAGTTGGTAAAACTTCTTCTGCTACTTCTGCTTCTGCTAGGGTTTAGGCCTCTCGAACGAGATCAGCAGGTTGGCTCTGTTGGTAAAACTTCTTCTGCTACTTCTGCTTCTGCTAGGGTTTAGGCCCCTCGGCCAGGATCTGCAGGTTGGCTCTGTTCTTCACTGGCTTGACACGTCAGCAATTTGTGACACAACACACGAACAGAATCTACAATAACTGAACTTGATAAGAGAGAGAGAGATGGGAGGAGAGTCAACACGAAGCAGCCGAGTTCCACTTCCAAATGCACACCCCAAAGACTTGCGCACCTTTCGATATTTCTTTCTTTATTGCTCTGTCACAAAAGCAAAATTGCCGAGGGACTCAAACTCTGCTTCCGCGAACTTGGAATGCCAAAGCGAGTCCCCCAAGGCTCATATTTGAAGGCCCTTGGCCCAAAAGCATGAGGTATGAAAAGCTAACTTCAAAAAGCTTCTTGTCCAAAAGCAAGTGCCTAAAGGATTGTCCGTGTTTTGCATCGGTTATCCATACGCTCGTTGCCAGGTAAGCTTTAACTTCCCCAAATCACCGGCCAGTTAGTACTGAAATCCACGTCACCAACTTTAAGGGTTTCTAAGCCCTTTGTCCGTTTGTCCATCAGTGAGTAATCGCCCTTGATTACGCCTGCAAAACAGACAAAGAACAAAAACTAGCTCAGTGGGCACTGATTCTACGTACCCATGCACCAAACTACACACATCCAGCACTAGCACAAGAAACTAGTCACTGAACAGTCACATCACATCTTCATCAAGATCTCAGATACAAATCATGATCATTGTAACATATTTAGCGACCATATCCAGACCTCGCAATCTTTTCACGGATGTCTTGATCTCCTAAATCTAGTCACTATCAGATTCACATCCTTCCTCACATTTCAAGCAGACATGTCATTAACCATCCCCACAAGAGAGTATACGCACATACATGTATTCCACAAATCAATCACTTCATCGACATTGAACACTCAGATGTAAACAGTCAATCTAGCCATCTCATCTAGTATTGATGCACCTAGATCACTGTAAAGCCATCTCATCCTTTCGGAACCCTTGATACACTAAGATTAGTATCCAATCATCTCGTCCAAATAGAAGTCTTGATGCATTAGGATCACATTCCTAACTCGTTTAGCTATCACATCGAGACCTCACCAATCTCTAGCAGATGTCTAGATCATATTAATCATCAGACAAAATGTTGAAGACATTTCATCTTTTCAAATATACTCTAACAATACACGCATGAAAGCGCACATGTAAACAAATTCAATCTGGAAAATTTCCAATTCAATGTATATCATAAAATCATTCCCCATAGTACTGTCAACCTATCAATACCCCTAAAATCTCATTGTCATCTACACATCTAACCCTATGTGCATGTGGACAAGCTAACTCCTATTTCTAGGGTTTAGGACACCCTACAAAGTGTTCTGGCACCCTTGTGAGCCTGTACATAGGACATCCATGTCCACGCACTTTAGATTAGTTACATACCCTCTGATTGCACATGAGCATAACCAATGTCTTGCATGTAAGCATTGGGAAGTGTTCCCATACATCTGCATTGGTGCCCAGCCTAGGTTTTATCTGCATGTGAAGCACCTCTTATATGTGAGTTTATTACCTCATTAATAATTGACATTTTTAGAAATCGTGGGATTTTTATTGACATTGTCCGACCCAGCTTTAATCCTATATACAAGTGACCCTAGGGGTCACTTCTCAAGCATGAGTCACTACCCTCAGTACCAGCACCAGATACCCATAGTACCTCAGCATCTTTGGCCTTTTTGCACCAAATCAAGCCACCAGCACCAACGTTTTTAGTTGTCAACCAGCCATAACCTCACCGTATCGTCCCATGAGTACCAATGTTTTTAGTTTTCAGCCCAAGACAGTAGATCGGCCAGAGTTTTCAGATTCAGCCCTAGCCTCATCGCCAGATCTCAATCCCAAGCCAGATCAGCCAGCGTTTTCAGATTTCAGCCCTAGCCTCATTGTCAGAACGCAGTCCCAAGCCAGATCAGCCAGTGTTTCAAGATTTTAGCCCTAGCCTCATCATCAGATCGCAAATTGCTTTTAGGGGCCTAGGGACGTTAAATATGAATTGTGGGCTCTCTCTCTCTGTGATATTCTACCCGTGAGAGGTACAGAGCAGAGCCACAGGTGTTGGACCTCATTGAAACACTATAAAGAAATATCGAAAGGAACACCACAGCTTGGGACCAGACTCCAGTGCACTTTAGGGTCAGAACTACGCCACTCGTGTCTCGTGTGAAGTCTCTCTTTCAATTCAATTGTTTGCAGTGCTTAAAAGTTTGTTTAGTTTGTTCTTTTTTGTTTGACCCTAGTGCCCATCCCGTTAAAGTGGTATCAAAGCTTCAGGCGTGTGCTTTTCTGAGAGAATACTAATCTCTCAAGAGCAAACAGAGCAAGATGGCGCTTCAAAATCTACATAATTTTTTTTCCCTTTTCTCGCGAGAAAATCGGACCTACATGAACCTACAGATGAAAGCTATGGAATTGGATAAAGAAGAAACGACAAGAGGAAGAGGAGATGAATGAGGAGGAGTTCGTTTTGCCCTAAAAAGCACAAAAAAATATTCTTTTTTGTGTTTTTCTGTTTTGCAGATACCTCTAAAATTCTCTTCAAAGGTTGAGAATTTGGATATGCAACAGAAGACCTCTCGACAACCCCTACACATCGACGTGAACAAATTTTGATTCCGACAATTTTTGCAAAATTAGGGTTTTTATCAACAAATTAGGGTTTTTGCAAAAAATTTGAACATTATGTAATTGTTGGAAGCTATTGTTATTTGTGTGCAGATAACAGATGAAAGAAGCGAGGAACATGCATCTAAAAGCATTGGGAGCATAAAGCTAGACATCCACTCTAATGACGAGAACCATTTACTTGAAATTTTGTTTGAAATTTGATTGAAATGGATGTTATCTGTTTTGAACTTGTCTTGGTGCCAATTTGGGATGTTGGTTTCAATACTTTTTGAAAAATCTTTGGATACTCATCGCTCACGCTTTCTTGGGAGGAGTATTCAAGAGGAAATTGTGATTTAAAAGTTGTGCTTTACTCATGGCTCAAGCTTTCCTAGCTTGATAATGTCTTAATATCTCATGGCTTGGGCTTTCTTGTGAGGAGTATTCAAAAAAGTACATCTATGCATGAGCATCACATCAATGATCACCTTTGTAATATCACCGCTTTGGTTATAAGAAAAGCAAACACTCACCTGCCGAATCAACTAGCCTCAAAAATGGATAGCCGCACGACCTATACCCAGCCATCACGAGGCCCCAACGAGCGCAAAAGAATTGAATACCCCAAATGTTTCTCTCTTTGCCTTGTATCAAATTTGCAGTCCATAACTTGTCTCGGTGCAAGCCAATAGACAGAGGAGAAGAATTAGGAAAAACAAAATGTACAAGCTCCCGCTGGGCTGCCACTGGAATTGCCATACATGTTACATGATATAGCACAGACGAAATATGTAGAGATGACATATTGGTGCAGATGCAATCTAACAGTGAAGAATGGTGAAATAATATTAACCTCCACTCACATTCAAGATAAACAAATTTTGTTGTGATTACCAATAGGTTTTGCAATACATCAATTACGTCCAATGCACCTCCACAATCTGCAGCGGCTACTAGCTGCACACAGAAATAGACCGCAAATAAACTTTGGTCGAGCAACTTCCACAGCATGCAAGTCATATTTAACACAAGACTTCATAAAACACTCACCAATGGAAGATCACCAAGAGCTTGATTTACATATGACATAAGATTGAGCTTTCGATGCAGTGTAAGCAACATTTCACGTTGCTGATTCAACTTTTGAACATGCTGAGCAGATTCTACGACATGAATTTCAGAGAGCTCTACCACAGCTTTTAACTCTTTAATCTGTGCACAAGCTTGAACTATCTCACTGTTCAAGCCTTCGAGCTGCCCTTGTGCTTCGTAGAAAGACTCTGACCGAGCTTCAATTTCCCTAACAAGATGTACCTCGATGATATCTAGATAATGAGAAAGCTTTTCTTGCAGCATCATATTCTGTGGTATTGAGGAATAGGGACATGCTACCTGGAAAGTTGAGCCATCTTCCAAGGCAAAATCCTCCTTAAAATATAAAGAGGGAATTTCACGAAGGCATGCAACAAGCCCCTCCCCTTGAGCAAGCCCTTCCCCACTCAGAGAATCATTAATGCTAGCCCCACTGTCCTGATTAGAAGTTTTCTCCCAATTAGAATGCTCTCTCACATCTGCAAACCGCCCATAGGCATCTGAGATTGCATCTAAATACGGCTGAAAATCAGCTTTGCTACTATCAGGGATGGGCTTTCCTGGCATGGATGTTATGTTTTCTGGGATGTCACTCGCAGACGAGGGAAAAAACCATCCTCCCCATGAAGCATCAGACCCATAAACACCAGTTTTTCCCAAATGTGGATTATTTAGAATCGAAGCAAGACTTTGTCCAGCACTGTAGACTTCTGGGTCAAGATCCGCATTCCATCTCCTGTCTGAAAAAGACGTATTGGCCAAATCTGCTCCATAATTCCTGCTAGAAGCGGTAGGGGTACCCACATCAGCACTGTAGCTTCTGCCAGAGGAGGATGGGGTTGCCAAATCTGCACTCTGCCTTCTGCTCGAAATTGATGAAGTAGTGCCCAACTGGCTGTCTACAGAGGGCCTTGCAGGAGAATCAAAGGCCGTGGAAGAAGGCAGTCTCCTACTTGAAGGGAGAGCGGCATCCATGGTAAATTAAAACTTTTACGTACATGGATTAGAAGATCGGGAGGGTGTGTGCAGGTAAGAGCCTAGGCGCCATCGCTCGGATGGCCACTGAAGGTTTACCTGCCAAAGCATAAGGAGAGCTGCCCACTAAAGCTACTGCCCAAACAGATCGTACCCAATAAGACTCCACAGTCAAGCTTCCTGATCTCTTACCGGAAATGTACATGGAACTGCGAAAACGGAAGATCGAGCTGAACGAGCCAGGAAACCGAAGGGGTCGAGAGCCTTCTCATTTCAAAAAACGCCATATGCCATGGCAACAACGAGTCGAAGCTCGGGACATTGATCGAATTCTTACTTTGATTCTTTTACGTTTAGAAATAGTACGATTCTCAAAACATCCAATAGACAAAGGCAAAAACTAGATCTGCAGGGGTGGAGAAGCACATGAATCAGTTACAAATATATACTTTTATAGTGGCAAATTGGTGAATGTGGTCTTTAAGGGTGTCAACCTCAAGAAATGAACCTAGAAGCAAGGATGTCAAACTCTATAAGCAAATCAACAACTCAATGACCCGAAAGTTTGCATGTGTCCTATCTGACCGGTCTCAGACATCATGCTATTCTAATGACTAGATAGACACGAAACTTTAGGGGAAGTGGAATGAGCTAGACTAATTCAGACAACTATTCCAGATTGGTACTTAAAAGTAAAGATGTCAGAATCAGAGATTTGATGATTATTGGAAACAAGACTCGAATTGAATTGGAAAACACCATAACTGGAAAGTGAAGTACTGGAACTAAAAGACAAGACAAAGAGAACTGAGACTGAAACTGAAATTGTATTTCAGATATATAGAGTACACTGGGCATTTGATATTCCACAAGTTGGGTTTATCATAAAAGAAGGGAAAGAGCTCACCAAAATAATTACAAGAGCACAAGTAGCTATGGACACAAACTAGCGTAGATTTTAAAGAGTCAAAAGCTGTACAAAATGAATAATGGGTCCTATTTATAGGTTGTTGGAATGACTGACTGTGCACCGTCAATTATTGCGATAACTCACTGGTTACTGCTTTTAGGAACTTCCTTCATCCGCCAATCCACCTTGGAGTTGGTTGCCGCCTTCTACATTCCTCCTCTCCTTTCTTGAATTTTGGTATATACCAAAATTTCGAGTAGACGACCTCCAGTCTTTCCAATTGCCTAGTGATGAGGTTAATAAGGTTTTTCAGTTGCTTGTTGTTTGGATCAATAAGGTTTCTTCGTTGCTTGTTGCCTCTTTTGTATTTGAACAGTCAACTCTCCTATGTCCAAATAGGACTCCAAAGGTGCCGGTTGTAGACCATCCTTGTCTTGTACCATGCAACTTCAGCTTCTTTTATCGCCTCCTTGTCAGCACCCTCCACCTGTACAATATTGAATTTCCTCACCATGTCTGTCCATCGAACCTTCTTCTTGCCAAGTGCCTTTTTCCTCTTAGATGGTGCCTAGGATGCTTCAAGAGTAGTGGTTCCAACATTTCCCTTTTGAATCAATCTAAACAATGCCTCTGGTGGTCCTTTCTCACCGTTGTCATTTCAACTTCATAGGGTGTCAGTGAATCCCAAGTCTTTGTGTCGACATCATATAGGGTAGACTCTTGTCAGACGAGTTCTGACCAACTTGTGACAATAAGAGGCCGTATGCATCCATCCCTGAGGCAGTGGCTGGTTACATTTGATGCGAGCTTCAAACAAAATCTAGGTCAACCAGAGCACCTGATTTGTAATACAAATGAGCCTTTTGATCTGAATTTTCCATTGGTCCATTAACAACTGAAATCTACATAACTCCGCCTTAAGCAATGGCCACAGTCTTGTTCTCTGCATCTTGTACTACTCGATTCCATGCCAGCCATTCTGCAATTGTCTCTTCATACCATGTTTGGAGTCCATCCGCTATTTCCAGATATTTCTTTTGATCTACTGGCTCCGTGTACGGTGAAAAAAGAGATGGGAAGAACCGAGGCAGACCAGCTTCCTTAACTGGAATGGCAGATAGCAAAGCTGGAGAGTCGGGAAAAATTTCTAAGAAGTTTAGCACTGTATGATTTTCCCATTGCATCATTTTCCTTGTAAGCCAAACTAGGTGAAACAGACACTTGAGTTGCGTCTCCTGCTCTCTGAGTGACATCCTAGTGTGGTGCCCTCTGTTTGCTGGCTTCATTGAGTTCTATTAAATCCTTGACTCTGAGATCTAGTACTCCTCTAGCACTTTGCATTTAAATGAGCACATCCTTCAATTGGTGTCAGATGTCCTTCATACACTGTTATGTGGTCTTGTTGCCTAGGAGTATTTCCACCTGAAGTCCCTGTGAACTGAGATCTGTTGTGGCTAATTCTATAGCTTTGGGATGTACTACACTATCATTGCCAGTGAGTTCTCATTATGGAATCCTTTTCCAACACTTGCACATATGCAAGTTGAGCTGGTAGTTGATAGATGGTTTGGTCATGATAACTGGCTAACTTCCAATCGGCCACCATGAGTCTGGCTTCCACATAGAGCATCTAAAATCGCTCTAGATCCGAGTATATTGAGTCATCCTCGAGAAATTGGCCAATTTGACGGCTTTTTGTTCTTTGTAGAATTTTAATAAGTGCTAGCCGTTTAGTAGATCTAGTAGGGTCAGAATCAGTGATTAATAGCACAGCTTTGCCTTTGTTTGAAGTTGATTCTAGTTGATCCTGATGTCTCCCAATTTGCTGTTGAGATGCTTGATGGTCTTCTGCTAGAGGTTCATGATGTTCTGCAAGGTTACATGTTGTTTGATTGGGAGGTGGATTCCCCGTTGATGAACCCCCAATGGATGCTCCATTATTGCTATGCCCGCCAACTCCATCTTCATCATCATCATGATCGTTGGGTTTTTTTTTACGTTGTTGATCTTTTTTATGTTGATCATGATCTTGCTCTGTATCATCGTCTTACTCATCATCATCATCCTCAACTTTATGGCTATTGATGAAGTCCATGATAGCTCATTGACCAGTGTAGTCGTGTATTGCCCTGCTTTTTCTTTGAGTTCAACCTAGACTGTCTCAATGAAAGCTTCAAGATCAAACACATTAAGAGTCAAATCCCCATTGTTGTCCACAATTTGCACTAGATTGTGGTAGATGTATTTCTGGGATATTGCCTCCTTTGTTACTTGATGTGTTTTGAGCAAATCCTTGAAATCTGATCTTTTGGTTGCCAGCAGTGTCTAGTAGCGATCAGCATCCCTCAGAGCATCTTCCCTTGATTCTTGCATAATCCTGTTTTCATGTCGCCCAGTATACAAATTGCGAGACATACCATGCTTTGAAAAGGCTTCTGGATATTGCCTTAGCAGTCTGCTGCATAACACTACTGAATAAAAATTCTCCAATGTTGATATTAACTTTTGGGTTTAAGATTTTGGCTAATAGCATTGCAAAGAGTTTCTCAGATAGATATGTAGGGTTGTTCTTCAAGCTGATGGTCTCAACAATAAACTTGTATAATGTTGTGTGTTCCAGCACCACTAAATGGAATAACTTGAGTCCCATCTTTTTGTTTCTTTCTGGCATGACCGTCTTCTTTCAGAAACTAACTGACCTCTTTAGCAGTCACTGGTATGGCCTTCTGCTCATTGGGAAGTTTGAAGATTCAAGCTAATTTACCAGCAGTCAATTCTATTGTGCAACCCTAAATATTTACATTGTTGTTTTCAACCTTGTACATGTTGAGCACCCGTTGCATGATTTTCCCGTCAAAAGGATGTGTTGCGGCTTCCCTAATTACCTCTAGGCCCCATGACTTGAGCAATTTCTGCTCACTTTCTTGGAACACATACTTCGCTATCTTGTTGTGGGGTATGATACCTAGTGACTCCTTAAGGCTCTCTGTTTGAGCTTGCATCATGTCCATGGGTTCCCTCATATGTTATGACGTTTTCTTCCTGCCCATGCACGATTCAGATGAAGAGGTATTGGTTGAAGAACACTTACTTGTTGTGGATGTCATAATGAGTTGTTGAAGAAGTAGTGTGTTGTGTCGGGTATGGTTATGGTTGAAGGAGTTAAGCTCTGCACACGCAAAGCAGGTTGTGGTGGGTTGGACACACTATCTGTAGGTGGAGAAGCAAGTGGCACCAAAGGTTGTAAGTATATTGTAGATGGGCGAACACGTCGCATAGTTATACGTATTCTTCCCATGAATGCTCCACTAGCTGGCTACCCTTGATCTCTGAGCTCTACTTGTGATGTGTTGAACATGCATTGGCTTGTCCGGTTGATCATTACTAGAGAGATTCGCTTCGAGATTTGGTTCATTCTCCACTTGCAGGTGGCTGGGTTTTTAAATGGTTCGTTTGTTTCGGACTGGACTGGACTGGCTGAGTAATTTGTGTTGGTTTAGGGCTAGAGTGGTGACTCACAATGACTAATACTCGTACTACGTAGAACAAATCTAGCAGTTCCCCTTCTGGTTCTGGTTTTTGGTCTGATTATGGGTTTGAAACATCCTCTGTTCTTGAATAGTAGAGCTTAATCTTGGCCCGTTATACACTCTTGGCAGTAGTAAACCATATAAATCCCCGAGTATCATTGTTCCATTTGAAAATACCCAATCCACCTCATAGGGTGCTGACCATGTGACTCACTACGACTAAAATGGGTACTGCGTAGAACAAATCTAGCAGTTCCCCTTCTGGTTCTCGTTTTGGGTCTGATTCTGGGGTTTGGAACATCCTCTGTTCTTGAATAGTAGAGCTTAATCTTGGCCAATTATACACTTCTGGCAGCAATAAACCATATAAATCCCTGAGTCTCATTGTTCCATTTGAAAATACCCAATCCACCTCATAGGGTCCTGACCATGCTATTTTCAGATTCGATTTCTTTGGTCCTAATTTGGACTGGTAGAGTAGAACAAGGTCCCCTCTCTGGAATTCTCTCACCTTCATTCTATTGTCATGCCTCTATCCGATCTCATCCAGGCATAACAGATCGTCCAGTCGTTGCTTCAGGTTCTTATTGAAATCTATCCCATATTCAACTTCTAGTTTTAAACTTGGAACCACAATTTCCATAGGTATAACTGCTTCTATGCCATAGACCAGTTTGAACGGAGTCATGCCTGTCGTGACTTTGTAAGCAGTCTAGTAGGCCCATAATATTGTCTGAAGTTTTGTATCCCAGTGGTGTGGCTCTTTCTGAACAATCTTTGTAAGAATAGGCTTGATAGTTTTGTTACTGCTTTCAACCTGACCATTCCATCTGGGATAATATGGTGTTGACTTCCTGTGTTTGATTGAAAACATTTCCATGAGAATCTCCATCGTATCCTTAATGAAATGAGTGCCCTGGTTTGACACTATCTCAATGGGACAACCATATATGCACATGATATTCTCATAAAGGAATAAAGCGGTTGACTTAGCAGTGTTGTCTAGTAGAGCTTTTGTCTCCACCCATTTTCTAATGTAGTAGGTAGCCATAATGATGCACTTATTGTTTCTAGAGTGATCTTTTTGAATGGTCTCATGAAATCAAGTCCCCATTTCATGAAAATTCCTAATGGAATAACTGGAATTAGTGACATCATGTCATTTGTTGTGGGTATGCTCATCCTCTGGTAAATATCATAAGTTTTACAAAATGTTATAATATTCATCATCATTGATTGCCACCATAATCCTACCTGAAGGATTTTCTTATATGTGATGTCAACTGAAAAATGTCCAACATCACCATTATGTGATTCAGTGATGACTTGCATGCGTCCTTTTAAAGGTACACAAAGCCAAAGCACACTATCAATTCCCAAGCTGTAAAGCGCTTATGCGATAATGGTAGATTTCAGACTTCAAATGATTATTGTCTTTCTCTTATTTTGAGGCCACTCTTTTGAAAATTTTCCTAGCTGCAGGAAATCATATACTTCTTACCATTCTGGGTCTGGTTCTTCCTTGGTTGTGCTTTGAAATAGTTCAACATCTATTGATTTGTCTCTCAAGGATGTTTAGAGTATCATTCGGTGCTTCTTGAAAGAAAGTCTGCTCCACAATGTGACTTTCTTGGTCTGTGGAAAATCTTGAATTCGAATTTCATTAAGAACATCATCCATATGATCAATTTTCCTTTTATGATTACTTTATTGATCGAAAACAATAAATCCTGATGATCCACATCAAAGTGAAATAGCTTTCCAAGTAGGTAATGCCTGAAGTTAGTTGCACTAAGCACCATTCCTAGTGCCTTTCTTTTTGTTGTTGAATACCCTTGTTATGTTGAACTGAACCTACGACTGGCGAAGTAGACCAGGTAGTCAGTCTTCTCATCAGGCTGAGCCAGTTAGCCCCCATCGCTATCCCTGAAGCATCAACATGTACATGAAAGATAATATCTCAGTTGGGTTGGCAAAGACTGGCTTCCTACTAATTGCATCTTTCTTTTCTCACATTCTTCAGTCCATATGTACTTAGTTCCTTTCTTTGTGAGCTCATATAGGGGTAAGGCTTTAGCTACAAACATATGAACAAATCTTTGATATGAATTTATGTATCCAAAGGATGAACTCAATTTTGAAACCTTAGTTGGCGCTCTCGCTTGCTGAGTACTCTTGATCTTGTCCTCGGCCCTTTCTGGAAACAATGTGTCCCAGTACCTGACCTTTCTAGACCATAAACACAGACTTGTTCTTCTTGGTTCTTGGTTCTTCTTTTGAGCCGAGATTCCATTCTTCAAGTTCTTGATCGTGTGGAAGTAGCCAATTTGGTCCTCCTCCTTTTCTCTTACCCAATGATTCAACTTATTTATCTGTTCGAATGTCCGCAACATAATCATTAAATGGGTTACCAACTTCCTAAAGATCGTTTTGAAGATCCCGTTGTGGTGCTACTGGGATTTCCTCATTTGCTTCTGAATGCTCTTTTGAATTGGCTTCTACTTTCTCACTCAGATTTTGAGGTACTGCCTGGTCTAATTCTCGACCATCTATCTGAGTTGATCTTTCCCCATCGTTTTCTTCAGTGAACTAATCTGGGTATTGTTGTTTCTGTTGCTTCGCTTGTTGTTTGTTCATTAGCACTGCACTGAGGTCGATCTCTGTTAAAGGAAAACTGTTCATAGAAGCTAACATTCTCTTGATCTTTTTGGTACCATATTTCTTATAGAGCTCTTTCGGCCTTAATGCCTTTCTCCATGACTTGTGTTACTTGTCTTAACCCGGATTCTCCTGTTGGAGCCTTGTATGGTTAATGTTTGGTTTGCATAATCATGTACAGCCCCAGTTGTTCTTAACCATGGCCTTCCTAACAGCATTCCATAAGCCTCTTGGACATCCAACACCAGAAAAATGGTTTTGAATCTCTCTTTCCCCACCCTTATTTGCATGTTTTTTATTAGATCAGTGGCTTGCACTACCCTGTGATTTGCCATCCTTATTTTGAATGGAGCTGGCTTCATCTCATATATTCCTAGCCTTTGCCAAAGATGCTCACCAAGAATATTCACTCCTGCTCCCCCATCCACAATAACACTAAGTAGCGATTCCCATTGTTTTTAGAGCTTATAGTCTATTTGAATTACTGGAACCTCATCATCTTTGATGGTCGCTAAATCCACTGTTCTAGCCTCTGCTTCGGCTTTCCTCTTTTGTCTGATAAAATTGGCCGCCTCAGGCAATGTGCATCAAATGTCATCCAACAGTTAGTTTCTGAATCTGGTCACAGACTTGGACATGTATCTCATCCTGCTCATTGTACGAGCTCCCAGTATCCAAACCAGAAGACTTCCCTGAGAATCTTCACAATTCCACTTCATTGATTCTCTTCTACCTATGGTTGGCTCTGTGATAAATCCACCTGATTCTTCCCTGGTCCAATAATTCCAACTTTCGTCGGGTCTACTCTTGCGTTGATTCTTCTCTCAGACTTTGTATCGCAACAATTATGGGCTCATTTAGTCCCTCTACTGCTTCCTTCGATTTTGATTCTGAAGGTTGGATTGGTATTTATTGAATAGTTATAGTATCTAAACTTTCTGGTCGTTCTGACAACTTCTTTGATAGATTTTCAGTGATTTTTGCTGCAAGTTCCCTTTGTTCCTATCATTCATCAAATACCTTTTCCTTCCACTTACCCTTCCATACTTTCCTTTGGCCTCAGCAGTTTGACTATCTTCTTCAATAGGGATTTCTTCAATCACTACCCCTCTGCTTCTTGTGACCACTCTTATGGGTACTAGTTATGGTGGTTTCTGGTCAGCTACCTCTGGCTTTGGAGATTCTGTACACTGAGCTGCAAAATGACCATACTTTCCACAAGTATAGGGGTTCATATTTCTCTTGGAAAAATCTTCCCTGCCTCTACCCCTTCCAGTTTCATTTCGATAGTGTCCCCTTTCTCCTACAGTGCTTGTAGTAGCTTCATTTTTCCTCCTACTACTGGCTCCATTTGCCTTAGGTGTTTTTGGATTCGTAAGGGCAATCATTGACAAGTCCTTCCCTTTCTTGAAGTGATGAATTCAAATTCCACGATTGTTCTTGACATGCCCAAATGCATTGCAATATGTACATTGGGAACACTCACTTGACATATGGTCCTTTGACCTGTGCTTTGAACACCATATTTCTGTTTTCTTCACTGAGGTTCTTGTTTTGGCTATCTCAACAATTTTCTTAGATATTTCTTTTTCTGGTCCAAGCTCCTTTCTTAGTTTTTTTTTCCCCTCTAATTCGCTTTCAGAAGAACTGGAGCTGGAGCTTGATCTGGAGCTGGTTTTCGAACTTCCTTCAGTATAGGATTCATCGTCACTAGATTGCCTTCTTCTATACCCTTTCTCCATTTTCACCTGTTGTTCCAACTTTAGTGCTCTTTGTACCAGATCATTAAATTGCTTTGTTGGTGCTGAAACTTCTTGCTCTCGCAACTTCCTACTCTTAAATCCATTTAAGATCCAAGCTCTCATTCTTTTTTCTGGTGGAGGCTCTTGCAGTTGTGTGGTTAGTTCTTTTATCTTTTCCACATAACTTCTCACTGATAGCTTGCCTTGTTTGATCTTATCTAGCTCACATAAAATAACTTCATCTCCCCTATTGTCTAAGTATTCCAATTTAAAGGCTTTAATGAGCTTGTGATATGATCTGAGTTGACAGGTTGGGTAGTGGTAATACCATTTCCTAGCTGCATCTTTCAGTGTTTGTGGAAATTATTCCACCCATTCATCTTCATCTATGTCTTTCAGTTCAACATACTGCTCAAAATCTTGTATGTGAACATCGGGATCATCCTTCTTTCCTCCTTTGAATATAGGAAAGAAAATTTTTAGATCAATAGAATGCTCCTTGGTTTTGCTGCTTCTGGTTTTACGTACGGGTTTCTTCCCTCTTGGATTCTTCTCGTCGTAATGATCATTATCAATCTAATAGTCCTCCATTTCCATCTCTGTCACCGTCTCTTCAACTGCTTTCTTGGTTCCCTTGTGTGTTGAGTGATGAGTTCTTTGGCTCCTATCACTCTCATCAGTCTATCGTTGACTTTTGGATCCTTGGGTCCTATTCCTTCTAGCTGCTCTTTTAGCTCGTCAACGCCTGTAATGATTGGAATGCTGTGAATCTCTTGATTCCTTAGCAATTTCCCCATCTAGAGCAACCTCAATTTCAATCCCAAGTTGTGATCAGTCTCAGAGCCTACTTCAGTCTCTTCTAGGATTGGACTGACCCTTTCTTGATTTTTTGTACAGCGAGTTGTTGGTCTACGACTTCTGGTGCTTTGTTCTTGGTGACACTATGGACATACAATAGCTATAATACCAGCTCGGAGATAGTTCGTCTGTCTCAGAGCCTCTAGCTCAAACCACCGCGATCACCAAAATGGAATTTGTTGGACATATTCAATCATCTATTCTAGGTTGGTTGGAACTGAGAACTAAAGATGTCATAATTAGAGATTTGATGATTATTGAAACAAAAATGGAACTGAACTGGAAAACACCCGAACTGGAAAGTGAAGTATTGGAACTGAAAGACAAGACACTGTAAAGAGAACTGAGACTGAAATTGGAATTGTATTTTCAGAGTACGCTGGGCATTTGATATTCCAAAAGTTGGGTTTATCATACAAGAAGAGAGAGAGAGCGCACCAAAATGATTAAAAGAGCACAAGTAGCTCTGGCCACAGATTAGTGTAGATTCTAAAGAGTCAAAAGTTATACAAAATTAATAATATGTTCTATTTATAGGTTGTCCTAAGTGACAGAGCACTGTCAATTACTACGGTAACTTAATAGTTATTGCTTCTAGGAACTTCCATCATCCGTCAGTCCATCTTGGAATTGGTTTCCGCCTTCTACAAGAAGCTATACTAGGTCTAAGGGGACAAGTCTACAAAGTCTAGCAACATTTCAACAAGGTATAAAAATCATCCATCATTAGCTAGGTCATGAAAGTGTAGTAAAACTATTTAAACAGATCACCCTAAGGTCTAATAACAGTCTCCGATAGTCAAAATGTTGTAAAACAAAGTTTAAAGCACTCAAAATTGAAGATAAAGCTTGCAAATGCTTTGTCACAAACCATGATAAAACTTGAATTGCTTACACTTGAGTGAAAGAGCAAGAGAAGAGGAACGAGATGCAAGTTTTGGAATTTAAGATAGATTACCCAATCAAAAGTTATGTTGATTATCGCAAAGATTTTTCTCTTTTCCAACTAGAGCTATTTGGTTATATACCTAGGGCTTTCAAATGGCCATTGTCCAGCTACTTTGGGCCTTCATACAAAATAAGACATTTACAACTCATAAATATAGATCTAGGATCAAAATTACATAGGCTCAAGTACATGGCTCTCGGAAAAATAAATAACAATGTATCAAAATTTTGGCTTTGAAATTCTATGTCCAGTTAGTGGGGTGCGCATAAGATGTAATGGCCAAACACTCCTCCCTTCCTAGTAAATGCATGTCCTTGTGCATGTTGCAAAAGATCTATCGGTAGTTTTTGAAGTGTCACTTTTCAAGGGACTTTTGTACTTTGTTGAGCTTTGTTGCTCATGCCATGATTTCCACCTTGAAGGAGAGATCTCTGAGAGGGTGTTGAGCAGTGTGCTTTGGTAGGCCATGTGCCTTGCTTAAAGTTCTCTTGTCAATGGATTAAAGATGTTGAACTTTGTTGCTCATGCCATGATGTCCACCTTGAAGGAGAGATCTCTGAGAGGGTGTTGAGCAGTGTGCTTTGGTAGGCCATGTGCCTTGCTTAAAGTTCTCTTGTCAATGGATTAAAGATGTTCAAATCCATTTCAAAGAAACCTGTCATGAAGAACTCTTTGAAGGTCTGCATGTAGTGTGATGGTAAGACCATGATTCATGCATGCATGCCCATAATCACATTTTTGGAAGGAGCCTCTTGGAGTTCCTAGTTGATGCCATTTGTGTCCTCAAGAGAAACTTCCCAAGGATGCTCCACTTTGTCAATGTTGTTGAAGGCTTCTATGCATGTGATAATCATTGGGATGGGGTGTGAAGAAGCATAGACTTGGAGTTTGCAGTATAGGAGCTAGCATTGTGTAAAATGATCTTTTGTTTCAAGAGCTCTTCTCTAACAATCTCCTTATGGATTTATTATTGAGGTCAATGTCTTGTGTAATGCCACATGCCTTGAAGATAAAGGTAGAGGTGATTGCATTCATGGTCCTTTGTCCAAAACAATTCCAAAGCTTCTTGAACCTACCCATGTTGGTGGGCATATCTTGCCCCTCCATCGAAAACAAACCCAAAGCTTTCGAATCCTAGCCGTGTTGGTGGGCGTATCTTGCCATGAGTGAATTTTTGCTAATTTCCAAGAGACAATATCTCGTGTAGTGATGGAGCTAGGGTGAATTAGGAAGTGTAGCATTCATGTGTGTGTGTGTGTGTGTGTGTGTGTGTGTGTGTGTGTGAGCGCATGTGTGTGTCTGTGTGTTTATGTGTGTGCGTGTATACCTAAAGAGAGATAGACTCGATGAAAATTCAAAGTAATCACTAGACTATGCTTATGAAAAAGGACATTACAATCCTCTTATATAAGCATCATAAAGGGTGACATCGTGACTACATCATGAGGTGAAACCTCACCATATACATCATCATCTTAGGTGGAAGTAACCACCTGTTATCACATGACCTATACCACCTAAGCTTCAACATAGGTAGAGGGTGTTTGCACACACAAGGTGTAGAAAAACTCACACTTAATGAACCTCCCCTTGTAGCTTTTGTTGCATTTTAATAATCCTCCCCTTGAAACACACTAGGGGGATGGCACATAATACATAAACATCCCCTTAAACATATAGAAGTAGGTGGATGGACTCACAATCTTTGTCACACAGATTAGGCTAAGCACCCAAGTCTCCCAAACACAAGGGTGGACGCAAAAACTTCCATAATACATATGGGGGGTTTTAAGAGGAATACAAATTGAGTACACACATAAATAGAGAGTTATGTAACTTGTGTATTGAAGGCTAGTCCTTTCACACACGTCATTATAATTTTTGTGGTTTTTGTTTCTGTTAAAACTCTTGCCATGTGTTTTTGTGGTTGATTGCAGAGTTCTTTCAGCTTTAATGATGATTAGCAACAATATGTAGGTGTCATGGAGAATCTCTCACTAAGGGCTTTCACCACACACAAAGTGAAGTGTTTGATTGAAAGCTCTCAATTTTTGACATCAGTTTGGAAAAAATGAACAATTTTCACCATTTTCCCAAGCCAACATAAAGAAAATAGGATTTTGATGCACTAAAGATGCTAGCACGGTTCTAGCATGGGTTAGTCAATTAGATGACTATTTTCATGATGAAGACTTTCCCAAACGTGAAATGGTAAAATGTGCATTAAATCATCTCACCAGTAGCGCTGCACTGTGGTGGAACGCCACCAAACAGCACGGGGAAAGACCACGTACCTGGCATGCATTCAAAAAGCTGTTTTTACTTCAATTTTTGCCCACACAGTATAAAGCTAAAGTGGGATTTAATTCCACAGGGTCGAAATAAATATGTCCAAGGCTATACTGATCGTTTTGGAACTGTTTAATTCAATTGCAAGCTAACTACTAACACTTACCGTAACAAGAGAGCTTCTTTCTCTCCTAACTTTGACAGGAACAAACATCAAAGCCGTACCTTTTTCAAGAGACACAGATTTGACAATTCTGCTATAATTTCTCAACCTCATAACAACAACAACAACACGCAGCAACGAGGCAACCAAAATTCTTTCAACCAACGTCTTGCTCAAAACTCTAATGGTAATAAAAAGATGAAGTGTTTCAAATGTTTTTAATTTGGTCACTATGCAGATATGTGCCCAAAAGGTCCTGTTAAGAGCAATGGCCAATCTAATGGAGTCAATCGAAATCCAAGCCAAAAACTCTTCAACAACAACCACCCCAATGGTGCTACTATTAACCTCATCGAAGATTCTGATCCTGACGACAATGAAGTGGAAGCTAATTACAGTGAGGGATATGATCCTGAGTATGACCACGATGACAACCTATCTTCAGGTACTTCTATATCTTCTCACACTTTGTTTAAAGTGCAAGGCACAGTCAAGGGTGAAAATGTCACCATTCTTTTAGAGGATGGCAGTAGCCATGATTTTATTTCTGTATTGTTGGCACAACAACTATCTCTCTCTAAAATTTCTTCACCTCACAAGGTCAAAACTATTTTGAATAATCAACATTTTAATTGCAAAACCCAAGTCACTATTGAAGTTTTCATTGGTGAATTTACACAAGCACGTACAAAAATGGTAGCAACATTGCATGGTCTTGATATGATTTGGGAATGCTATTTGGCATGAATTTGACATGTTGATTAATTATAAAACCCATACTATGTCTCTCACTCATAATAATAAAAATTTCTCCGTCCAAACAACACTAGCAAACCAAAAGTTTCCACTCCTTTCTCACACTCAAGCCAAAAGAGCCATTCGAAAACAAGGGAAAACATATCTAGTGTTGGTAAATCAAATTTCGGCTGTAACCGAAACCTCACATAACTCTTCACATGATGATTTTCTCTCACAATTTTAGAATTGTTTCATGCATGATCTACCACATGGAATGCCACCTTCACGCCCCGAAGATCACAAAATAGATATTATACCTGGTAGTGAACCCCCTTGTAGAGCACCTTATCGTGTAAATCCAACTGCACATAGGGAGATACAAACTCAAATCATTGATTTGCTTGATGGAGGACTTTTAAGACTTAGTAGTTCACCATACGGAGCTCCAATACTTCTTGTTAAGAAGAAAAATAGAACTTTTTGTATGTGTATTGACTACATGGATTTAAACAAGATCATCATCAAGAATAGGTTCCCTACTCCTAGAGTGGATAATATATTAGATAAACTAATAGGGGCAAACATCTTTAGAAAAATTGACCTCAAATCTGGGTATCACCAAGTCAAAATGTTTGTTCATGATGTATACAAAATTGCTTTCAAAACACAAACGGGACACTATGAATTTATTGTCATGCCATTTGGTTTGACAAATGTACCAACCACATTCACATGCATGATGAATAGAACTTTCATTGACCATCACAATTTTGTCATTGTATTTATGACATTCTGGTATTCAATAAATTTGAAAAGAGCATAAAGAGCACTTAACACATGTATTCGATCTGCTTGCACAAAATCACTTGTGCTGGAATCGTGAAAAGTGCTCATTTTTCGAATCTGAAATTGAATATGTGGGACACATCGTATCGGGTAAGGGAATACATGTAGATCCCAAGAAAATTGAAGCCAATTAACCATTATGCTAGCTATCCCAATTGCAGCTAACACTACAACAAGAGGGTGCCCAGTCTCGTAACATCCCTCCCACCAGGGATAGCAAATGTCCTCAGTTGCTCAACAGAGAAATCAACTAAACCGTGAGTGATCGAAACTGTGGAGAAGGTCTGGGAAAGGCATCCATTTGGTATCCTCTCTAGGGTGGCCCTTAAAAGTCAAAAGGTAACGGTTATAAACCATACCAGTGCGTGTAGTGGTGGTCTCGTGATGAACTATTTTTTATGGGATGAGTTTCTCTTCTTGGTCTACAAGTGAAGGTGGATCTTCATAAATGTGATTTGTAGGTAGGGGTCCTCTGAATGGTCTTAAAAGACTAATGTGAAATGCATTGTGAATGTGCCAATGTGTAGGTAGGTCTAAACGAAAAGAAACATCATTAAATGACAGTTGAAATTTTAAAGTTCCATAAAAACGAGGAGCAAGCTTAACAAAAACATTTCTATCAACACTTTTGATCCTTCATTTTTCAATGTGAAGTAAAACATAATCACCTTCCTTAAACTAGTGTGCCTTGTGGTGATTGTTAGCATGTTTAGTGTAAATCTCTTGTGAGTGTTTAATTGTAGAATGCACACTTGCATAAGCATCATGAAAATTAGCAGTGAAATCATCAGCGAGACAAACACAACATTAGAAAGACGTGAAGCAAGAGTAGGAAGAGAGTGACCATACACAATTTCAAATGGAGATTTACCTGTGGCAGTGTGAGTGGTGTTGTTATATGCAGACTGTAGAATATACAGATAATCATCCCATTTCTTGGGTTGAGAGGAAACATAAGCTTTTAACAAGTCAATGATGGTACGATTAGTGACTTTGGTTTGACCATTAGACTCAGGATGGAATGCATAAGTAAAATCAAGTGTTGTTCCAAGATTTTCAAAAACAGTATTCCAAAAGGCACTACAAAATTTGGAATCTCGATTTTTTCCAAGATTTTCAAAAATAGTATTCCAAAAGGCACTTCAAAATTTGGAATCTCGATTAGATATTATAACTTTAGGCAAGCCATGATTTTTGAAAACAATATTAAGAAACAAAAGTGCAGCTTGATGTGTTGTGACTGTTTTCTTACAAGGAAAGAAATACGCTTGTTTAGAACAACGGTTAATAATAGTCCAAATCATGTCATGCTTGTGCACTGTGAGTGGGAAACCAGTAACAAAATCCAATGAGACATGTTCCCAAGGTCTTTTAGGAATGGGGAGAGGGTGTAAAAGTCCCAATTTCTTACCTGTTGCTGCTTTGATCTTTTGGCAAATTAAGCAAGTTGAAACATACTGTTTAACATCAATTCTCATAGTAGGCCAATAGAAATCATGACATATATTTTGAAACATTGCAGCAAATCCTCTATGTCCAACATAGGGTGGTTTGTGCAATTCTTCAATAATTAATGTACGGAAAGGTATAGTCGCACACAATTTTTGTTTAAAACAAAGGAAGTTTTCTTGAATAGTCTATTCGAGAAATGTGTGCACAAAATTGTCAAGCATATGCAACCATGTCATTTTGAAGTCATCATCATGTGATAAGTGTCAAGCATAGTGTCAAATGAAGTTCACATAATGGTTGATAGATTATTAAGTGAGAGTGTTTTACTCAAAGCATCAGCGACTACGTTTTCTTTACCAGGCTGGTATTGAATGTTGGGTTGAAAACCTTGAATAAAAGTGGCCCACTTAATAGGTCTATCATCTATTAAGGGCTGAGAAAGTAAGTATTTGATACTTTGTTGATCAGTTTTAATGATCAAATCAATACCCATTACATAGTGTTTCCATATTTTCAACACATGTATCACTACAATCAATTCTTTATCATAAGTATTGGACTTTGTTTTAGAAGGTTTGAATTTATGACTTTCAAAAGCAAGTGGATGGTTATCTTGCATAAGGACTGCACCGATACCTTTTCCACTAGCATCAGTGACTACGACAAAGAATGGTCTTTCAAAGTCAGGCAGTTGCAATACAGGTGCATTAGTCAAAGCATGTTTAAGTGCATTAAATGAGCTTTCTTGTAAATCGGTCCATTCATAAGGTGTGTTTTTCTTCAACAGGAGAGTCAAATAATGTGACTTGTAAGCAAAGTTATGAACAAATTTCCTATAATAGCTACAAAGACCGATGAAAGAACGTAGCTCATTCAAGTTTTTGGGTCTAGGCCATGCTGGGAGTTGACGAAGAGGCGCAGGCAATAACTCTCTCGATCGTTTGTACTTGCATAGTATTTTAGATTTTCATTTCAATAAGCCACTATGGCTCTGTAAATAATTGTAGTGAGAACTTCCCCTTATGGGACATGCAAGAACTAATGAGCTTCACTCATATGGATAAAACTCAAACCCAAGAAACCAAAAGCAACACATGTACCAATGAATAAGTTGGGTGACTGTTGTGAAGGAGAAGAAGGAAAAACCGCCTTACCACTTCAGTACTAAGGAATGAAGACAATAGTTATCCTCAACAGTGGGTGCTGAGGCAGCCATTGCAACGAAAGAAATCTGGAAAAAATGGACGACCAACACTGAGGAAACCACGTATAAAATTGCAACTAGCAGACGTGTTTGTAGAGAGACCTTTTGGTATGCTTGATTAGATAATTGTATCCTCTTGTGGGATTGAGTATGAGATTTTAATTACACCATAGTAGACTTTGGAAAGAACAACAACTTTGAGGTTATTTTGGGGCAACCATTCATACATCAACTCAAAATGGTTCAAGGTTGAGGCTATGACCACCTCTACTTGAGGCACAAAGGTGTAACGACAAGGGTCAGCACAAAGAACCGTAGTTACAGAGATGTTAATCAAACCTAGTGCTAGACTTCAATGTTGTTTGGTTGATGAAACAAGCGCATGCTTGGAGGTGCGGATCATCTAAATGTGGAAGCCTGAAAAAATAAGATTGTATCCTAGAGCGATTGGTAGAGGATAAAAGCTACATGCGAGAGCCATTTCTAGAGGAGTTATATGAATCCTTTGGATGGAAGCAAACATTGGCACCTTTAGATTTTTTTGTGAATGAGATAACCCCCACAAAGTTTTGCAATGAAGATGGTTATGACATAGTACCCTTCCAGATGGTGAACCACTGAACTCTATCTTAGAGTTAAAAGTGGAAACTAAGACGACAAAAGCTCACGAGAGGATCGATTGTAAACGAATAGTGGACAAAGTTTGTGTTCAGGATGTTAGTGAAGATGTCAAGGAGTTTCATGACTTGAGGAGTGATGAACTAGAAAACGATGGTGAGGATGAGCTCTTGAGTAGCTCAAAAAATGAAGACAAACTTAAAAAAAATGAGGTAGTCTTCTATGAAAGATGATTCCATGAGCAATTCCTTTTATCATAGCTTAACTACAAGGTCTTCTAGGTATAGCCTCTAGTCAGTCCTTGGACATGAAATACTTGGCTCTCGCGATTAAACAGCTTAATTGAGCAGAAAAAATTGAGAATCTTGCTCATAATATTAATAGTTGACCTCTAGTGCCTTTCGACCGTTAAATTAGCGACCCCATACTTCTTTTAGTTTTTGACCTTTACAACTATTTATGCGTTTGATTATATTACAGTTTAATGTTTACTGCTGACAAATTGTTAAATATTTTGTTACCAATCAATTTGTGTGTCTACAATTGCATATACTTTTTAATTGTATATGAGAATGCAATTACTGTGCCAATTTTGGGTGATTTTGTAGTGATTGAAGAATGCTAAGGACATTAAATCTCGTATGCTCTTCCACCTCGATGAATGGGCTTCATCTCAATAGCTTATGAGGATGGAATCTACATCAGGAAGGGGGGCATGTTAACCCTCACGAACACCCTATCACCTTCGATGGACGCATATTATTTATTCAATTGAGTCATGGATTGGGCTTGTCGATCCAATAGGTGTGTAGATGATTGCCGATGAGAGGCGCACCACTTATCTTATTTTTACAGTAGTTTTGTAACGACCGGCCACTGTGGGCGCCCATGTGTGAATGGGCCAAACTCTTATAAAAGGTCCATTTGACCTAAAAATCCTCATTCTCTGAGGTGTATGCTAAGAAGTGCTCTTGCTCCATCTCTATCTCCTTCTCCTTCGTGTGCTCACAGGTGTGTGTGTGTGTGTGTGTGTGTGTGTGTGTGTGTGTGTGTGTGTGTGTCTGTGTGTATGCTTGAGAGAGAGAGAGAGAGAGAGAGAGAGAGAGAGAGAGAGAGAGAGAGAGAGAGAGAGAGAGAGAGTGATCGAGCATTGTGGTGGCATCGGCGACGGTGAGACAGTTGAGCACGGCATCGACGGTGGCTCCTCCTTCTTTGCAGCACAGGATCCTTCATGACAGAGGCATTGAGCGGTGAGTAACACACCTCTGCCCCTTTGAGCTTGCTAGGATCTTCTAGTTGTGTGTTTGCAGCCTTTCGTGGCTCTCACACAGTGCACAGGCAAGTTCCCAACTTCCGACACGTACAACAAAGCGTACATTGTGCCTCTTCAAGCCTGAAACATTTGGCATACATATCCATAAGGGTATTTCCTAACATTCCATCTAATAGAGATCCGTCTCTAATCAACTGGTCATGCACAAGCCTGCCATAAATGTACTCCCCTAAAAGGCTACAAGCTCCTAAAACACACAAAAAGGATACCTTCTCTGGCATTCTCCTTCGCCTTGCATTTTATCGAAGGCCTCTAGAGCCACAAAACTACTTCCATGTTGGGAAAAGCTTGCAATAATGGAGCTCCATGAAACCACATCTCTCATTTGCAGGCTTTTAAAAACCTCAATTTCTTGTTAGAGTTCCCCACTCTTGGCAAACATGTCAACTAGGGCATTGCCAATAACAACAACAAAAACAAGATCGCTCTCCTTTGTTTGCTCATATAGGAACTTCCACCCTTCGGTGGAGCCTAAACTACCGCAAGCTTTCATGATGCACAATAAAGTAACACGGTCTAGCTTCACTCCCTCCTTTCTCAATCGGCCAAAAAGACTAAGGGTGGGAAGCCATTGCTGATTCTGCACATAGCCAGTAAGCAATGCATGCCATGAAATGACATTGCAACCCTTGATGTTTTCAAACACACTAAATCCTTCCTTTAAGTGGTTACACTTGCAATAAAGATTGACAAGAGCAGTCCCCACAACCTTGTTTGACTCCAGGCTTACTATAGTAGCATCGGAATGTGAAAGGGCACCGTACCCTGAAGTAGGTCACTTGAGCCGTTGCAGGCTTTCAATTGCCAGTGCACCATAGTGGATCTTCGGGTTGGCCATAGGATAGGATGAGGGAGATTGGGAGCTGTGGGAATGAGGGCAACCCGACAGTCGTGGTATTGTTGAAAGCCATGTGAAACACTCACTTTATTGAGCAGGAGAGAGAGAGAGAGAGAGAGAGAGAGAGAGAGAGAGAGAGAGAGAGAGAGAGAGAGAGAGAGAGAGAGATGGTATGCATGCCTGATAGGTGAACGAGAGGGATAAAGAGAAAGAAGTGGTTGGTGAACATGCTACATGCAATGGTCGGCCACAAGGTTGGTGAGTGAGGGATAGAGACAGAGATTGTTTGACTAATTCCACCTCATGCATGATCAAACATCTGCATGTTGACCAAGTAGATGATTACTGGGTGTCCAAGGGTGTGGTTTAGCGGCCTGCTGCACGACAGAGGAGTGTGATTGCTTGGAGGTAGTGGGGTTGGAGATAGGGAGTTGTGTAGGGACAATGCACGTCAGCATTTCTATAGGGTGTTGTGGAGTTGTTGACCAACGTCAAGCACCTGTGTCAACGATGACACATTTCTACCAGCCTGCTTGCTGCTCTTTGAACCCCCCATCGTGGGGCAGGGTCCCATGCAGAAGAGAGAGAATTTGAGAAGAAAATAAAATTAACTTAAATAAGAGTTAAGAAAATAGAGTGAAGTATGCTTCCTCTTCTCAGCTAAAAACTATTCGCATGCATTTTTCTCAACTTCCTTATGCCTATATCATTGGAAGCCGGGGTACACACAAAGTCTTCTTCGTTGGTTCTCTTGTAGAAATTTTTTTGTATATATCTAGCTATAAGAACTGATGCTAACGTGTTGGTCATTGCAATGGGGTTCAACATGCAACCCCTATGATGCTCCACTACTCCAGTAGGTGATGAAAAATAGGCAATCTTCAATATTACTTACCTTTTTTCTCTATACTAGTCTCTTAAGTGTGTCTATGAAGAAACAGTAAACCATGCTAGAAAAAATGAAATAAATTAACACATAAGAAGAAGTTGACTTAACTCTTGCAGTCAAAGCTCTCCATAGCTTTACGTGTATCTGAAGGAACGTCCTCAGAGCTCTGATACCACTGTTACAAACGGATGCATGACGTCCTTGCAAAATATCAAAAACAACATACTGCAAGCCATAAACCTGACAAATCTTCATACCTAGAAAATCCACAAGCACATAATTGACGAATATGCGAACAGAGAGAGACAGAGAGCCAGACAGAGCAAGAGAGCATGTGCAAGCGCACCTCCTAGAGCAAAGTGCTACGCCAGCACGACGAGAGAGGAGGGAGGAGAGGAGAGAAGAAAGATGCAGACACTAGGTGCAATCTCCCCCCGTGCAAGAGTGAGCATTTCCCTCTTGCACATTTTTATTTATAGATTCTTCAATGCTCAAAATGAATACACATTGGCCGGCCGTCATAAAATGATCATAGCTCTTATAATGAGCACTTGAGTAATAAATGTACATATCCCTTATCCATAACAGAACGTGAGGAAGCCTTTCAACCTTTGAAATTAGCTACAACATTGCAACAATACTTTGCCAGCTAAACAAGCTTGTCATTTTTCATGTACATGTGGACTCTTTTGGCATGGCGATGGGTGCTATTTTAGCACAACAGATGAGCAAACTAATTTTCCTAGATATTTCGCTAGTTGGAGGTTTATTAATGCTAAGCAAGGCTATTCAACTATTGAAAGGGAGGCATTGGGCATGGTGTTTAGCACCACAAAGTTTAGACATTATTTGCTGGGAAAGGTATTTCAATTTTTGTGGATATCAAGCTCTATCATATCTCATAAATAAGGTTGTTATTCATGAAAGATTAATCTAATACACATGACAATAAATATTTAGTTGGGATTTAAACACAAAAAAAGCCTGAATCCTTGGCCAGAAGAAAAGGGAATGGGATGCCAAACTGGGGAAGAATAATAAGCGAACTTTGGAGCAAGCTTTTTTCCCTCCTCCACCCCTACCGCTCATTACCACCTACTACCGCCTCTCCTGTTAAATATGGAGCCTAATTTACCCCTTGTAATTTTTAGTATAAAAAACGCACATATGTAAGGCCTTATGAGGAGAAGCCATCGTGCGTGAAGAAAAATCACTCATCGAAAAACCAAAATTTCCACGACCATCGTCAAAATATTCCTTTTTACCAGAATATTATGGCCAGACAATGGCCAAAAAGTGGTTGAAAAACGGTCGATCGATTGGTCGGTGGCTAGTAGTCAATGGCTAGTGGCCGAATTCAAGGTAGACTTATTTTCTCAAGGAGGGCCACACATGGGCGCATTGGGGAGTCCAACTTTTGACTTGTCTACTACACAAGGGCGGCTACACACAGCTGCCTCTCATGAGAGAGGGCAACCCTTTTAGCATATAAAAAGGGGCCTCTTCTACACACAAAAACGAATTGTGGAGTGTGGTCCAGTGTGAAGTTGGGTGTGAGGTGCTGAGAGTGAAGCAAGGTGGGAGCTCTATTAAGGGTATAATATCTTTGTAACCTACTTCTTGTTTGAAGTACTAAAGCCATTGAGTGGCTGCTTTCCCGTGGATGTAGCTCACATTGGGTGAACCGTGTATATCGTGTGTGCTCTCTCTCTCTCTCTCTACTCTATAATCTCTCGTGTGTAAAAATTTGTCACTCTCCATTAAGTAAGCTACTCTATTATCTACTTAGCTACGTCCTATTTCCTAACAACTAGTATCAGAGCAAGGTTTGCTTGTAGCTAAAGCATCTCAAGGAAAGGGTTCCTTGAATTGAGTGGGAGTAATGGCGGAGGAAGGGAATCTCAAGATTGAGAAGTTCAACCGCACTAGAAGATGCAAATTGAAGACTATCTCTACCAGAAGGACCTTTATTTGCCACTAGGCGGTCTTGCAAAGAAGCCCGCAACAATGGCAGATAAAGCATGGATTGTCCTTGAGCGAAAGGCATTAGAAACAATCTGGCTAAGCTTGGTGTCAATGGTGACCTTCAACTTTTGGAGATAAAGACCACGAAGGACTTGATGAAGTCACTTGACGGCCTCTACAAGAAACCATCGGCATCCAATAAGGTATTTCTCATGAAACGCTTGTTCAATCTAAAACTCGTAGAGAGTGGTTCATTTGCAGAACACCTGAACAACTTTAACACCAACATAAGTCAACTTTGATCCTGATGAAGGTCAATTTTGACGATGAAGTGTGAGCCCTCCTTTTACTATCATCTCTACTGAGTAGGTGGGACAGCCTTGTGATGGTTGTAAGTAACTCTATATCTAACACAAATACTCTTAAGTTTGATGATGTTGTGGACGTTCTCCTAAGAAAGGAAATGCAAAGGACAAGCACAAGTGAATCATCGAGTGTTGCATTGTCAGTGAAAACAAGAGGAAGGCCTAAGGAGAGGTTCAAAAACCAAAAGGGTCGTGATCGCTCAAGGCGGTGCAAGTCACACACAAAGTTAGTTCTTGAATGTTGGAACTGCAACAAGAAGGGCCACGTCAAGAAGGATTGTTAGTCCAAGAAGAAGGAGTCAGAGTCTCAAGACAACAAGCCAAAATTGGAGGCCAATGTGGCAGGTAAAGTAGAGCAAGATGCTCTAATTTTTTCATTAGACAATGTGTCTAATTCCTAAATAGTAGATTTTGGGGCTTCATTCCATGCAACACCACACAAGCAGCATTTCCAAGATTACATCAAAGATAATTTTTGGGTATGTATACTTGGGAGACGATGAAGCTTGTGTAATTGTCGACAAAGGTACAATTTGTGTCAAAACTGCTAGTGGAAATGCATGGAAGCTTAAATATGTTAGGCATGTTTCTTCTCTTTGCAAAAATTTGATGTCTACAGGACAATTGAACGATGAAGGTCACAACATTGCATTCCGAAAGAAATGGTGGACGATTTCAAAGGGATCTTTGGTGGTTTCCAAAGGAGAAAAGGTTGGTACACTTTACTTTTGTACTGTCAGCACACAATCTTCAACTTGTGCAATAGCTACAAAAGTCGACGGTGCATTGTGGCACTACTGGCTTGGGCGTATGAGTGCCAAAGGAATGCAAAACCTTCAATTGTAGAAGCTTCTGCCAAGTTTGAAAGAAGTGGACTTATTCTGTGAAGATTGTGTTTATGGAAAACAAAAAGAGGATAAAATTTCAAAAAGCAACAGATGAAAGAAAAAATAAAAAACTTAAATTGGTTCATTCTGATATTTGGAATCCTGCAAGTACACCATCACTTGGTGGATCATTGTACTGTGTAACATTCATAGACGATGCAACTAGGAAACATGGGTTTATGTAATGAAGAATAAATCCGATGTGTTTTCTATATTTCAAAGATGGATTTGTGGAGAATGAAGCACGTACCAAGGTTAAATGCCTTAGATTCGACAATGGAGGCAAATATTGCAGCCAAGTTTTTGAAAGCTTTTGTGCTAGCAATGGCATTTGGAGGCAAAGGACAACCCCAAGGACACCTCAATAAAATGTCATTTCAGAAAGAATGAACAAAACAATAATGGAGCGAGCATGAAGCATGTGGCTACGTGCAGGCCTATCGCTTGAGCTTTGATCGGAAGCAATAAGTATGTATGTGTACTTGATGAACCGATCACTCTCAACGGCATTGGATGGGGGGGTTCCTGAAGAGGCATGGACAAGAAAACCGGTGAATTATGCATTTCTCAAAGTGTTTGAGTGCAAGGCTTTTATGCACATGAATAGAAGCCTAAGGTCAAAGATAAATACAAAGTCCAAAAAGTGTTTCTTCATTGGCTATGGAAAAGTTATGGAATCCTGAAGATGGTAAAATCTTTAGAAGTGGGTATGTAATTTTCAACGAACAAAATATGTACAAAGATTACTTGTTTGGAAAGAAATCAAACAAAAGAAATAGGTGATGAGTACATGGAACTTGAGGACGGTGAAGACTCAAGGAGTGCAAACAGTGACAAAGTGCAACAGCGTCAACCAAATGAGGAGCCTCAACCTATCTACAAGAGCAAGTAAACCTCCAGAAAGGTTCGTTCCTTCCTTCAACCATCACTTGATCTCAAATTCTGGAGAGTCAAAATCATACAAAGAAGGTATGCAACACAAATCCAAAGAAGAATGGATAAAGAGCATGAAGTGGAGATGGACTCATTACATCGCAACCAAACATGGGAGTTGGTTGAGTTGCCTAAAGGTTAGCGGGCACTGCAAAACAAATGTGTGTACAAGCTGAAGGAAGAAGGCGGTGGGAAGAAAAGGTACAAGTCTAGGCTTGTGGTAATAGGGTTTTCTCAAAAGCAAGGTATTGGCTTCAAAATATATTTTCTTATTGTAAAAATGAACTCAATTAGGCTTGTCTTAAACCTTGTGGCTACTCATAATTTAAATCTTGAGCAAATGGATGTAAATACGACATTCCCTCACGGCGGTGACTTAAAGGAGGAAATTTACATGCTTCAACCAAAGGGAGGTTTGCAATGCAAGATGCAAAACCTGTTTCTACACCTTTGTCTAGTCACTTTAAACTAACCAGGGATATGTGTGCAAAGACACGAGAGGAGATAGCCTATGTGTCTAAAGTTTCATATGTTGCAGCGGTAGGTTGTCTAATGTATGCTATGGTTTGGACAAGGCCATATATTGCACATGCAGTGGGTGTTGTGAGTAGGTTCATGGGATAATCCAGGTAAAGAACATTGGCAAGCTGTGAAGTTGATACTTAGGTATCTAAAGAGGACAACCACGAATGCTTTGTATTTTGGAAGCACTGACATTTTCTTGCAAGGGTATGCTGATGCATATATGGTAGGTGGAAAATACACTCGAAGGAGCACTACTGGCTTCGTCTTCACAATTGGAGGCACAATAGTAATTTGGGCTTCAAAGCTGTAGAAAGTGGTCTCACTTTCTACCATGGAAGCAGAATATGTAGTAACGACGGAAGCAAGCAAAGAGATTCTGTGGCTTCACAGATTCTTGGAGGAGCTTGGATACAAGCAAGACAAAATGACAGTCAAAGCGCCATTTATCTTGCGAAGAATTCAACCTTTCACTCAAGGACAAAGCACATTGAGGTGAGATATCACTTCATACGCACTCTTTTGGAAGAGAGACATCTAAAGCTAGGAAAGGTGCACACAAATGAAAATTCTGCAGACATGTTTAGAAAAGTAGTCAACAAGGAGAAGTTGAGATTTTGCTAATCTTCAATCAGCATTCAAGGATAAGGAGCCAAGATGGAAAACAGTTACATGTTTGGTTTAGGGTTCAGTCTCCAAGTGGGAGATTGTTAAGTATGGAGCCTGATTTACCCCTTGTAATTTTCAATATTAAAAGCGCACATTGTAAGGCCCCCATTATGAGGAGAAGCCATCGTGCGCAACTAAAATTCACTCGTCGAAAAGCCAAAATTTCTACGCCATCGTCTGAATATTCCTTTTCACCGGAATATTAAGGCCGGATGATGATCGAAAAGTGGTTGG